>NC_143512.1:58282922-58590649 GCF_031878675.1 Megascapheus bottae | reverse complement strand
ATTGCATAAATCCAGGCCATATCACTGTTAACAATGGAAGTAAATAATCCAAAACTACAAGTATCCAAGACATGCTGTGTTCTGGTCCCTTAAAGAAAATGATGTAAATTTGTTGTACAATAATGTATTTTATTCTACAGTTACGTCTGGTGATACGTATTTTCTTTTTACCATTTTAAAATTATCTTTACTAATTCAGAGAACATACCATCTCTTGCCTTTTATTTTCTCTTGGGAAAGCCTTTTCTTCCATCAAACTATCTTCCAGGATTGAGGTCTGGTTATTTCAGCTTTCTGGCCTGTGTCTGTAGTATAGTCTTTAAGTCTGTGTGTAACTTTAGTCTCTTCTCACAAACTCAGTTCAGGTCCACACTACGGAGTCTCTTCTCACAAACTCACTTCAGGTCCACACTACGGGGCAGGGGTCCAGGTTTCCTCATAACTCAGAGATTCTCTCACAAGCAGTTTCCTTGTCAAATCCCATGTTGCCTTTCTCTAAATTCCTTTGCTGCTTTCTGGCCAAGCCCCAATCTGAAGGCTGCTTTTCTCAAAGCCTTTCTTGACTCTAGTGCAGATGAGTTATTCTGCTTTCTGGGCTTGTATCCCACTTGGCTTTTGCCTTGCTTATTTTTACTTTTTGACTTTTAATTTATTTCTCCCTCTAACACTGAATTCTGTGCTGCTGATTTTTTCAGTCTTTGTTATATTTTGCTTTGGATTTTTTTGGTAACAATTATTTTAATTCTGTTACTTAGCATAGTACATGACATTATTTTGTGTGTGTGTGCGTGCGTGTGTGTGTGCATGTGTGTGCGCTTGCATATGTGTATATACATGCACATGCTGGTCCTGGCACTTGAATTCAGGGTTTGGGCATTGTCCAAGCTTTTGTGCTCGAAGCTAGCACTCTACCACTTGCTTTAACACCAGTCCAAGGGGTTTGAACACAGGGCCTGGGTGCTGATCCTAAGCTTTTTACTTATGGCAAGTGTTCTTCCACTTGAGGCACAGCTTTGTGTCTGGCTTTTTAGTGGTCAATGGGACATAAAAGTCGCATGGATTTTTCTGTTCAAGGTTAGTTCTGAACTTGCAAGTCAGCTTCCTGAGTAGCTAGACTATTAGGGGCAAGTCACCAACTGTATTTTGAAAGAGTGAACATATATTTTGAATTGAGCAGGTGAGTAGTTATAGCTTGTCATGGTTAGAATGGTTCCTTTGAACTTCAGAAACCACCCCCTGCAGCCTACCTCGCTCAGCTGCATTTTCATACCTCTGTTCTGCTCTTACAGCTATCGCATAACTGAGTGACCTGATTACGTTTTGGAAAACTTTTTTTAAACAAATCTCAATTTTTTAGCACATTCGTTGTGACTATTTCCTAGCTAATTCTTATTTTAGCTCCCTATTGAAGGTTGTGGATATTCAGGAAATTCTGTGTGTAAATGTGTGAAGGAAGTAATAGAGCTCTTGATTCAACATAATCATTTCTGTAGTAATTAAAGGCTGAAGTCTTTACATTGAATCCCTGTACTGATTAAAAAAGGCTTTGAAACATAATTAAAAGTCATAATACAACATAGAATTTGACTCCATTCACAATAATATATTTTTGAAGAGCATAACCGTAGTACAGATGGAATACCTTTACATTTAAAGATTTTTCTAAAATGTAATTTCTGTATTTGCTAGATCCAGTAATTTCATCGTGAAATGATGTGCCTCTTAAGGCATTTCCTTTTCTTTTTAACTCTTATTTTTCAATTATCTTTAAGTAGTTGTATAGAAAAATTACCATTCAGCACTTCAGTTCACGACTAAAATGCATATCATTTTCCCCTATCCATCAAGCCCTACGTTTTCTCTTAATTTTCTTTAACAATTTTTTTTATTGTTACAGTGATATATAGTGTGGCTACAGTAACATTCATATTATAGTGGGCACATTACTTCTTGAACATTGTTAACCCTTCCTGTGTTTCTTAAGGCATCTCATTGCACCTGTGACAGTGTTATACCTCGAAGGGCCCATGTTCTTAATCTCTCTGTATCAAGAGGCACAATAGTATTGTAAGTTAGAGGTTAGCTTGGGCTACAGAAATTGTGCCTCAAACCAAAACAAATTCTACGAACCTTTGATGATCTATGTTATTTTTTATTGCAAATAAAATCATCAAAAATTACTGATTCTTGAAAGTAGATAAGTGCTGCAAATTTCAGCAAAATGAGACATCTAAGGTCATAAAACAGTTCGAAAATGTCTTGCCTTTTTCATTTACAACAATTTTTAAGGAATCCAAGCCATTTTCCAGCCTATTGAGACTTTTTTCTAGCTACAGAAGATCATTCCAGACTAATCTCAGGGTGTGAACATGAACCACATGCAATCCAGTTTGATTTCCTTAAAGTAAATTAAAAAGAAAAAAAATAATTACCTGTCTCCTCTCCATTCTGAGATTTAGACATATGGGAAAAGGAGTAGTTATGAATAAGGTCCTAGAACCATCTAACTTGCAAAATACCCAATTGAAAACAGACTGTTCTAATTAGCTGTTCTTTTACTTAATTGAGGCTTATAGAACTTAATGGAGTTTGAAGAGCAAAAGTACTTCAATAGGCACAATAGGCTATTTGGTATCATTTTTTTTTTATGTGTCGTCTAATGAGAAAGGCAGTTAACCACATCTAAAATCTTTGTAAGAAGTGAAAATAATAGATTGCCTAGATTGAGATAGAACTCCTTTGAAAGGAGGCTAAAGGTATAAAGAAAGTAGATAATATTAACTTGATCATTTAAATATACCATGCCAGTTCTAACTGACTATACGATCCCAAAACCAAAGAAGTGACTGCAGTCACCACACATGCAAACCTAATTGACAGTTTTTATTCACAGTCTGTTCAGCAAGAAATGAGTTCTTTTCTCTAGAATGGAAATCGTGTAATCATACTGAACGCACTTGATCGTGAATCCTGTAATGCTATGCATGTCTTTTCGCTGTAGATGTGCTCCTGTACTCAAGCTTACATAATATTGGTCAATACCATTTGAAGATAATTTCAGCTCAGTATTTTTAGAAAAGCAAAAATTCTCGTTTGGGTAGGAAAGAAATGATTCTGATGAGTTCCTTTGAGATTTAAGTTTCCCCTCCCATGTGAAATAGTCTTTACTTTATGACCATGCCCTCGTTCATTTTTCAAATTGAAGTCCTAAGGATAATCTTTCTGGATGTTAGATGGTAAATATGTTAGAAGGTAGATATCTTGTTCACTGCCGTTTTCCTCTTGATGGGCACATAGTTGCAGCTCAATAAATTCAGACTGAAAAACTCCCCTATGACCCAGCAATTCCACTACTTGGCATTTACCCAATCATCCAGAAACAAAGACATACTAAATCCACCAGCACAACAATGTTCATTGCAGCACTATTTACCATAGCAAAGATATGGAACCAACCCAGATGTCCCTCAGTTGATGAGTGGATCAACAAGATGTGGTATTTGACACAATGAAATTCTATGCTGCCGTCAGAAAGAATGACATCACCCCATTTGTTAGGAAATGGAAAGACTTAGAAAAGATCATATTAAGTGAAGTAAGCCAGACACAAAGGAACTTAGGCTCAATGGGTTCCCTCATTTGTCATAATCAGTAGAAACCTTGGGCTGTACTAGCAGAGATTTGCAATAGAGCAAAACCTTGATACAAAAGGCCATATAGTAGGACGCTGAATGAAAGGATCTCTAGGATATAGAAACATAAGCCATATAATGAATGATTGTAGTCCTTAATGTAGTATGTTATCTCTCATCTCTTTTGCTGTCCCTTGGTTATCTCATATTGTTACAGTATCTCACTTTGTTACCTGATATACGGGATATATTGGTATTTGGTTATTTGAAATTGGATAGGGAAGGGGGGAAAACAAGATGAGGGGTGGGAGTGGGGGGAGGGAAATGGAGACCAAGACATGTAAAAGGGTATCAATGTATGGGAATTAATGCACCATCTATCTGGCAAATATCATGTAACCCTTCTATTAATTACAATAAAGAATATATGAAAAAAAGGGTAATCCCAACCTCTTTTTTTTTTTTAATTGTGACTAATGCCTAGCATGGATTGAGTTCTCAAGAGTGTGGCTGCTGAATATTTCAGTACCATTGAGTTGAAAATTTTAATAAGGCCTCTATGAGTTGATGACTAGAGGATAAAATCATTCCAAAGCTTTTTTTTTTTTTTTTTTTTTTGCCAGTCCTGGGCTTGGGGCCTGAGCATTGTCCTTGGACTTTCTCAAGGCTAGAGCTCTACCACTTGAGCCTCAGCACCACTTCTGGCTTTTTTTCTATGTATGTGGTACCAAGGAATCGAACCTGAGTCTTCATGCATGCTAGCACTCTACCACTAGACCAAACTCCCAGGCCCACATTCCAAGGCTTTTTGATGGTTGGAAAAACAACCGTATAGGAAGGAAAGAGGGAATAAGGAGGAAAAGAGGAAGGTGAGTGTAGGGAGGTCAAAAGAAGAAAGGAAAAGAGATCTAAATTGGGATGTTACTTTCATTTTGTTGACTTTCTAAATTTCCATTTCCATTCAGTAGAAACTTCTGACAAACCTTCTGTTTCTCTTGTTCTGGTCATCTGACATGCTTGTGTTTTCCCACCACCTCTGATGCTTTGTATGGATATATGGACTGGTTTTGTCCAGGGATGTGTATACATAGAACAAGAGTGTGACTGAGTTCCTGTGTCTTCTAGACTCTCTGTCATCCTAGCCCCCTTAATGATGCCATCAATCCTTTTAGTGTATAGTTTTGAGGATTTTTTAATTAAAGAATTTATTAACATTGATTTTTACATCATCTTTCAAATGACATATTTAGCAAACAAGTATTCAAGAAGGGAATCTTTATATACAATCATTGGCACTTAGATTTTAGAACATAATTAAAATTAGGCTGAGGGTTTGTATGTCATAACATATTTATGTATTAAAACATTATGTATAGAGTCATAGATTTCTATGTCTATGTAGTTGTGTTTATAGTTCCAATTCCATGTCCATAGAATTGGGTACGTGAATAATGAGTCCTCGCTCTTGTACTGTTTGGATCTAATAGCCACATATTAAGGATACCACGTGCCTTTTGTTCCTTTGGTCTTGACTTGTCTCACTCAACATGATTCGCTCTAGATTCATCCACTTCCCTGTGAATGCCATTATTTTATCTTGTCTATTGGCTATGTAGAATTCCATTGTATATATGTACCACATTTTTTGTATCCATTCATCTGCAGTCGGGCATCTGGATTGTTTCCATCACCTGGCTATTGTGAATAGTGCAGAGATGAACATAGCTGAGCAGGTGTCCTTATCATATCCTGGGTTATGATGTTCAGGATAGATGCCCAGGAGTGGTATGGCAGGATTGTAGGGAAGGTCAATTTTCAGTTCTTTAAGAAATCTCCACACTGCTTTCCAGAGTGGCTGAACTAGCTTAAAATCCCACCAGTAGTGCAGTAGGGTTCCTTCTTCTCCACAATCCCACCAGCATCTATCATTGTCTGAGTTTGAGTTCACAATCTTGGCCATTTTTATTGGGGTAAGGTGGTATCTTAGGGTTGTTTTTATTTGTATTTCCTTTATGAACATGGATGATGATACTCATATACTTTTCTGCCATTTTAACCTCTTACTTTGATAAGTCTCTTTTTAGTTCCCTTGCCCATTTAGTGATTGGTTTGTTAGGTTTGAGGGGGATTATTTTCTTTTATATATATATATATTTATTGTAATTAATAGAAGGGTTACATTATATTTGCCAGATAGAAGGTACATTATTTCACATACATTGATACCCTTTCTTATGTCTTGGTCCCCATTTCCCTCCCCCCCCACCCCTTATCTTGTTTTCCCCCCTTCCCTATCCAATTTCAAATAACCAAATACAAATATATCCAATATATCAGATAACAAAGTAAGATACTGTAACAATATGAGATAATCAAGGGATAACAAAAGAGACGAGAGATAACATAGTACGTTAAGGACAACAGTCACTCATTTATATGACTTTTGTTTCTATATCCTAGAGGTCCTTTCATTTAGCATCATACTATATGGCCTTACGTATCTAGGTTTTGTTCTATTGCAAATCTCTGCAATAGGTTTCTACTGATCGTGACAAAAGAGGGAAACCATTGAGCCTATGTTCCTTTGAGTCTGGCTTACTTCACTTAATATGATTTTTTCTAATTCTTCCATTTCCTAACAAATGGGGCAATGTCATTCTTTCTGATAGCAGCATAGAATTCCATTGTGTACAAATACCACATCTTGTTGATCCACTCATCAACTGAGGGACATCTGGGTTGGTTCCATATCTTTGCTATGGTAAATAGTGCTGCAATGAACATTGTTGTGCTGGTGGATTTAGTATGTCCTTGTTTCTGGATGATTGGGTAAATGCCTAGTAGTGGAATTGCTGGGTCATAGGGGAGTTCTATGTTTAGTCTTTTGAGGAACTGCCATACTGCTTTTCATAGTGGTTGAACGAGTTTGCACTCCCACCAGCAGTGTAGTAGTGATCCCCCCTGGCCACATCTGAGGGGGATTATTTTCTTGAGATCCTTGTGCATACTGGATATTAAGCATTTGTCTGATGTATTACTGGTAAATATCTTTTCCCAGTTGATTGGCTGTCTCTCTACTTTTGTGGCTATGTTTTTATCTGTGCAGAAACTTTATTTTTAGGTAGTCCCATTTATTGAGTCTCTCTCCAATCTGTTGTGACCCTGAGATTCTGTTCAAAATTTTTTTGCCTGTGCCTATGCGTTCCAGTGTCTCTCCAACTCTATTGTGTAGCAGTTTCAAGGTTTCCAGTCTGATATTGAGGTCTTTGATCCATTTTGAGTTAATGCTTGTACATGGTGAAAGGCTAGGGTTGAGGATTTTTTTTTACAACAGCATAAATTAGCCCACATTGAAACATGTCATTCATCAAAAGGAGATCTTGCGTTAGATGTTTGTAATTTCCTTTCCAGCATATTGATCTGTCAACTCTGCCTCTGAATTGAAGAAAACAGGCGTCACTCAAAATTAGAAAACCAGCAATAGGAATGACAGGGAAGAGAGAAAGTACTAGAAGAGGATTTCTGAGGAGAAGGGAGCATAATGTAGACATGAGATCCTGGACTCATCTCTAGTCCCAAAGCCTGGGGTGTCTTTGAATGAAACCCAGGATATTTAAGCTGACAGCAAAGTTGTAGCAATTGTCAGTTGAGTACCTCTTATTGTAATTTTCTTAATCTTTTTTTAAAATTGCAAGTATTATTACTTGGTCTTGTAAATTTTTTTTAATCTTATAAAACTCCAGATGCCATTCTTTTCTTATTTAGTCTTTAAATTCTCCTAAGCCACTATGTCTTCTATATAAATTTATAGCAACCTTGGATACAGTCTTGCAAAAGCTTTAGTCTTGCCAAGATTTCTTCCTGACTACTGAGTTTGCATATTTCTTGGCTCATTCACAAATATCTCTCCCACATTGGGCAAAAGCACACACTGAGTGAGCATGCAGAGATAGACATGGCAAGCTGTTGAGTTTTATATGTCACAGAAGGGTTTATGTTTCTTCACAAAATAATCTCAAAATGTAACTGCCTAGTGGCTGAAAGCAGAAAGAACTAAATGGAAATGGAGGTTTATTTCTCATGGATCTGTAGAAGACTGTGTGCGTGTGTGTGTGTTCTTTACAGCTGATTAGGATAAGTAGCATACTCAAATATATATTTTTAAACCAGTAGATCACATCTAATTTGAATCAGGGCATACTGCAACATATAACCGGATCACATAGTATAATGAGTAAACTTACATTTTATGGTGAAAGGAATGTACCAGAAATGGTCAAATTATATGTACTCAAATGATGTGTGCGTGTGGTGTGTGTGTGTAGTACCAGTGGACCTTGAACTCGGGGGCCTTGTGCTCTTGCTTGGCTTTGCATTCAAGGATAGCACTCTATGAACCCCGGTCTTTGTGCATGCTAGGCAAGCACTCTTAACCACTAGGCCAAAATCCCAGTCCCTCCCCCCCATTTTTTGACCGGTCCTGGGGCTTGAACTCAAAGACGAGTGCTGTCTATGAGCTTCTTTTGCTTAAGGCTTGCATTCTACCAGTTGAGTCACACTGCCACTTCTGGCTTTTGTCTTGTTTTGTTTTGTTTATTTTATGTAGTACTGAGAAATCAAACCTAGGGCTTTGTGCATGTTAGGCAAGCACTCAGCCACCAAGCCACCTTCCCAGCCTCTGGTCTTTTCCTGGTTAAGTCTAATGTAAGTCTCACAAGCTTTCCTGCCTAAGCTAGCTTTGATCGGAATCCTCAGATCTCAGCCTTCTGAGTAGTTGGGATTATAGGTGTGATCCAGAAGTACCTGGCAGTGTAAGTGACTTCTAATGACCATGTTTTTTGTTCAGTCCATTAAAAATAGGACAATGGCCAGGTACTTTCCTTTCCCGGCAAGAAAGTCTATGAGATTCCTATCTCCAAATAACCAACAAAAAACTGGAAGAAGGGCTGTGGCTCAAGTGGTAGAGTGCCAACCTTGACTGAAAAAGCCAAGAAAAAATACAAGGCCCTGGGTTTAAGATCCTGGGCCAACAACAGCAACAACAAAAAACCACACACACACACACACACACACACACACACACACACACACACACACACACACACACACACACAGAGGCAGGCACAAGGAAAATACATCACAAAGAATATCGTCCTAAAATATGTGTTTTTTGGGGTAGAAATAGTTCATGAACATGTTCTTCAACAAGCCACATATGAAATTTATTTTTTTTAGAATTTGAGAACATTTTAATTCTAAAGAGCCTTCATAAATAAAAAGCCCCCAAATTTCCAAATGTCCATTATAAATGGAATGAATTATGAGCCTCACCACAACTCATGAAAGAAAACCAAAAAAAAAAATAAAAGGAAAAGTTAAGAGAAAAAGACATAACCATTTTCTTTCATAAGGATAAAATACTGCTTCCATAAATAACTCAATATCATTTAATGTTATTAATAGGTAAGCAGAAAGTAATTGTCCACATTTGCCTGATAAACTATACTGGGAAATTAAATGCCAGCTACACTGTTTAGGAATGGCTTGCTAAAACATTGAAAAAGTGAAAGACTTCATCCTTGTCATAGACTGCCACTTTGGTGGAACATTCTGTGCACATAACTGGATGATAGATTTCTTCCTCCTCTGTCTCCACCTGTTCTGCAGGATCTTCACAGTTAGACTTCATCTTCTTATAGCCCCGCCTTTTCTTCCTGTTCTCAGGAGTTTTATACCTTAGAATATCCTCTTTGTTGATAGTACAATTCATCACAAACATGGCTCTATATTGAGTTTTGTAGGATTTATGCCTTTGACAATGAAGGCACAGAGTGGTCATGCAAGCAGAGCAATTCAAGACAGCATCACTGTTTGGAACTGGCTGATGTTGCTGGTGTGCCCTCTGTAGTCCAAAACCATGGGAACCTCTTCTCTGTGCATCAATCCATGCTTGGTCTCCATTATCTTTTTCAGGATCATATAGTAATTCATCATTTGTTGGAATCCTGTGCCATTTCTTCTTTTTTTTCTTGGTCACCTGTGCTGCTTTGTCTTCATCCTCGGAATTAGAATCAAAATATATATCATCACAATACTTTGCAGGTGCTGTTCCAATTTTTCATTTCCTGAGGAAGATCCAGTTCCTAGAGAAGATAGCTTATCCTCCATTGTTTTTTTTTTGCCAGTCCTGGGCTTGAGCTCAGGGCCTGAGCACTGTCCTTGGACTTTCTCAAGGCTAGAGCTTTACCACTTGAGCCTCAGCACCACTTCCAGCTTTTTCTATATATGTGGTACCAAGGAATCGAACCCGGGTCTTCGTGCTTGCTAGGCAAGCACTTTAACAACTAGGCCAAGTTCCTGGCCCATCCTCCATTGTTTTTATGGTGGAATTTAATTCAGCTTCCATTTCTTTTTCATACTCATCTTCACTAGATGATTCATTTTCTCCAGTAATACATTCTCTGATAAGTTTGCGTTTTTGGTCGGGAATTCCATGGAAAAGCACATCCACTTCATCTTCAGAGCTGCTCAAAGCTGGCTCTGTTGCTAGGCTCTTCGAGCGCGAAGGGATGGTAGTCATCCTGAAGGCGGTTTATGGCTGCCTTCAGCGGCCCGCACTGCCACAGACCATCAGCGTCCAAGTACTTCTACTGAAGCCACATATGAAATTTTTAAAAAATAAAATTAACCTAATTTCAAGAAATGTAATCTTCAAAGATTAAGGAGTTCACCTGGGATTAAAAATCTCATCAGGTGTCAGAAAGGGATATTTACAAACAGTTCTTTCTAGACCCTGCATTTTGGAGGGATAAAATTGCATAAGATCATTGTTACATCGCTGTTTTCAACTTAAAAACTTGTCAACTTCAATTTCATGTGATCCTTTTGCAGTGCGCTAAATTATTTTTGAGTCATTATGAACCCAATACTATCTTCAGGACAGAGCTACAATTCAAGTTACATTCATGCATCCAACGTTTGACTTGATTGTGCATTTACTATTCATGAGATCTTGGGCTACTAAAAGTTATTCAGATATAGAAGCAGTTCCCTTGAGCGGGCTGCTGCATCTGGACAAACTGTAATCACGCTTTGTACTCTCGCAGTGGAAAGCATGAAATTACTGGCATTATATAAAAAGGGCATCACAACGGAAATGGGTTTGCATATACAAAGTGTCATTTGTCAATTCTCTCAAGTGTGGTATAAAAACAACACAAAATGCAACTATTTCCAGATATGCACCTGCAGAATCCAGTTATAGTGCAAACCTTTGGGGTCTTTGCCTCCTTTAAGTTCCATATTAATGCTCTACCATAGTGAAGAAGAGCACTTACAGTCTTTATCCTATGCTTTTAAAAAATGGAAATTAATAGTGGTACATGTTGGAAAGAAACTTTTAGCCAAAAGAAAAAAGTGCTTTTAAAAAATCACTTAGGAGCTGGGCGTGGTGGCTCACACCTGTAATCTTAGCTGCTCAGGTTGCTGAGATCTGAGGATCGTGGTTCAAAGCCAGCCTGGGCAGTAAAGTCTGTGAGACTCTTTTCTCCAATTAATCTCCAGAGAACTGAAAGTGGCACCGTGGCTCAAGCTGTAGAGCAATAGCCTTGAACTGAATGGCTCAGGGCCAACATCTAGGCCCAGAGTTCAAGCCCCATGACAGGACACGATAGTGCATGTGTCTAGTCCCAGAACCTTGGAGTCAGATGCAGAAGGATTTCAAAGTCAAGATCAAGATAGGTGTGACATCTCTCAAAAAATGCTAGTAAAAGCTACGCTTGTATGGTTGGGCACTTTTTTTTTCTTTTTTAGTGGTCATGGGGCTTGAACTCAGGGCCTGGGCTCTATCCCCGAGCCTCTTTGTGGTCAAGACTAGCACTCTTTATCACTTGAGCCACATTACCACTTCCAGCTTTTGAGTGGTTCATTGTAGATAAGAGTTGCATGGAAACTTTTCTGCTGAGGCAGCATGGAGCTGTGATCCTCAGCTCTGAGCCCTCTGAGCTACCAGTGCCTGGCTGGGTTATTTTTCTGTTTCACATATCATGTTTTATTATCTTTCTAGTTAGAAGTTAAGTGCATGTTTTTGGAAAGCAATTTTTAATACAGTTTTATATATACAGCATTTAAAAATTTTATTGTGTAATATAGATGTACTCTTTTACTTTCTTTTTTACTGTACTCCCATTTCCCTCAATCATTTCACGTCCCATGATTTTTGGTAACTGTTCAGTGAAGTGAGTATTGGGGACATTTTTTCCAGGGGATTATATTATCGCATGAACATCACTACCGCTGAATAATTTCTATTGTCATATGGCATGCTATGTTTTATTTAAACAGTACTTTATTATTAGATATTCACTTGACTTCTTTCCACTGTCTGCTTTTATATGTATTGATCCAGGTAAAAGTTTGCTTATACTGCATGCATTCATTTTTATTTTCTTAGAATTAACTCCTGAAATGGCTCTTGTCAACAGTTTTTCACCCTCAAGAAATTCCTCTCCAATGCCCTTTGTCATTGATTCAGTTCATGCCAAATTATGGATATTTGATCTATTGTATTTATGATTCACTTGGATCATTGTTTAGAGTCATTACTCTGTAATTATGGAGTAGGACAGCATGTTTTGAATTGCCCATGAGCCACAAATAGATTTTGCTTTTTTTTTTTTTTTTTTTGGCTTAAGCTCAGGGCCTGAGCACTGGACTGTCCTTGGACTTTCTCAAGGCTAGAGCTCTACTACTTGAGCCTCAGCACTACTTCTGGCTTTTTTCTATGTATGTAGTACCGAGGAATCGAACCCAGGTCTTCGTGCATGCTAGGCAAGCACTCAACCACTAGGCCAAACTCTAAGCCCCGATTTTGCTTTTTTAAAAGATGATAAAAAGAAACAAGAAAAAACAAACAACAACAAGAAAAAACAAAGCAAAGAAGAATCTGTGGCAGAGAGTATAGGTTGCTTGAAAATTATAAAAAATTTAGTTTCTTAAAGAACTTGCATTCTCAATTGGAAGTATAGAAGAAATGACTCATTTGTGTGGTTCCTATTCTTGTCATACCTCTGTATGGATTCATATTATATTTACAGTCATTTTTGCAGTTTTATGAAGAATACAGATGTAACTGTGGTTTTAAAAAGCTAATTCTTTTGTCAATAATTCTAATCAATTTTTCTTTTTTCATATGTTTTTTTATTGTAATTAATAGAAGGGTTACATTATATTCACCAGATAGAAGGTGCATTACTTCACAAGCATTGATACCCTTTCTCATGTCTTGGTCCCCATTTCCCTCCCCCCACCCCCATCCTTCATCTTGTTTTCCCCCTTCCCTATCTTATTTCAAATAACCAAATAATCATATATACAATATATGAAATAACAAGGTAAAATACTGTAACAATATGAGATAACCAAGGGACAGCAAAAGAGATGAGAGATAATATAGTACATTAAGGACAATAATCACTCATTTAATCGATTTTTCTTTGGAACATTTCAAATATTAATATAAAAAATTTGAAAATAAGGTTTCACAAAAATAAAAAGTGCTTAATGTTTTGACATATTTTGTAAATAAAAAGAAATTTAGAATCTAAGCTATTAAATTATATTCTATTATGTTGTTTTGAATACCCTTGTTTGGTCACATATATCAAAAAAGAAAATGAACTCCTAGATGGTTTTACTCATTTTTATATAATTAGATTATTTAAATTCAATTCATTTATTCATTAAAGTTTTCCACTTGGAACAGAACAGACAAGTTATACTTTTATTATTTATATACTTGATGCACATACTTTAGGGTTTTTTTTTTGTTTTGTTTTGTTTTTTTTTGGTTATGAGAGTTGAACTCTGGGCCTGGGCATTGTCCCTGAGCTTTTCAGCTCAAGGCTACCATACCCTTTGAACCACAGCACCACTTCCAATTTTCTAATGTTTAATTGGAGGTAAGAGTCTCATGGGCTTTGTATTGCCAGGACAGGCTTTGAACCTTGATCCACGGATCTCAGCCTCCTGAGTAGATAGGATTATAGGCACCCCATAATGTACACACATTTTTATTGAATACTTTGTGTCTAAAAGGATGCTATTCATAGATTTGAACTTGGCTGGAATCCAACACCTGTCTTCCCTGCTGATTTCTTCCATTTGGAAACATTTTTCACTTCCACATTGCCAGTATTTTCATTTGCAAAGTGGAATGATATTATTTACTTCACAAGGCCGTGAGAAGGCTCTGTTAAAATTATTTATGAATATTTAACCTGGTTTCCAATAAAAATGGAAGTGTCTTGAATATTGCAGCAATTTAATGATTATGTAAGTAACTTAAACCATTTGTATCCATGGCCAAAAGCTTTCACAGAGCAAAAAATTAGTAAGTTACTTTATTACTCTGGGCCCTTAATATGTATGTACACATATATAGGTGTAAGTGCATATATAATCTGTGTGTGTGTTGTGTGTAAGTGAGGGAGAAATTGAACCCAAATGACTTCTTGCAGAGTAACTATGCCATGTATATTTTAGAAGAATCAGTAATATTTGCCATTATGAAAGTTCATTTTAGTCACTTCTCTTGTTTTATCCCTTAACATATATATTATTTGTAACTTCAAAATTTTAGAGAAATATCCAAAGGAGAATCATGTATGTGAAGAATATTTAAATTCTTGTTGAAATTACAAAATAGTTTAATTCATCGTGCCAACTGATCTGCACTAAAGTTTGTCTTATAATGCCTTTCTTGAGGAACGCACTGTGATTCCTCATTTTCAATGTGAGATGTCAGAATTTTAGAACTCCCTAGCTGGATAACACAGTATTATTTAATTGTTTGAGTCCCTGAATCAATTTCTGAACCTCCAACATGGAAGAAAGATTCCCAGACACTTTAGCATATCCGTCCCACTTCTTCTTCAAGTCAACACCTTTCTTGTCCATATAAGTAGCTCCTTGCCCTCAGAGGAACAGTCACATGAGGACTCATTGTGCCAGACAAGTGGAAACATTAAAAGCTCTGAACTAAGCAACGCTTGAGTTTAAATATGTAGATGCACATTCATAAAGACAGAAATAGGTCCTTGTAGTATAAATAGGTCACTGAAAATGACAGTCTACTAGACTTCGTTAATTCATGTCCATCCACTGTTAGTTCTAATCCATCCTTGGAAGTCAGGGATCAGTCAAAATGTGACTGAAATTTTAATGGAAATTCAATCACCATATTCTGTCTCTAAAGAAAAATGAAAAAAAAGCACCCAATGTTCACGTCTACTTTCAGGGAATATGGAGCCATCGATGATGTAGACATTGATCTGCATATTGATGTCAGCTTTCTTGATGTAAGTACGAATTTCTGTAACATACTGGTATATTTTAGTACATTTTTATTCTAGAAAGAAACTTATTTTTTAATGTTCTTAAGATGGTGTCCATTACTTACTAAGTGATTTATGAAGACTGCTCAATGATATTGAGGTGATAAATGTTTTTCTTTTGCATTTGATTCTTTTAATATATGCTAAGGTTTATGGACTCACAGCATTTCATTGTATGCCTCAGTTTTGTAATTTCCATTTTTATTTTTGACCCATTGAAGCAGAAATTGAAAATACTTTAGCAGTGAATGTTAAGGTAATTTCTAGTCCTCACAATTCGTGCCATCTTTAGCTTAAGTTTCAGAAAGGTTTTTGGTGGTTGGTGGTGTTGTTATTGTTTTTGGTTGTTCTTCCATTTTGTGTTGTGAAATGTGGCTAACTCCGCTTTTATATGCAGGAGGAGATTGCTGTGGCTTGGGAAGTGATACGAACAGAACCTATAATTGTCCGACTGCACTGTTCACTTACACAGTACTTAAATGGTCCAGGTTAGTTCCATTCCTCTGTTTTTTTCCTGACTATTAATTAGCTGTATATTGTAAGCAAAAAGAGTGTGTTTTGTAATTCTGAATACAAAGTCTTGTTACTTGATACCTACTCTGATTGCATCTTGATAATAGGGCTTTATCCTAAGAAAGATATCTTAAGCTTCTTAGTTTAACTTAAGGGGATAGAAACATACGTTTAGTTGCATGAATTTTCAGACAGTGCCATGTTTCTGTAAAAAAAAAAAAAAAAGCATCACCTAGTGAAAGCTAAAGGAGTACTTGAATAGAGTGGAAGTTCAGTAGATATTGTTAGTGCTGTCCTTATAGACATTTTCATTTTCTGATCAATCTACCTGTGATTACCAGTAAATCCAGCCTACCGGCAGAACCTTACTTCTTGCTGTTCTGGCCTTAGTGGAACACCTCTTACGTAGAATCTCCATTGGCTTAGCCTTTTCAGTGACGTAGGGAGAGAGGCTGCTGGTATTGAAATGCCTCTCTATGTTGGAGGTTCAGTGTGTTATAAAAATGACTAGTAGACCTCTGTGTCATCATGGCCCACAATTGGCTTCAGTCACTAGATTGATTCACTTACATGTGAATTCTTTATGCTCTGAGCTTCCTATATGAAGATTGAAAAGCAGCTGTTGTAAGAGGCAGGAACAGGCAACTCCAGAGAAAGGGCATATTGGATTTCCCATTGTTTTTAGTCCATCTAAGCAGTTGAACAGTCCATTTAGAATCAAGGCACAGGGGCATAAAAAGCCTTTCTCAAGCCATGGCTGTCTTTAGTCAGTCATGTGCTGCTCTGGTATCTGCATATTTGTTCATGGAGACTATCAAGGAACACACACACACACACACACACACAGAGGTTTTCTATAGGACAATTTCTAATTTTCTAAATCAGTCTTCTATTTGGGGGTAATATATTATTTATCAGTTAAATAACTCTTATTACAAATAGCATGTACTAAATGGATGTGTTTTAATGCCAAATGTTAAATATTTTTATAGTGATTTTTAAAAATACATAAAAATGCAATGACCAAAAGGATGACTCATAATCTCTCCCTATTGAGAAAAGTACTTTGGTGTTTTATTGATACATGCATCCTGAGTCTCAAGTAAATATGCATCTTACTTGGTGTCTCATGAGTATCCTCCGTAATTTAAATACTCAACAAAGCAATGAATGATGCTTGTCCAGTATTCTGATCTGTAGGCATACGGATTTTGCTGTTTCTCTCTATATTTTATTTTACATGCCTAACCTTTATTTTAGTGACTGGTGTTTGTTAGGAGGAAAATGCTGTCAGGCGTGAACTTCATTTTAGTAAGATTTAGAGAAAGGAGTAAAATTGAGTCTATACTCAGCCAAATTCTAGTTATGTGAGATAAAAATGTGCTTTAATACCGCCTCTACTTATTTTTACATAATCTTGAATTTTAGATTTTCCTTCACAATACAATTATGATTTTTTTTCTTATGTGCATGGCTTTATAAACATTTTAACAATCAGTAAAATTTACATTTAGATAGATGTTCTGTTGTTTAATATTACCTCTTTGTTATCAAAACCTACCCACTATGTTTTAAATCATTTGACTGTTGTGTATTTTTGTATATTTATCATGTATAAACTAAGAAAGCTGGACCATTATGTTTTTTTAATATCTGATGATGACTTTATTTTATGAATGAGACTAATTTGACCAAATAAAATTTGTGAGAGAAGACAAAAATGTTGGAGCATCTTTTGCTAACTTTGGTATGAAGTCATTTCTAAATTTGCTTATTTGTAAAGAAATTTGTTTTGCATTTATGTGTATTTATGTTTTAGTGTGTCTTGCCTATTTCCCTGGTATAATTTTTTATGTATTTATTTTTTCATGGTATGTGTGGGTCTTATTTTGCCTTAAGAAAGCTTTATGGTAGTTATTTCTTATACCATTTTTACTTGCTAGTCCTCGTGTATATAGGATGGATATTTTGTTTTCTATATTGTTCCTCATTTGTTTTTATATTTTTCTTCATACCAGATACCTACCTCATCAGTTGTTTTCTGGTCTTGGATTTTACTTTTCCAAATGAAATTTTCCCATAATTTGGCCTTGAATTTCATATCTTGCTTGTATCTAAATTTTCCACAGTCTTCTCATCACCCAGTATACCTTCTTGATCATCAATGACTTCTACATCAAATGATGTGGTGTCATTTGCATCATTTTTATTGCATTTGCATCTTATTGCATCATTTGATCAGTGTTATTTGTAACCACTTTGTAACTATCAATCAACAGCTGTCCAAGATTTATCATTGAACAGATGGAGTTTTGCTCTCAGATCAAGCAGAAGTTGTCATGCTTTATTTTGAAGCTGTTCCTGTGTATATGTGTTTCCCATTAAGAAAAGGAAAGAAAATTTCCCTACCTTAGAGAAAATGAATCTGGGAACTGTTCAATGCCACACCCAGAATCCCTGAACCCCTACTGCTGTGTTCCTGTCTCTCAGCCCTACACACCTTGTAGCTATGTCTTACATACCTTCAGCACATTATCCTCAGACATGTCAGAGGCTGGTCTGCCATTTGAAGAGTAACTGTTTCAGTGTGACTCTGAGTATAGAGTACAATCACCTTCCTGCATTGCCTCAAGGCTAGACACACTTGTCAAGGTGTATTTTATGCTTTCTTAACCATAGGATAACACTGAAGCTGGGACTTCATCTGAATTTGTACTCTTTCTGGGCTTTTCATCTTTTTCTCTCTGTATATTCCCATATGCCTCTATTGATTTCTCTTTTGAGCAATTCTTTAGCAAATGATTTGCTGCTGCATCTTCATTTAAAGCCTGCCTCCAATTGAACAGGACCTAAACTGGGTGGATCAGGGTTCAAGAAATATGGGCTCCACCCCTTCACCCCCTTTCCTCTCTCTGTACAGCCAGTCCCCAAAGACACAGCTCTGGTGTCATACCTTTCTCTTCTTTTATAGAGTAGGGAGTTTTGAACCAGTCATTTAGACCCCACTGTCTTCTGGTTCAGTCTGCCTCATTTGTAGCAAATGCTAGAAGTTTCTTCCATGGAATGGTATTCCCCCCAGTTCCAGTCTTTTTTTTCAGTTTTGTCATATTTCCATATTACACTGATGCAGTTGGGTCATTCCACATTATTTACTCATACTCTTGTCTTATTAGTAAATTGCAATAAAGTTTTTTCCTTGTTGAAAATTTGAAGAATAAACTACTATTCAAGTTGAGAAATGATGCATAAACATAGGAGAAAATGATAAAGGAACATACAATGTATTCTTCCAGAAAAATAGGTTTTATCTTAGTTCATAAATCTGATTATTGTAGGCAAATGAAGAGGTGGGAAAATATTTCTTGTGTTTTGAATCTTTGGAAATGTTAGCAGTTATAGTAAAAAGAACTTGCAAAAAAATGTGTGACTAATGCAAGATTTAGACTGACCTACTTAACAGTTTCTTTAGAAAGCATTTTATTCCTGTGTTTTGGAAAAGTGTGAATTACATTGATTTGAAATACAATATTTGGCCAGGGCTAACTTGACAGCAACTTGTGAGAACAGGTTGGCAAAGAACAGGACAGAAAGGCAAAGAATTTTCCGGGATGTTGCTGACTTACCTGTAATCCTAGCTACTTGGAAACTGAGGTTTGAGGATCAAGGTTCAAAGCCAGCCTGAACAGGATGGCCCATGAGACTCTTTTCTCCAGTTACCTATCCAAAAAACCAGAAATGGAGCTGTGGCTCCACTAGAGTTCTAGTGGTAGAACTCTAGCCTTGAGTATAAAAGTTCAAAGACAGTGCCCAAGCCTTTGGGCTTTAGTTCAGGTCCTAGGATCATCACCAAAAACAACGCAAGAAAATAAACGAAAACCCTGGAGAAATGCTTGCCCTAGACCAGTTTCAAATTGAAGTTAAGGTTTATTGTTATTGGATCAGGAAAACTAGACTTTAAACAAAGACATTATTTGTTATGATTCTTGTGTATATCCCAGAATTATTGCTTTTGAGTCCAATTTCTGATGTAATAGATAGCTTGTTTTCCATTTGAAACTTACTAAGTAACAGAAAAGCCATATTTATTTAGATCTTCTTATTGGAATCTCTACATTTACATTTAGCACGTTAGGATAATTTCCACATATATATCAAGCAGCACTTACTTATCAACCAAAATTAACATGAGAGACAAGGATATGGTTAACTTACATTTTTTTTTTTTTTTTGCCAGTCTTTGGGGCTTAAACTCAGGGCCAGAACACTGTCCTTGGACTTTTTTCCTCAAGGCTTGTGCTCTGCCACTTAATCCACAGCACCACTTCTGGCTTTTCTATGTATGTGGTACCTGGGTCTTCGTGCATGCTAAGCAAACACTCTACCAGTAGGCCCAAATTCCGGCCCCTTACTTTTGTTTTTTAACTATGAAAAATATATTTGTATTACATCCTGTCAAGTTCCTATTCACTTTCTTGACATACAAAATAATCCCTGTGGGGGAATATGTTTGTATTTGGTGTAAATTTTGAAATAGGTTTAAAAACAGCACGCAATTCTAAAGAAGTAATACTTGTTTTTTACTGTCAGAAACACTTGTTTTATGTGTCATTCACAGTTCTGTATTTTTTTCCTCTTTCATTTGGCAAAGATCATTAGTTTTAGGTAGGCTTATTCCTGGGTACTTGTCTGCGTAATCAGACTTTTATTCTCCATTTTATTGTCCAGTTTGTTATTTCTGGTTTTGGAGATGTTATTAATTTTTAAAAATATTAATAAAATTAGTTTGAAATCTTTCTAGATTAAAAAAAAATCACCAAGGTAGTGAAGCTCCCTTATACATTGCACATACTATTTCCCTGATTATTTGTACATTATATTCATACAATGAATACATCAGTTGTAATTAATTTTAACAATAATATGGATTTTTTTAATTTTTTTTATTGTAATTAGTAAAAGGGTTACATGATATTTGCCAGATAGAAGGTGCATTAATTCACATACATTGATACCCTTTCATATGTCTTGGTACCCGTTTCCCTCCCCACCCCCACCCCCCACCCGTCTTGGTTTTCCCCCCTTCCCTATCAAATTTCAAATATCCAAATACAAATAAATTCAATATTTCAGATAACAAAGTGAGATACTATACCAATTTGAGATAACCAAGGGACAGCAAAGGAGATGAGAGACAACACAGTACATTAAGGACAACAATCATTCATTATATGGCTTTTGTTTCACTATCCTGGAGGTCCTTTCAATTAGCTTCACATTATATGTCCTTATGTATCAAGATTTTGCTCTATTGCAAATCTCTGCTAGTAGAGCCCAAGGTTTCTACTGATTATGACGAATGAGGGAAACCATTGAGCCTAAGTTCCTTTGAGTCTGGCTTACTTCACTTAATATGATTTTTTCTAAGTCTTTCCATTTCCTAACAAATGGGGCGATGTCATTCTTTCTGACAGCAGCATAGAATTTCATTGTGTACAAATACCACAACTTGTTGATCCACTTATCAACTGAGGGACATCTAAGTTGGTTCCATATCTTTGCTATGGTGAATAGTGCTGCAATGAACATTGTTGTGCTAGTGGGTTTAGTATGTCCTTGTTTCTGGGTGGTTGGGTAAATACCAAGTAGTGGAATTGCTGGGTCATAGGGGAGTTCTATGTTTAGCCTTTTGAGGCACTGCCACACTGCTTTCCATAGTGGTTGAATGAGTTTGCACTCCCACCAACAGTGTAGTAGTGATCCCTCCTGGCCACATCCCCTCCAGCATCTGTTGTCATTCGTTTTCCTGATCCTGGCCATTCTAACTGGAGTGAGGTGGAATCTTAGAGTTGTTTTGATTTGCATTTCTTTTATGACCAGAGATGTTGAGCATTTCTTCATGTGTCTATAGGCCATTTTTGTTTCTTCTTCAGAGAAGACTCTCTTTAAGTCTTTGGCCCATTTTTTAATGGGATGGTTGTTACTTTGGAGGTTAGTTTTGGAGTGATTCAATTTTTTGAGTTGTTGATATATTTTAGATATGAGGCCTTTGTCCGTTGTTTGGTTGGTGAAGATCTTCTCCCACTCTGTAGGCTTCCTGATTAGTTTACTAGCTATGTCCTTTGCCATACAAAAGCTCTGCAGTTTAATGCAGTCCCACTTATCCAGCCTTTCTCTGATTTGTTGTGATTCTTGGTCTTTATTAAGAAAGTTTCGACCTGTGCCAAGGAGGCCTAGTGTATCTCCTATTCCTTCTTGTAGAGTTTTCAGTGTGTCAGCTTTTACCTCCAGGTCTTTGATCCATTTGGAGTTAATTCTAGTGCAAGGTGACAAAGAAGGATCCAGCTTTAGTTTTCTGCAGGTGCTTAACCAGTTCTGCCAGCACAACTTGTTGAAGAGGCTGTCTTTCTTCCATTCTATTTTTTTGGCTCCCTTGTCAAAGATTAGGTGGCCATAGGTCTGTGGTTTAATATCTGGGTCCTCAGTTCTATTCCATTGGTCTTCAGGCCTGTTCCTGTGCCAGTACCAAGCTGTTTTGAGAATTATAGCTCTGTAATAGAGTCTAAAGTTTGGAATTGAAATTCCTCCAGCGCTGTTCTTTCTGCTAAGAAGTGTTTTTGCTATACGGGGTCTTTTATTATTCCATATGAAATTTTGGATTGCCTCTTCTATTTCTTTAAAGAATGACATTGGGATGTTGATGGGTATTGCATTGAATTTGTAGCTAGCTCTTGGCAAGATTGTCATTTTCACAATGTTGATTCTTCCAATCCAGGAGCATGGGAGGTTTTTCCATTTCCTTAGTTCTGCTTTAATTTCCTTTTTTAGGGTTTTAAAGTTTTCATCAAAAAGGTCCTTTACATTCTTAGTTAAGCTAATTCCTAGGTACTTTATTTTCTTTGAGGCTATTGTGAAAGGAGTTTCTTTCCTGATTATTGCCTCGTTCCTCTCACTGTTGGCATAAAGGAAGGCAGTTGATTTTTGAGGGTTGATTTTATAGCCTGCTACTCTTCCAAAGCTTTGAATCAGCTCAAGGAGCTTGGGAGTAGAGTCTATAGGATTCTTTAAATACAGAATCATGTCATCTGCAAAGAGGGATAGTTTTATTTCCTCTTTCCCTACTTGGATCCCCTTTTTGCTTGCTTCTTGCCTTATTGCACTGGCTAGGAATTCTAATACTATGTTAAAGAGGAGTGGAGAGAGTGGGCATCCTTGTCTCGTTCCTGATTTTAGAGGGAATGGCTTTAGATTTTCACCATTAAGTGTAATACTAGCAGTAGGTTTCTCATACACAGCCTTTATTACATTGAGGAATGTTCCATGGATTCCTAGTTTCTCCAGAGCTTTTAACATAAAGGGGTGTTGGATCTTGTCAAATGCCTTTTCCGTGTCTATTGAGACAGTCAGGTGATTTTTGTCCTTGCTCCTGTTGATGTGTTGAATTATATTGATTGATTTGCGTATGTTGAACCAGCTTTGCCTCCCTGTGATGAATCCAGTTTGATCATAGTGTATAATTTTTTGATGAGTTGTTGTAGACGGTTGGCCAGTATTTTGTTGAGAAGTTTTGCATCGATGTTCATCAAAGATAATAGGCAATAATATGGATTTTATCACTGAGTTTTTGTGAGTTCTTTCAGTGCATTTTAAGATTTTCGGGTCACTTAGCATTTGTTTTTTACTACTTTGAGTTAGTTAATGTGTGTAATTTGTATTTTCCTTAAAAATACTATTTTGATAAAATATTGGCACTTATTTTCTAGTTATACACACCATGGCACATTTTGAGCTTTGAGTTATTAATTTATATTCTGTATAATGGTTTGTGTCTGCTGTTTCTTTTTCCTTCTCTATGTATTTTTGAACATCTTTTATTGAACATTTTTAGTTCATCTAGAGTATTTTGGATTTTTCTACCTTGCCCCAAAGTTAGCCAAGTTCCATTAGTATCCTCTGCCTGTTCTTAGTCATTTCTGCCTATGAAAAGATCATATACCTTCTATAATTCTAAAACACAATGTGCTTTCATATTATCTTTAAAAGAAAAATAGTTCCACTGAACTTCTAAGATGTTAGAATGTTTTATTCACTTTAAAATTCCAGTAATCCTGGGTTTGGGACAAGTAGGATTAAACAATTCTAAAGAAAGAAATTGATTATTTGATGATTGCAACGCCAGATTGCCTTGAGCAGTAGCCAACACAGACCTCATTTTGGTCTATAACGTGGAATGTGAGTAACCTGGAAATGTCCTATTTAGCAAGATAGTATTTGCTGGCTTTCTATTGTCTCAGCCTTCACTGTGACTGCAACTGTCTGAGTTCCTACAAGGTCATTTTATTGTTATTATTCTTTCCTTCTTTCTTTCTTTTGTATGTTACTTTCCCTTTCTTTTTACCTACATTCCAGAAATTCTGCCTTCCTTTGCAGTACTGTCCACAGAATATTTAATCAGATAAGTAACTTCTTCATCTCTTCAAATCTGTTCCACTTACAGTCTTCCTCATACCAGAAACTAGTAAATATCTTTTCTGAGTGCTTTAAGTCTCTGGATTTTCCCTTGACTACTCCTTGCAACTGAAATCCAGTCTCACAGTCACTCGCTGTCTGAGAATATAGGTAGTCAGAATATTCACCCACTCATCCTAATCTCTATATCTCTTGCCTCAAGGAGTACATGCTTAACTGATTTAACAATTTGACTCTTTGCCGTTTGCCCAAGAGATTTCCCCTCTCCCACAGCTTTGGTCCTTCTCCACTCTAGTCTTCTAATGGGGTACAAAGTTCTTTCTTCTCCCTGTACTTGCCTGCAGAGATTTCAGCTTTCTTGTGATGTGTCTCTTCCCTCTGCACTGCAGAGCAAGGGTCTTCCCCTCCCCCTCTCAATTTTTTTCACTCTCTTTATGAATGTTTATTCTTGGCAGTTCTAGTTACTGGCTAGTGAATGACAATTGATGAGCAACTCGAGTAGTTAACAATTCTAAGAAATATTAATGGTTTAAGGAAATATATGTATATATATATATACATCCATATATATGTATATACACATGTACCTAGTAGAAATATGACCCAGTGAGAAGCTTGTACAGAGGAGTCTGAATCCCCTACTTTTTATCCTCAACATCTCCTGTGTTTTGTTCTGACAATACTATGTGTATAGAAGTACACCTCTATCTACTTTAAAAATTATTCTTGAGCTGCCCTCTATATGGCTCTCTGCCTTTTGCTTACTTTGAGGGTTCATCTTTATTATTTTTCTGTATTGTCCCTATACAGAAATTTATAACTAGTGTGTAATGATTAGTGGTGATAAATTGCGTGTGTGTGTGCATGCACGCACACACACACACACACACACACACACATACTTTAAGTAGCAATGTGTAGAATTGTGTGCCCCGTATTTTAAGTGTGAATATACACATACACAAACCTACTTCAATCTTATTCCTTGCTGATGGTGGAGTTTTTTTTTTTTTTTTTTTTTTTTTGCCAGTCTTGGGCTTTAGCTCAGGGCCTGAGCATTGTCCTTGGACTTTCTCAAGGCTAGAGCTCTACCACTTGAGCCTCAGCACCACTTCCAGCTTTTTTCTATACATGTGGTACCAAGGAATTGAACCCGGGTCTTCGTGCATGCTACGCAAGCACTCTACCACTAGGGCAAACTCCCGGCCTAATGATGGAGTTTTTTTTTTGTTGTTTGTTTTTTTGCCAGCCCTGGGCTTGGGCTCAGGGCCTGAGCACTGTCCCTGGATTTTTCTCAAGGCTAGGGCTCTATCACTTGAGCCACAGCACCACTTCTGGCTTTTTGCTACGTATGTGGTACCGAGGAATCAAACCCGGGTCTTCATGCATGCTAAGCAAGCACTCTACTACTAGGCCAAACTCCTGGCCCTTGATGATGGAGTTTTAACATCAGTGCTTAACAGCGGCTTTGTTTCCTTTGCAGTGCCCACTGTTGATGTCTTTCAGATTTCTACAAAAGAGAGATTTGGATTGGGGCATCAGCTAAAAAAGTAAGTTTGCTGAAGAATAATGACACATAACGTAATTCTCATTCTATTTATTTAATAAATTATTTATTTATTGTGTAGGCATTGAGACTTGAACTCTGGTCCCTGAGCCTTTTTATCCAAGGCTAGTGTTCTACTACTTGCCACAGCTCCATGTCTAGCATATTTTGTGTGTGTGTGTGTGTGTGTGTGTGTGTGTGTGTGTGTGTGTGTGTGTGTGTAGTTAATTGGAGAAAAGCATTTCACATATTTCCCTGCATTGCTGGCTTTGAACTCTTATTCTCAGATCTCAGCCTCTTGAGTAGCATGAGCCACAGGCACCTGGCTTCCTTTCACTTTTATTCAATAAAAACTTTTAGAAATGAACATTTCATGACAGGAAAGTACCCTAAAACTGAGAGCTGCTGCCATAAGTTAAATTATAGAATTTCCTTTCTTTCCTCCTTGTATCAGTGCCCACTATTTTCTAACCCTGATTTTCCCTAGCATTCAGCATCTTGCCTCCTCCTGGGATGGCAGATTGTGCAGGCCTAGGGTCTGTCTCTAAGATGACCAATCTGTGTGGACATAGGGTCTATCCCTAATGTGTTCAACAGAGGGAGAAAGGGGGAAGATGGGTGTTGTCTTGATTTCTTCTCCAGGATGTCACCTGGGCTGACTAGTCCTTCAGCTCCAGCTTCCTGCTCTGCTCCAGGCTGCAGCCTTTCAGGCTCCATCACCAGGTTCTGGCTATTTGTAGCCTCAAGGTTATAGCTGCTGGGCCTGGGCTATTACATCATTCCTGTTTCTCATACTTACATGTTTCAAACATTCCTTTTGATCATAAACTTGTAAATTTTCATTTACATATTGACTAACACAGTGCCTTAGTTGATTTTATTTTATAGATGGGATTGGTTCTTCAAAAATCTAGTATATACAGATTTAATTTGATACATTCTTTATCATGTTACTCGTACCTATGCTGTTCCTTCAATACAGTCATGAGGATTCTGACACACTCTCATTGTTTGTAAATGTGAAATAGAAAACATAGTAGATTTTAAGTATCTGGAAAAAGTGAATAAAGCTCCTGAAAAAGGGGAAAAACACTGAGAGAACTGAATACAAAAGCAAAGAAAGGAATTGTGTCTGAATAGAGAAATACCTTGGCAAATTCCATACATAAGAGCTGCCTTTCACCTTTCCTGATAAGTAAATAAGGACTAGGGTGAGTAAAGGCCCAGAGTGTTGTTTCCCAGTGGCTCATGTTTTAATATGAATCCCAATGGAGCACTCGTTTCATTTTCCTAAAGGAAGCTATGGTGCTGTGACCATGGTACCCTTTGATGACTGCCTTCCACAGCAAAGGGACTGCAGCTTTCCCCCACACATCTAGAGTGCTGCAGTCATTGTTGAAGAGGGGGTGAGATGACACAGGTTGCACTGAGAGAAGTTTTATCTTGTTTACTTGTTCAATAATTTATTTATTTTTCTACTCTTTTGGAATGAGCACAGGGCGTCTTCCCTCAGGTGCTCTCATCACTTGAACCACTCTTCTGTTCCTCTGGGAATGAGGTAGCCACTGCCTGGCTCCTTCCTCCAATTCTCCTCCCCACAGCCCCTTGTATAGGTGGGATCATGCACATGTATCATCACGTGACTTCATATTTGAGATTATAGTCCCATTAACTGTTTGTTAAGACTGTCCTCTTTGGACTGTGGTCCTGCCAAGCTCCTTCTCCTGAATAGCCTAGCTGTGAGTGCAGCTACATCAGATTCCAGATTTTTAAGAAGTTAACAGGGAGCCAGGCGTGGTGGCTACATGGGTAATCCTAGCTACTCAGGAGGCTGAGATCTGAGGATCGAGGTTCAAAGCCAGCCTGGGCATGAAAGTCTGTGAGACTTATCTCCAATTAACCACTAGAATACTGGAAGTGGTGCTATGGTTCTAGGGGTAGGGCAGTAGCCTTGAGCTGAAGAACTCAGGCATAGCGCCCAGGCCCAGAGTTCAAGCCCCATGACCCACCCAAAACAAATACAAGACTTTAACAGGTAATGTCACATGTATTTATCATGTACAGTAATATATTTATTATATATAAATATATATGATGTGTGTGTGTTTGTGTTTTCTGTG
Source organism: Megascapheus bottae (assembly GCF_031878675.1). Classification (NCBI taxonomy): domain Eukaryota; kingdom Metazoa; phylum Chordata; class Mammalia; order Rodentia; family Geomyidae; genus Megascapheus; species Megascapheus bottae. The sequence goes on along the minus strand of NC_143512.1, from coordinate 58,562,979 downwards.
GAATGGTTAAAATGGTGTTCATCTGGTTGTAATCTGGTGCTCACCCATCAGTCTAGCCTGTCATCAGTCTGGCCTATCTGCCTCTGCCCATGCTCTCCTCATTCCTGAGCGACTACTATTCTGCTCTCACCTTTGGTGAGGTCAGCTCTTGTAGATTCTGTCTCTGAGGGAAGTCCTGTAGTACTTGTCCTCTTGTGTCTGTCTGATTTCACTCTGGATTCCTAGTTCTTTCAGTGCGGTAGGGAGGGAGTGGATTTCACACTATGATTGAGTCATTTCTTGTCTATGTAAAGGCATTGCTGTGAACATGGAAGGCAGAGGTCTCTTCAGTTGACTGCTTTACATTATTTGGGTAGATACGAGTCCTGGGATTGCTGAATCATAACATTGTTAAGTTTTTAATTTCATGAGGAACCCCACACTGTTTTCCATTATGGATGCAATAACTTATATTGCCATCAACAGTGCATGAGGGTTCCCTTTTCTCCATACCCCCAGCAGCAGTTACAACCATAAGAAACTTAGGAAGTTATTTTCCCAGAGACATCAGGAAGAAGGTCCATCTAGAATTAGAAGGTAAAGTTGTTGGCTTTACTGCACATTTAATACTTCATTATAAAATTTTATGCCTACTTAAGTAGCAGCTTTAAGGGAAAGCTCCTGGACCAACAATTGGAAGCTTTGATTCTCTAGTAGCCATCATTGTTTTTTTTGTTCAAAAAAACATGCTGTCACAACCCAGAGCTCATTCTACAGCTCTTTTCCAGGATACATCTATGAAGCAATGTCATTGACATAATGAATAAAGCAAATTCCTGCTTTGTAAGAATAACTAAAATAATTTAATAATAGCCTAATTTTTTAAAAGCACATGACAGGTGAATGGGCTGTGGTGAGGATAGGATTTGTTGATTACTTATTTTTTACATGTGCTACATTTGTATCTTGCTTTCTTTTTCATGAAGAAAAATACAGAAGTGAGGGGCGAGGGAAATGGGGACCAAGACATGAGAAAGGGTATCAATGTTTGTGAAGCAATGCACCTTCTATCTGATGAATATAACCCTTCTCTTAATTACAATAAAATATATATGGGAAAGAAAAAAATACAGAGGTGAAACATCAAGTGAAAGGAAATTGTCTTTACTTAAAATAATTCAGAATATTTTTGTCATGTAAGCAAAAATAACTGATCCTGAAGTTGCCCTGATAATTGTTTTGTTCACCTATAAACTCCTTTCTGTCAGTTGAATAAATACTAATACTAATTAATTTTAATACTTAGTCATTTTGGACTCTATGAGAGTCACAATAAAGCCCTGGTAATTTGCTAAATGACATATAAAAAATCTTGTACTTTTCTAAATTAACAGTCCCATTATTCACACATACATCCCCAACCTTATAAACATTGAAATATTCATTTAAATGACCTTGGAACTGTGATAACAAAACTGCCTTTGGATTGACAGAATTATGCAGACATTTGTTACACAGCAGTGGAAACAGAGCAAGGAAAAGTCCAGCTGCCTGCACAATAAGAAGCTGTCAGAGAAGAAAGTGAAGTCTCCCCTGCATTTGTTTTCCACCTTGCGCAGGTTGGTAACCAACAACCTCATCACTGTCATACTAAATGCTAAACACACTGCTATTCAGGTTAAAGCACTCGGTAGTCCTGCATCTGTTTCTTTTCTTTATGACTTCAACGAGAGCACTAAGTAGCATGTAACCTAGCAACAAGCACAGATGCTCACTTCAGTGTTCAGTGGTTTTATCCCTCTGGCATTGGCTTATTTACTAACATTACATGCTTTATTTTCATGTTCCTTATAACAAGTTGAGCACAGGGCTGTGATTTTAGGAAGGAGAAAAAGATCTTAGACTCCCTTGCTTTTCAGTATTTAGGTCCTCTTTCCCTTGGCATCTACGTTGGTTCTGGTCTTACGTAAAAGGCATTAGTTTAATTAAGTAGGAAGTTGAACACCGCACACACAGCTGGTTAGAGCATGGCCTCTGGACCCCAGTCTCTTCCTCTCATGCTTTGCCTTCTGTGAATTCTTGTTTCCTTTCCAAGGTCGCCAAGTTATCCTCCCCCAGGCTGTGGCAAAAGCAAATCCAAACTGAAATCTGAGCAAGATGGAATCTCCAAAACACATAAGCTGCTTCGAAGGACTTGCTCCAGCACTGTCAAGGCGGAGGACATGTGCCCTGGGAAGTCACACAGGACTTTTGGTCGCTCCCTTTCCAGCGACCCAAGGGCTGAGCAGGCCATGACAACTATTAAATCGCACAAACTCTTGAACCGTTCTTGCCCCACGGCTGTTAAGCAAGAGGACTGTCTGACCCTGAAGCCACATAAATTATTGACTCGACCTTGCTCTGGAGACCCTCGATGCGAGCACAGTGCCAATTTGAAGCCCCACAAACTGTTAAGCAGGTCTTACTCCAGTAATCTCAGAGTGGAAGAGTTGTATGGGCTGAAAAATCACAAGCTGCTCAGCAAGTCTTACTCGAGTGCTCCCAAGTCATCCAAAGCTGAGCTCTTCAAGGAACCAAATGCAGAGGGCAGGAGGCTCTCTCTTACCTCAGGGCTAATTGGTATCTTAACACCATCTTCATCCTCATCTTCCCAGCCTGCTGTGCGTAAATATTTCCATTTTGAGTTCTTAAGAGTTAGCTGAGGGGCCGTGGAATTTTTTTTTAACCATCTAAGACCTGGTGTGTGATTTTAAATTTACAGATATTCTTTTTTTCTTCTTTTGTATGTTAGACATCCATAAATGACACTGAAATGTTAGTTTTGATTCACACATACAAAAATTTATGGAATTATTGATTTGAGGTCCAATCCAAATTCCTCAGGTAGAAATAAATGAGGCTGAGCCAGTTGTATCCACAAAGACATTCTTTTCATGGAAGCCTAAAGTTTTCATGTTTTGTAAACTAAGTTTATCTATTCTGCAAGTAAAGGATCTATGTCTTATGCCTGCATTAAGAATGACCTCCCTTCATTTATGTGTAAGGACTTTATCCATGAATGTTGCTACATTTCCACTTGTGTCTCAGAGCCTTAAGCTGTTCTTAGGATCTAGTTTACATCGAAGCTGTTTTCTTTGTACTTGGGGTCAGGTGATGGCTGTAGTGATAAATGTTTGGCATTTATTCAGAAATGGACAGTCTTACACAAAATTTACTTTCAGCATGATTGGTACTATAGCCAGAAAGAAGAAAACGATAGGCAAAGGAAAATATGCCCAATATTCTATAAAGATTATTTTCATATTTTCAATAGTTGATAAATATTTGCTGTTTTTTAAATATGTATGCATATTGTTTGGGGGGGAAGTCTCTTTAGCTCTGTTAGTATGGATACACCTAGCCATAGTTTATGTTGCTAAAATTCAGATAACTGTAGAAAAAAATAACAGAATGATATCCTCAGATAAAGGATTTAAATTATATTGTAAGTTATATTGTAAAATTTTGCTTGTTTCATGGAAATTTGAGTATGCAAATAATTTTGTATGAGCTTCCTAAAATCCCATTTCAATTCAATGATAAGCTTTTTTTTTTTTTTTTTTTTGCCAGTCCTGGGCTTGAGCTCAGGGCCTTAGCACTATCCTTGGACTTTCTCAAGGCTAGAAGCTCTACCACTTGAGCCTCAGCACCATTTCTGGCTTTTTTCTATGTATGTGGTACTGAGGAATTGAACCTGGGTCTTCGTGCATGCTAGGCAAGCACTCTACCACTAGACCAAACGCCCAGCCCCTCAACGATAAGCTTTAAGGATACAGGGACCTTACTTCCGTAAGGTCCAGCAATTTGAAGTACACCATGATGCAATAATTGTAGAAAGCTCATGGCAAATATTCTGAAAAAAAGAATAAAAAAAAGGTTTTATTGTCCTTCAAGCCACGGCTAAACTCACCATACAGCTATGTGCTCTGTCCTTTTCACTAGTTGTCTAATATTTCCTGGGAAGGAAAATTTTAGCTGAGGATAAGGTGAGATTGGATTCTTTGAGAAAGAAGTAGGACCATTCTTTCGGTAGGTTTTTGTTTTGTTTTGTTGTTTGTGCCAGTCCCGGGGCTTGAACTCAGGGCCTGAGCACTGTCCTTGGGCTTTCTCAAGGTAAGAGCTCTGCCATTTGAGCCACAGCACCACATTTTCTGTGTATGTGGTACTGACGAATTGAGCCCTGGTCTTCGTGCATGATAGGCAAGCACTCTACCAGTAGGTTAAACTACTGGCCCCATTTTCTCATGAATGCTAGAGGAAATAAATTTGGGGATCATGTTAAAATGTAAGTTGATGATGTTCATTAGATTAGAAATAACAATATGGGTAGTGGTTTCCTATTTAATAGAATTGGTAAAGAAATCCTGAGACTGTGGTGCGATGAATGAGCATTTCCTGTGATCTTAGAGAGATCAAACTCTATATACTCTTAGAATCTACAGGCTTTAATTTCTATGTTTCCTCAAATTAAAAAAATTACTTTGTTTTTTTCACTTTGCTTTTTTTATTTGTTTGTTTTAATAGCCAAATGGTGCAAAATGCATTCCAATACGAGACCGAGGCTTCCTGGTGCAGGTAGGGGCCATGCCCACTCTATCCCCTGTGGAAATACTTAATTCTTACTGGGCTTTCAAGCCACCTTTGAACTTGGATGAATTATTTCTTTGTGTTGTTTTGTTCAGACCATAGAGTTTGCTGAACAGCGGATCCCTGTATTGAATGAATACTGTGTGGTTTGTGATGAGCCACATGTATTTCAAAATGGCCCCATGCTTAGGGTAAGTTCTTTTCGGTAGAATCAAAATATAAATGAAAAGTTCAAATGTAAAATAAGCAAGTAAGTAAATGTAATTAAAAGTAACTACTTCAATAGGAAAATTAGCATACTAAATAGTATAATTTGGAGAAAGGAACTGTTGATACTTCAGAAGGACTCTGTGAGAGAGAAGTAATTTGATGTGTTAAAGAGGTTTGTTTAATGTCTTATGTATAAATTATATTCTGTGTTTCGTTTATATCTGTAGATATATTAAACATCACAAATAATGGAATTTTAAGCAATACCTTTTAGAAGGTTAAGCATCCAGAATATTTTCTACTGTGTTTATTCAAATAAAATTTCAGACATATGGGGTTGGGGATTTAGTTGAGTGGAAGAGACCTTGTCTGGCAAGTGCAAGTTCCTGAGTTCAATCCTCAGCTCTGGGGGGGGAAAAAATTCAGACATATAAGGAAGGGAATATAGGTTCCATATCTTTCCCTCATTCACTATCAATTACTAATCTAATTTCTCTTTTGACATTTGAGATGAATGGAATCATATACTTAGTTTGTACCATATCGCCTTAAGTTCTGTCTTCTTTCATTCAGTGTAATGTCTTATTTTACTCTAGCATTTGTCAGTACTTCATTCCTTTTTTTTTGGTCACTACAAGACTTGAAGTCAGGGATCTGGACACTGTTTCTGAGCTTCTTTTGCTCAAGGTTATCACTTTATCCTCTTGAGCCACAGAACCACTTTGGGCTGAGGAATTGAACCCAGGTCTTCACGTTTGTTAGGCAAGCACTCTACCACTGAGCAACATCTCCAGCCCATTACTTCATTTCTTTTTGTGGCTGAGTAGTCCAGTTTGTAAACATGCTACTTCAATTTTCCATCTCCAGTGGGCAGATTTGCTGGTACATATATACCCATCTGAGGAACAGTCATACTGCTTTCCATAACGCCCATACCATTTTACATCCCACCAGTGACATGTGACATCTACTTGCTCCATATCTGCACTACTTGTTATTCTTCCCTCTTTTCTAAAAATATCATAGTCTGGGTTTTTGAGGCAGTATTCCACTGTGATTTTTTTTTCCTTTTCTTTTTTCCTTTCTTTTTATTTTTGTGCCAATCCTGGGCCTTGAACTCAGGGCTTGTGCACTATCCCTGAGCTTTTTTTGCTCAAGGCTAGTACTCTACCACTGGAGACACAGCTCCACTTCTGGCTTTTTGGTGGTTATTTGGAAATAAGAGGCTCACAGACATCCCTACACAGGCCATCTTCAAAGCATAGTCATTATATCTCAGCCTCCTGCATAGCTAGGATTACAGGTATGAGCTACTGGTGCCAGACCACTAAATTCCTCTTAAGTTAATTTTTATAGATAAGTTATATGAGGTTCCATAACCTAAGTTATGCTTCTGTATGGCTGAGTTATCCCACTACTACTTGTTAAAAAAGACTGTTCTTCTCTTATTGAATAGCTAGGACAACCTTGTTGAAAATTATTTTACTGTAAAAACTTTATTCTCAATTGTCACTTCTGCTTCCACTGATCTCTATGTGTGTTTTCATGTCAGGTCTATTCTGAGTTCCTGTAGTGTATGGTAAGATAGAAATCAGGAAGCTTGTATTTCCTTTCCTGACTTTTCACAAGGTTATATTAACTGTACCTGTGGCCCCTTATTTTGCTGGGGAAATCTATGTCGTTGTGTCTGTTTCTGCAAATAAACATGGTTGTCTAGGATCTGTGTGTCAGTTGAGGCAGTGTCATCAACCATGTAATGAACATTTGTGCCCCTCTCCATTTATCTATTGCAAGTTTTAGATAAGTATGTGGAGAATTCGCTGGGTGCTTTTTGTGTAAGTGATCTAAACGAGCTCCTTCCCTCCTCTTTTGCCACATGAGGCCACAGCAGGACCATATATGGTCCTGACGACTACTGGACTCTTCTGTGGACCAGGAAAGCGGCTCTCACTGCAGCCTCAGCCTACTAGTACTCTATTTTGAACTTCTCTATTTCCAAATGGTAGAAAACGAAGGCTAGTTGTTTACAAACCACACAGCCAGTGCTTTGTCTAAGACCCTTTCTTCAATTGTCTTTTTTCCATAGGTCACATTTTATTTATTCCCTTATGTGGTAACTTTTTATTGAAAACTGGGAATTTCTATTATTATATTACAGTAACTAGGACTCAGATCTCTGTCCTCTTTGGAATTTACTTTCTTGAATGTTGTAGTTTGCTGTGTGAATTTTCTCATCACTTTTGTGCAGTCTTTATTCGCTATCCTCATTGACCCATTTAAGTTTTGTTCCTTTAGTGGCCAGCCAGTATTTATAGCACAGATACCATGTTGCTTACCACCAAGAGTATATGTGAGATGAGATATGCCTTTAATATCCAACCATGCAGTGTTTACGTTTCTTTTTTTCATACATTATTTTATTGTAATTAATAGAAGGGTTACAGATAGAGAGTGCATCACTTCAAAAACATTGATACCCTTTCTCATGTCTTGGTCTTCATTTCCCTCTTCCTACCCACGCCCCTCATCTTGTTTTCCCCCCTTCCCTATCCAATTTCAAGTAACCAAATAATCATATATACAATATATCAGATAACAAGGTGAACTACTGTAACAATATGAGATAACCAAGGGACAGCAAAAGAGATGAGAGATAACATAGTACATTAAGGATAACAATCACTCATCATATGACTTTTGTTTCTATAGCCTGGAGATCCTTTCATTTGACATCATAGTATATGACTTTATGTATCTAGGTTTTATTCTATTGTAAATCTCTGCTAGGAGAGCCCAAGGTTTCTACTGGTTATGACAAATGAGGGAAACCATTGAGCCTATGTTCTTTTGAGTCTGGCTTACTTCAGTGTTTACATTTCTACCTTAGCTTCTACTTGCCACTTGCACAGAAACTCGGAGATGAGATAGATTTAAAGCCATCATAAATATTTTTCCTTGTTTCTTTTTTTCCTCCTTCCTTTCCCTCCTTTTCTTCCCTCTCTGTTTTCCTGACAGGATTCACTCTCCTACCTCTGCCTCCTAAACCCTGGGATTACAGTGTGCACCACAACTTGTTCAAATTTTTATTGAACATATACACAGTCACAAACAAATCCTTGGCTTTGTTTGTTTGTGCGTCATGAGTCTTGAACTCGGCCTGGGCGCTGTCCTTGAGTTTTTCAGCTCAGGGCTACCACCCTACCTCTGGGCCTGGGTGCTGTCCCTGAGCTTTTCAGCTCAAGGCTCCCTCCCTACCCTTGAGCCAAGCTCTACTTCCCGTGTCAGAACCTTTTGTGCCGGGGCTGGCTTTGAACCTTGATCTTCAGATCTCAGCCTCCTGAGTAGCTAGGATTAGAGGCGTGAGCCACCGTGCCCAGCCTAACCCTTTGGCTTTTTATAGTCACAAAACTTAAGTCAGATTTTCACACTTCTCATTTTTTACCATTTCCTTCCAAAGTTTTTGGTCAGTCTGATGTGTGTCTCATTATCACCTACTGCTGTAGACAGCAGAGACTAAAACATGGGCTTTGGTTTTTCTGACTCTTAACCCTGGGTTTATAGATTTAATACTGGGTGAGTTCCAAGTTAATCAGAAATAATGACTATTGTTTTGACCCTGACTCAGAGAGCTATAAGTCACATGGAGAAATAACAGGTCTTTATGAATAAGCAACGTTATGCTTTCTCTCATATCAGGAAAGTAGGCTATTTTTTTTTTTCAAGACAACCACTACTTCAGCAGTGGGAGACCGGGGGTCTAATATAAATTTAAACATCAAAAATTTTGCATCTCTTACCAGGATGCAACCATTTGTCTTGATGTACTACAGTAGGCTTTTAGATAATTTCCAGAAAGTTGTGAAAAGTTCATTTGGTCCTGTTTGACTTGTAGATTAAGGTCTAAAACAGAAGCTTGCATTCCTTAATCAGGCATTTTTCACTGACATCTGTAGTCCTTTCAAAGTTAAATAAAAAAGCAGTACTTGCTAACATGTCTGCATCACAGAGTCCAGCTTTTGAATTGAAAAATAATAAAATGGAGGTAATTGTGAACATAATTGTTGAGTTAATATACATGGTTAATGGAGGAAAAGAAAAGAGTGAGACACTTTGTACAGGTGCTTTCTCATTGGATTTCCACAAAACTCTTTAATGGTTTAGAGATTTTTGGCTCAGATGAGGAGATCGTCATTCACAGAAGCTGAGGGTAGTAGCTCAAGCCCATAAGTCTAGCTGTTTGGGAAATAATGTTGTATACTGAAGTTCAAAACCAGACTGAACTTAAAAGTTCTCCAGTCTCCATTTCAAAGAGAAGTCTGAGTGCAGAGAGAAAAATCACAGTGGCTGGGCATAGTGCTGTGCCCCTGTCACTCTCAGCAATAGAGGGAAGCCCACGCAAGAGGATTGTAGTTGAGGCCAATTGAAGCATAAAGCGAGACCCTTTCTCAAAATAACCAAGACAAGATGGATCTGAAGTTGTTGCTCAGGTGGCAAAGTGCCTGCTTAGCAAGCATGAGGCTGTGCTTTCAAGGTCCACTATAGCAGGAGGGAGAGGAGGGGAGGAAGAGGAAGAATCTCACAAAGGTTTAAGTTTTCTCTCAGCACTACCCCGATAGCGCAGGGAACCAGAACTTCAAATTCACTATCGTAAACACTTATTGAAGTCATGATAAGTAGAAAAATGCATGTTAGGGTTTGTTACAGTTTTTTTAAGGAAAATTTTCTTGCTCTTCAGTATAAATAATTGAGAAGATAAGTCACAAAGTCTAGAAAGCAATTTTTATCAATTTTTTTACTTGTCAAGGTTATATTCTTAAAAGCGTGTAATAGCCACTTTGACATCTATTGACAAATCATGTCAAGTTTCCGACTTACTTGAAGTGAAATATGTGAAACATTTATTCTTTTGGCCAACCTTTTGTTATTTTCCAGTCAACTTTTCTTTAGAGGTACAACATAATTTTAAAACCAGACAAAGGAGCATGGATTTATTAAGTAATTGGAGGTGGAGAGAGTGGGTAGAATCTTTGGGTTCTTTAAATTACCTACTTAGGACTACAATTTCCTTTTATCGAGTGATCATCTTTTTTAGTTATGAGCTTAATCCATGGCTAAGCCATTTCCACTGCAGAAATTACAATAATGTTATCAATAGCAAGTGCTTTCTTGTGTGATGGTGTGTTTGATGGATTAACACAATCACATATTAGCTCTTTGAGGTTGGTTTTATGGTTATCCTCAAATTGCAGATAAAAAAATAATAATTTATTCAGTATTACTCTACCATGTTATGCTACCATTGTTAAAAATCATGAAAATTCACTGACACATTGGGAGTTCACTCTTAGTGGCTTAATTTCACTGGCAATCTAATCCTATTAGTAATATCCTGTTGGTTAGTAATATTCTTTGGACCGTTTAAGTTTTGTTTGACATTATTTCTATATCATTGGCAATCTTTCTCCTTTTATAGAAAGATGTGCTTTTGTGGGCAAGAGAGGAAAGAAAAAGACATTTTCTAAAATAAATATGTTGTAGCTGGTTATCACATGGTTTAATGTTAGTGTGAAGTGTATTAATACTCCAGGTCGAGAGCTGAGGATCACAGTTCAAAGACATACCAGACAGGAAAGTCAATGAGACTCTTGTCTCCAATTAACCACAGAAAACCAGAAGTGGCACAAAATGGCTCAAAATGGTAGAGCACTAGCCTTGAGCAGAATTACTCAGGGACAGTGACCAGACCTCAAATTGAAGCCGCAGGACTTCTCAAACAACAGGAAAACTGGGAATAGAACTAAAAAGATTTGTTGCTTGTTGTGGTCTGCAGATAATGTAATTATTTTCATATTTTAAGTGAAGACTTTTTGAGTGATTTAATAAGGAAGGTTGTAGAAACAAAAAGTTGATAACCTGGGGATAGAAATAATACATTGCATAAAATAATTCAAACAATAACATTTTACTAAATCCTTTAGTGCTTTGGTTAAATATTTAATCTCTGTGTATGCATGGAAGTAAAGCTACTATAGATATTTGTCTAGGTTTCCTTACAGTGTTAGTATTTAAGCAGCTTCCATAACTTAATTTCACTGATCTTTGTACCTAAATGCTATTTCATTCCTACCTTTTCAGATGAGCAAGCAGCTGCACAAGATTCTAACTGGAACAAGTTTCTAGTTCCATATTTTCTGTGTTGAGCTTTTATAAAATATTATATTTGAATGAAAAGATCATAGCAAAATTGTTTGAAAACCATCCCTGACACCATACTTACTTATCTCTACATAAATGCATTGCTAAATTCTCTAGATTCAATGCATTTCCATTTCCAGTTGGAGATAATTTAAATTCAATGAAAACACAAATTTTCTAAAATAAAGTTAAGTTCTAAAATATTCTTTGAAGCTTAGAACATTTGTTGAAAATTTATATTGCTCATATTTAAGTTGCTTGCATTGAAATCAAGTTAAAAGTCATTCATTTTAGCTGAAAGCTCCTAAGCCATGTGTTAGAGATATGCACTGATCTTCTGATGCTTTCCAATGGTGCATATGTGAATATTGTATAGTAGATGAATTGGAGTGTGTTTATAATCGAGGGATTTGCCATGATTCTCTAATTTAAATTATAGGAATTAATTGCTTTAAGACAATGCAAAATAGGATAGTGAGTAATGCAATAATAGGATACTAAGTGTAAATAGTTCACAAATTGAATCTCATATATTTATTGCTGTTAATAGGTTTAAAGATGTAGCTCAGTCATAGATAAGTTGCCTGTATAAGGTCTGAGTCCCTGTAACTATAAAAATAAATGATAAAAAGTTGGTTATAATTAGGTGCAAATATTTTATAATCTGGTAAGAACTACTGAGTGTACGTGTATTTGATGAGTTGATTATTGTGTTTTCTGTGTAAATAACACTACTGAGAGAAGACTGTTCACACCATAACTACTTAAGTTTCACTAAAGAGTCATTCAGATTCTTAAACTTGAATAGGATGCTATACATGAACAGAGATCCAATCTCAATCGTCTACTGTAATTTGAGAATTTTCTTTCCAAGTACCATCTTGTATTGACATTTTGAAGTCTGGACTAAAATACATAAGCAAGGAGGAGAGAAGTTTGCTGCTGTACAATTAGAATTATACACGTATTTGTCTTAGCATTTTGATGACTTATAAGAATGGGTAAAATACATCTAATTTTTATTTGAATGCACTTATTTACTTAGTAGAGTGTTAGTGTACTGTCTGTGTGTGTATATACTCATTGCTGTGCTAAAAACAAAGATAAACTAGTTTTACAGGAATGTAATGCATGCTTCTATTTTTTAAGGATGATAGTTAAATGTTTTGGTTCTTATTTATAGGAAACAGAGTACTTGAAAGAGCATGCTTGATATCTTTTTCTGTCTATTTCAGTAACAAGATGTTTGTAGAAACATCTTCATACATTTGAGTAAGGAAAATGTTACTTTCAACAAAAAACAAAAGACGTGTTCATAAAATAATCTCATCATAGTTGCGTTATGAAAATGCAGTCTATTTTTAAAATGCTGTATCACTAGACAAGTTTGATTTCTAGGTTTGGAAGTCTGAGTGGCGATGTAATACATTCAGAAAGGCTTATAAAAAACATTGGCAACCAGACTGGGGAGGGGGACCTGGAAGAACATGCTAAACACCATGTGGTGTATAGATCTGACAAACAAGCATAGCGTGACTATGAGATAGGGATTACTGAGGACAAGCAATGGGAATGAGGAGGAAGAAAGAGAAGGAAAGGAAGATAGGAAAGGAGAGGGTGACGATGGTAATAGGTTCAAAATACAAATAAGCATGTACAAAAGAAAAATAATGAAATGTAAAACTTACCTGAAAAGGAGATGGGTAAGAAGTATATTATATGACTATATGAAAAAGATCACAATACCCTTTTGTTATATATAGTATTCTTATATTGTAGTTATGAATTAAGTGGTTGGGTATTTTACAAAACTAAATGCGTTCATTACTTCATCTGTGAACTTTTGGTATCTGTAACGAATAAGTTCCTAAATTCCTTTCTGGTTTCCAAGGCTTTTCTCAGTCTGCATTCTTGTTTATATAGCTTCATTGTCTTCAGCCTCTGCCACTGCAGTAGGTATGAGGGAATGGTTACTAATGTTACCTCACATCATTGTGACATGGTGTGCCTAAAGTGAAAAACACAAAGCACTTAATGACCACTGAAGAAACTGAGGTTCTAATTCATCCTACCTGATGGACACACCAGAAAAAAAATAGAAGATTGAAGACTAAGTTAACCATCTTGAGTCAAAGGAAGGCAATGGAAACAGAACAGCCTGCTTTGTTCACATCTAAATACATGTTGTGGTGCATATAGCTTGTGTTTGGATGGAGAGCTTTGTCCAGTCGCTTTCCTCCCCAGTTCTAGCACTTTTGAAGCATATTCATACCACTATTAGAGCCAGTATAGGAAACGTATCAATTCCTTTTTCCTTCATCTGCCCTCAAGGCAAGAAGTTCTTGTGATTTGTCAGGTTTTCTGTTTGTAAAGCCACATGCATGGACCTGTGTTGAGCATAAAGGATGTTCAGGAAAAGGGCCCATACTTTCTCTCTGCCCAAGCAGTAGACCCAGTCTTCCTCTCAGTTCAGCCGCCATAGGGGCAGTGGCACTAGCAAATGCCTTCTGTCTGCGATGCAGAGGCACCGTGGATTGCCTCGCGTTAGGCTTCATCTGCTACCTAATGCAATGTAACTGAGGAGATAAGATAAATCAAAGGGATGGCACTATATTAGGTTTGAAAGATGAGAGCTCTTCCAAAGTAATTGCATAGTGTATATTTCAGTGCTGTTGACTCCAGGAGGTTATGGAAGGTAAAAGTCTATGCAACAAAGCCCAATCTTTCAAAAGCTTGGTAATAGGTAAGCAGAGTTATCGCTTCCAGATTTCCTAAGAACAAGTAGAATTAATTCTTCATTACAAAACGTCTTTGTGTAACCTCATTGTTTTAGTCTGTCACCAGTTTAAGCATTTACTATAAATAGAAAAGACAAGAAAAATCCACGTAAGCATTGGAGATATATAGCTTGGTTGAGGAACACAATGTGCCTAGTATGTGCAAGAACCTGAGTTTAGTTCCCCATACTGGGAGAAAAATACCTTTAGTGTGCAAGTGTATATTAAATAAGAAAGGTAAAATTTCCTCTTTAATGTTATTTCCTTTTTTTTCTTTTGTTTTAATTGTATTTTATTGTTGGGGGATTTACCCTTACATTCATCAGGTAGTAGGTACATCACTTTTTTTTTTTTTTTTTTGCCAGTCCTGGCCTTGAGCTCAGAGCCTGAGCACTGTCCTTGGACTTTCTCAAGGCTAGAACTCTACCACTTGAGCCTCAGCACCACTTCTGGCTTTTTTCTATGTATGTGGTACCCAGGAATCGAGCCTGTGCCTTCGTGCATGCGAGGCAAGCACTCAACCACTAGGCCAAACTCCTGGCCCTGGTACATCACTTCTTAAACATTGATTCCCCTTCTCATTTTTTTTAATTAAAGAATTTATTAACATTGATTTTTACATCATATTTCAAATGACATGTTTAACAAACAAGTGTTCAAGAAGGGAATCTCTATTATAATCACCGGCACTTAGTTTTTAGAACATAATCAAAATTAGGCGAAGGTTTGTATATCATAGATACATATTAATTTATGAAATAAAACATTATGTCTATAGAGTCATAGGTTTTTATATCTATGTAATTGTGTTTATATTTCCAATACCATGTCCATAACATTGGATATGCAAATATTGAGTCCTTGCTCTTGCACTGTTTGGATCTAATAGCCACATATTAAGGATACCATGCACCTTTTGTTTCTTTGGTCTTGACTTGTCTCACTCAACACGGTTCTCTCTAGATTCATCCACTTCCCTGCAAATGCCATTATTTTATCTTGTCTGTTGGCTATGTAGAACCCCTTCTCATTTTTTTCTCCCACTTCCACTTCCCCTCCATCATTTTGTTTTTCTCCTTCCCTTCCCTATTTCAAATAAACAAATAAAGCTATAAACACTATATCAGGTAACAAAGTTAGATACAGTAAGCACATGAGATTAACCATAGAGGGGAAAAGAGAATAGAAATAACTTCACATAGCACATTAAGAACAACTATCACAAAGGTAAACCTCTGTTTCCATATCCTGGTGTTCATTTCGCTTCTATTGCTAGATCATTCAGAATGGATGCATTTCCCATCAAATTTGTGAATATATTTGAGAACAATTAGCCATTACTAAATTGTTACCTGAATGTAAGAGTTTACTTTTTTTTTTTTTTTTGCCAGTCCTGGGCTTGAGCTCAGAACCTGAGCACTGTCCTTGGACTTTCTCAAGGCTAGAGCTCTACCACTTGAGCCTCAGCACCACTTCCAGCTTTTTTCTATGTATGTGGTACTGAGGAATCAAACCTGGGTCTTTGTGCATGCTAGGCAAGCAGTCTACTACTAGGCCAAACTCACGGCCCCATACATTTATTTTTAACATTAGAGAACTTTGTATATCCCATTTACTGTATAGAAAGCCATCAGTTTAATTTAGGAATTCAGAGATGGAAAAATGCTGTCATTGATTCCTACTGTTTTGTAGCCTACAGTGTGTGAACGAGAGCTGTGTGTATTTGCTTTTCAAACCCTGGGAGTAATGAATGAGGCTGCTGATGAGATAGCAACTGGAGCTCAGGTACTGGTAACAATTATTTCTAGTTTTCCTTTGAAAGATTTGTTACAAGTTTACTAGACTTGCTTTACTGTTCTTTGGGTAGATTTTTTTTTTGATGGCTTCTTCTTAAAGATAAATTGGCATTGGAATGTTAAGAAATACCTTTTTTTCTCTAATGTGAGTTACCCTATTTCGTAGCTTCAAAGGGGAGAAATTAAAATATAGACTTTCTGTTGTTTTAAAAATAATTGGAATTATTTCTTACATGGTGATGTTGAGCTACAGAAACTTTGTCAAATTATTTCTAGAACAGGTGAACATGGAATGGTAAAAAAAATCTATAATCAAAAGAACATTTTAAGTTTGGGGCCAGGAGTTTGGCCTAGTGGTAGAGTGCTTGCCTAGCATGCATGGAGTCCTGGGTTCGATTCTTTGGTACCACATACACAGAAAAAGCTGGAAGAGGTACTGTGGCTTAAATGGTAGAGTACAGCTTTATGCTGAAGAGCTCAGGAACAGCATACAGGCCCAGAGTTCAAGTGCCATTACCGTCCAAACAACAACAACAAAAACAAAAACACAAAAAAATTGCAAAGGATGTTTGCTCCTGGCCCTCAAGAGACTGAAGCAGGCAGTTTTCAGGTCAGAGGCCAGCCGAGGTAACATACTGAGACCTTGTCTTCAATAAAAACAAACACAAAAACAAAACAACTGAAAACAATGAAACACATGCCATGTTCTGGAAAGGATAAAATAAATGACAAAGATGCTGCAGTTTTACTAGTTCAATTTACTAGTTTGTTTCCATTAGTATTGCAGTTGTCTTTCATTTTAATCATGTAGGAAACATGACTAAATTACTCCTTTATGAGAAAAAAATGACAGAAACTTGACTTAGTAAAGTTTAATGAAGAGAAAGGACATGTGGGGGAGGGAAGAGGGTTAAGGACTTCATACAAAAACTTATTATACAATGCTATATTATTTTAATACAACGTAGTATTGACAAAGAATAAAATGGAAGAAAATAGTGGGTCATCCTTAAAACTTGATCATTAAAAACATGTTGAGTATCATAATCAATACACAATTGTTTAGTAAGTGTGAAAGGAGCAAAGGACTTGTAACATGAAGGAAATGGTATTTCAGCTTTTTACTTCACACTGTATATAAAAAATAGATCCCAAGTAACTTAAGGAATCGCTTTAAAAAAAAGATACACAGTAGAACAGAGCAAAAGTAACAAGTCTCACCTGAGCAGTGGGCCAGTTTCTGCAACTGGACAATTTTGGAAAACACAAAGGCAAATGGCGTATTTTACATGCATTCTATTTCTCAGTTGAAAAATAAATAGTAACCATTGTGAAAGAAGTATATAAAGCGTATCATTTTAAACAAACAAAATTATATATGAAGTCAAAACACCTGAAAAAGAAGAACATTCTGAAGGCCATATCAGATTAACAGAGAAATTGAGTATAATAAGTTCATGAAGAAGGAATAAGAGGTAGTAAAAGAAAGAAAATGTTCAGCCGGGCACAGTGGCTCATGCCTGTAATCCTAGCTACTAAGGTGGCTGAGATATGAGGATCAAAGTTCAAAGCTAGTCCTGGCACAAAAGGACCGGAGACTCTTATCTCCAATTTACCTCTAGAAAATGAAGTGGGGCTTGGCTCAAGGGTATGGTGGTAGCCTTGAGCTGAAGAGCTCAGGGACAGCACCCAGGCTGAGTTCAATCCCCATGACCTGCCCCACCAAAAAAAGGAGGAGGAGGAGGAGGAGGAGAGGAGGAAGAGGAAAGGAGGGAGGAAGTGAGGAAGGAAGGAAGGAAGGGAAAGGAAATTTTTCAGTAGCAATGAAATTCGTGAGGAAATACTTTATTTTTATTTCTGCAAGGACATATGTCTACTATTAGGCCTGGTGCAGAGTTATGGCACAGTCACTAATTAATGTAGACAGGTCTCTGAAGTATGTCCTTAACCTAGTCATGTCACTGATCTACTATTTAGACACTTGATGGAAAACTATGGATGACCTTTTTGATATTATGAATTATGAATAAAGTCACACTGTCATCAGTAGAACAGTAGCCTTCAGGGGTGTGAAAGAAATGATCTCAAAGTTAAAGTGAATTTTATTAACTTGATAAAAGAACAGTAATTTAAATAGGTTTAAGTGAGACTCAATAATAATAAAGCAAAATCTCAAAAGCGCAATTTTATATTGCCCCTATATAAAATTACAAGTTTGCATATTAAGACCTCTGAGAATCCAGAAAGCTAAGAAAATGACCTGTATTTACAAGGGTCTTAAATGTATTTAACCACAGGGAACATTTTTATTTCCTTTTCTTTCAGTATGGAAGCTATTTTTACTTGTTTGAGATAATTTTGATAAAATACTAAAAGACATTTTAGTATAGTCTGATATTCATAGCTATGTAAAAATAATTTTACATAGGTATATGGGTGTATATGTATATGCACCTACATTTGAAATTCAAGTAGTACACTTAAAATTTGTGACTTCTGCTATACATAGCAGAAGATATAGCATAGATATAGCAGTTACAGCCTAGAAATAGTAAATTATTAAGAAGGAAAATTGAGCCACCCTCACATTAGGATACCTAAGTAGAATAATGGGTAGCTTTTTCTCTCAACAAATGGTTAAATTCCTGGAAATGATTTTTAAAGAGAAATGTATCTTAATTACCTAATGGTTTTTATAGGGTTCTATTGCTTAATCAGACCCATTTGATGTTTTAACTCTAAACATCAGTATTTCAAGATCAGAAAATTCAGTTTATTCTCTCCAAAGATGGCATTTTTTTTCTGCTTTACTTTGAAGTAGTGAAACCCAAATGCCAGTAGTGTTTCATAAGGGAACCATTTCTTTAAAAAGAAAGAAACTGCATCCATAGTCTCAGTGTATCAGTTGAGCACAGCAGCTGCCAGGAATAAGAGATGGAGACAACAGTGTCTTGAGATCTAAACAGCTGTCATTCTGGACCCCTAACTACTAATTCAGCAGAATCAGCACCCTCTTTCTTGCTATATTTTAGTCATTTATAAATAACAACAACCATATACAATCAGAATTGCAGTGTTTGACTATTATTGCTCTAAAGTTATAAATCCACTTCTTTATTTAGGTAACAATATATATATATATATATATATATAGGCTGTTTTTACAGTTAGTTACTTTGTCACATATCTGGATATTTAATCAGCTGAAGACTTGACTGATTTCTTTTTTTCTCATTTGCAAGAGCTCTAAAGTCTTCCATGTCTGAAGGATGGAGGATGTTTTACTATCCAAGCTACCTGAACACTGACCTGTCTAATTCCTAGTGTTACCAGAGAAACTGTTAGTTCATAGTAGTGCTCGTGACTAAGACACAATAAATTGTGTTTGGAGGTAGCACATATGTATTACAGTTAATAGTATTGGTCAACTTATTTTTAAACATATGAACTATAGATCTGAGTCAGTGCTGGCACGTTCTTATAAACATAGTTGGGCAGGAGAGGGTGAGTCAGTGGGAAACATTTGGTTGTAACTACTTTGTATGTGTCTTTCAAGGTGGTGGATCTTCTAGTATCTATGTGTAGATCTGCGTTGGAATCTCCTAGAAAAGTTGTCATTTTTGAGCCATATCCTTCTGTGGTAGACCCCAGTGATCCTCAGATGTTGGCCTTCAACCCCAGAGTAAGTAGTTATCCTGCCATGTCCCACATGGAGTTCCCAATTACAGTATTTGAGATTTTACTTTCACTGGAAGGTGAGCTTACCAAAGCACATCCATGCTTATTTTAAGATTTTTAAAATAATTTTTGACAGTCTGATTGCAGCCCCATTTGAATAGTTAAGGGTCACAAGGAGAGAGAGGTACTTTTTCTTTTTCTTTCGCCATTTTCACTTCATCCTCCCTCCTCTCCTCTTCTTTCCATAACTACCCAAAAGCTAGTGAAAGCTGAATTTGTGTTTTTAATGGACTGGCATTTCTTACATAACCATTATGTTTCTGTAGCCATTTTATAAATACTTGGGAGGATTAGTCATAATCCTTCTGAAATAACAATAATTTCAAAAAGCATGTGAGATAAAATTGCCTTTGCCTATATTATATCATTTGTCTTGAATCATTTTATAAAGTCTCTAGACTGTCTCCTTGGAAGACCTTCCCTTTCCTTTGTTCATGATGGGATCAGAGCCCATGTTTTCATTACGTAAAAAAATAAAATGTGTATACTTTTACACACTGTCATAAGCATTTGATAACAATATTCTGATAAACAATAAGAAAAGCAATACAGAAATTTGAAATGGTCTTTTGTCCAGAAGGATTCTCTATTAACTTTATTGGTTATTGTTTTAGTGGTAAATGCCTGAAATAAAGGCCTCAGATCTTATTTGTATTTCTAGACTTGTCCCATACCATCGAAGCATGATTTTGTGTCCTTAGATAGGGAATAACACTGTTTGCTTTGTCCTCCCCTGACTCTGGTTATAAATCCTGCATCCTTGAGCCATCTTATGCAGTCTTTTATGTACATAAAGCAATTATTGCTTTCAAACTGACCCTGATGGAAAATTTACATACAGAAATAATATATCTCTCAAATGCTAGGTAACTTTCAGAGGCTTGTAAGTGAATACTATTATTTTTCTCATTATTCAGAAAAAGAATTATGATCGAGTAATGAAAGCATTAGATAGCATAACTTCCATCAGAGAAATGACACAAGTAAGTATGTTGCATAACTCAGTGTGCTTGAGTAAGATTGTGTTTTAAGAAGGAGAGCATTTTTGTGAAATGTGGATTTTTTATTATTCTGTTTTTTATTATTCTATTGAAATCATAAAAAATGTGCTGTACTAGGATATTTTAATGAAATTATGCCAGTGTATTAACACGGAAGCATTATGGTTTTGGAGTTCAAGTGCGTGATTGTCTTGCTATTCTACTCTGTAGCTGAGGCAAGAGCCTAAGGTACATGTAGGGACGTTACGATATTTTAAAGCAAGGATTTACGCTACTACCATCTTATGTGAATTTTATTTGATGGTAGCAATTTCAAACATCATTTTAAGGTTAAAACAAATACAAATATTCTTTCAGGTAAAGGTTTTGCAAAAATAGTTTGGATATAACACAATTTAAAATCACTTTGGAAGATGAACTCTCATTCAGGAGGCTCAGGTGGAAAAGGTGATGAGCAAGATCAAACAAGCATATCCTTGGGCTGTAATCCCAGTACTTGGAATGGCACATAGTAGTGAATTATTGAAACCTTTCCACTAAGAAACAGTTTAAGAGAATTTTCAAAACATCACTGTGAAATGAAACTAATAAACTAAAGTTGACAGTGTGGATTGTGATTACAGCTTGTGTGAGTGGTAGCAAGGCTTGAACTGCCCTGGGGGCCTGTGGGCATAGACAGACAGCACCTACCTTATTACATGCTCTGGGAAAGGAATAGGAGGATTTTCCTATCCATACACTCACTTAATGAAAAGCACTACTCTTTCTTTAGTATTATCTATATGTCTATTTGAAGACACTGCTCTAAAGTACGTTTACATTCTTGACTTTGTTTCATTTATTTATTATTCACTTACATACTATATTAACTGCTAATATCTGCCAGACAATGATACATAAGAAGTCTTATATACTATGATCCCTTCCAGTTACTTTCATATAGTCACACTTCTATGTACTCAGATTCTTTCTCAAACTAGCATTTATTATTTGCATAAAGTTACTACACAATAAAAGCAATTTTCATTGGGAAAAATATATTTCAGTGTCTTTTTTTTTTTTTTTTACAAAATTAGACATGTTTGGTCATGCCAAAGACTTTAGTATAGGGTATTTCTGTTATACCCTAGACCCAGATCGTTCTTGAACTTAAAAATAGCTACCAGCTCTGAGTCTAGAATCAGCTCTCTGCCAAAAATTGCTTGCTTCCTTTCTTCTGGGTCATGTGTAAGCTATTTTAATAGGAGGCAATGTGGCTGAAGGAGCTCATCCTAGGAAGTTAGAGGCCAAAGTTGTCTTAACTGACTCAATAGTGATGTGCCCTGTGACCTTGGCTTCTGAGTAGTTTCACTGTCAAGGTAGAAAAGAAATGCTGCAGCCTTTTTCAGAGTGTGCTGCTGTCAGGTTTTATTGCATCAAATCCTCTCCAGTATAAATATCACATCTATTTTTATTTTAATAACCTATTGGTAACTCTAACTTGTCATAGAGAAGTAGCTTTGTATTCTGCAAAATGTGTAGTCATTTGGATAAATTCCATTGTTCATCATTTTAAAGGAAGGTTCTTAGGTAAAATTGCATCCCGCTTTTTTTTTTTTTTTTTTTTTTTTGCCAGTCCTGGGCTTAAGCTCAGAGCCTGAGCACTGTCCTTGGATTTTTCTCAAGGCTAGAACTCTACCACTTGAGCTTCAGCACTACTTCTGGCTTTTTCTAAGTATGTGGTACCAAGGAATCGAACCCAGGTCTTCGTGCATGCTAGGCAAGCACTCTACCACTAGGCCAAACTCCCGGCCCCCTGCTTTCTTTTGAGAAGGTCTTCAGTGTGCCCCAGATATGAACATGGGTAGTAACTATCCAAACTTTTGTTTTGATTCTTGCATTAGAATTAGAAGTGATTACTGTCAACCAGAACATTATAGGATCCTTTTCAAAGGTGACAAGTACTGTAGTACTGAGACAGAGAGGCTGCAGTGGAGAAGAGGGTGTTAAGTATGGAAAGAGAGAAGGCAGTAAGCAAAGGGGGTATAGGGAGTGAAAAAAATGGACAAGAAGAAGGGACCAGGAAAAACGAAATTTACCTAAAAATACTAGGTGCAGCATTTCTGAAAATAGTAAGATAGATAAGATAGAATGTAGGCTTTGTGGTTTGACAGCATTACATTTTCTTGAGCAGTAATGTGTGTGTGTGTGTGTGTGTGTGTGTGTGTGAGAGAGAGAGAGAGAGAGAGAGAGAGAGAGAGAGAGAGAGAGAGAGAGAGAGAGAGAGAAAAGGGGGAGGGTGGAGAGAGGTTGTGTATGTGTATGTCCTTTAGGGAAATAACCTAGTACAAATATGAGCCATGTTAAAATTTGGTCAGGTCTCTGAACACAACAGTAAGCAAAATCCTTTGTGTCAAATGGAACTTCAGAGTTCCCATCTTCTTGGGGGATATAACTTGGGGATAATTCCTGCTATGTCGAGGCTACAGATTTTCAATGTTAACTAGATGAGGAATATCATTCGGTGTGATTTTTCATTTTGTAAAACTGGGGAAACCACTTGAAAGGGAAAAAAAATCAAGAACTTTAATACCATTTTACTTTCAGGCACCATATCTGGAAATCAAGAAGCAGATGGATAAACAGGACCCCCTCGCTCATCCCTTACTGCAGTGGTATAAAATATTTTAGTTTTTCTCTTAATGTAATCAGCATCTTTTTCTACTGCTTCTCCTGGAGGAAAAACAAATCTTTTTTTTCAAAATGAATTCTGCAATGCTGCTGTTGTGCAAGCTTATGAGACTTAGTGATTATAAAATTCAAGAGTCCATAACGACTCTCACTTTAATTGAAACTTATACGCCACAAGGGGGAGAAAATGCCATTGCTCGTTGTCCCAAGGGTTTCCAGTGCTGTTCACAGTAGTTTACCTGCAGTCTTAAAAAGATGGGATAAGCTAGATTGCTCGTGGAAGGCATTTCGGTTCATTTAATTTTCTAGTTCAGTGAGGACTAAGTGATAAAACTCTTTGAGTCCTTCTTATTGAACATCTTCTGGAAATACGTTTTGTAACTTTTGCTTCCTTAACAAGGACACAGTAAATTTGATCAACTCTGCTTAAGAGTTAAGAAGTACTCATTCACAGTGAGGGTGGGGAAAGCTCTATAGCAGGAGTCCAGCATGGATTCTAGTGAGCTGACTGCCACGAGGATAGGTGTTTAGAGAACTCACCCTGCTGTGCAGCCAGGTTCAGATGAAAACAGAACTGGAATTTATCAGTAATTATTGTAAAGTTTTAAAGACGATATAAGGATCATGAGAGATTGGCCTAGGCAAACATTTCTTCCGTATAACACCCATGAGGTTTTAAGACATAAATGTGGACAGAAGAATCCAGTATTTTCAAGATTCTTTTAGGTTTTTTTTTTGTTTTTGTTTTTGTTTTTTTTTTTTTTTGCCAGTCCTGGGCTTAAGCTCAGGGCCTGAGCACTGTCCTTGGACTTTGGACTTTCTCAAGGCTAGAGCTCTACCACTTGAGCCTCAGCACCACTTCTGGCTTTTTTCTATGTATGTGGTACCGAGGAATCGAACCCGGGTCTTCATGCATGCTAGGCAAGCACTTTAACCACTAGGCCAAACTCCCGGCTTTCAAGATTCTTTTCACTGCTCATTTAGTTGAATTTCTATATTATACATTTAGTGTATTCAATACACCAGGACAAAGTTTCGATTTAGAATCCTGTCTTCTTTGTACCTGTTGTTAAAATCTCTTATCAAACTTCTGACATACTTTTTTCATAACTTTTGAAATTTTCTCATCCTATTTGAAACTGAAACAAAAATTTGAGTGTCTAATCAATTCTGTTCCTCATGATGTTGGCCTGCTTGTTAACGTTCTCTTACTTGTGGTCATTTCCTCTAGCTTGCTAGTTAGTTGGGTCCTTTATTTTCAGAGAAAAAAAAAAGCTTGATCACAATGGCCTGAAATTTCTCTTCTTTACTCTGGTTTACATATTAGAAAATGTGAAAAACTTGATTGCTTCAAACTCCTAATTTCATTTTTTTTAAACTCAGTATCTTAAGTAAGTTGGCTTTTAACCATAAGCCATTGTATAAATCTGCTCAAGGAGATCCTCAAATACTTATATTTAAATGATATGCATGAGAACTCATTCTCAACATAAGCAGTACAGAAAGAAATAGAATAAATAGATGCATGAGTCAACTTCTTATGCTTATGTAGATTATCATTATCTTAAAGTACCAAGTACCTAGAAGTGATCCTTTTACTGATAAATGAAGGTATGTACACTAAATTTGCATTAAATTAAGAAATTACATCCCATTGTGACTTCTCAGATTATAGCAACTTTCTTGTTACATAAGCTCTGTAAATTATTTGAGGAAGCAAGCAAAATCTATACCATTAGATGAAACTATACCAAATTTTTTTTTTATTCATGACACAATAAAATGCATTTTAGTCACTTGTTCACTAGAAGAAAACTTTTTTTTTTTTTTTTTTGGCAGTCCCAGGGCTTGGGCATTGTCTTTGGACACTTTTTGCTCAAGGATAGCTCTGTCACTTCAGCCACAGCGCCCCTTCTGACTTTTTCTGTGTATGCAGTTCTGGGGAATCAAACCCAGGGCTTCGTGCATGCTAGGCAAGCACGGTACTACTAGGCCACACTCTCGGCCCTAAATTTTTAATATTTATTTAATATAGTAAATCATATTTTTGTGACTGATTGATCATTTCAATTCTAGGGTTATTTCAAGTAACAGGTCACATATTGTGAAACTGCCAGTTAACAGGGTAAGTTGTTTTCTCACATCTCATGTGGAGTGGGGAGTCTGGGGGAAGGTGGGAAGGTGGGAACACTGATGCTTGATGTTCAGGCCCCCTCTTCTGGATGAAGCAGACCCAGATGAAGGCTAATTCATCTGGGAATTGCCAAATCTTTCTAAGGTAGCCAATTCAAACTTTTGGAGACTATAAATCTCAAGTGTGAGATTTCTATTATTACATTTCTGTGTAAGTTATTTTTAAGTATAAAAAATGGGAAACTTTGTCAAGCAATTAATTCAAAAAGATTCTGCTTTAATTTCTTTCCATGTCCAAAGGGCAAAATTGTGTTCCAGCATAGTTAATTTCTATTCTTAGGAATACCTGCAAATAAAGCATACTTTAAACTTTTTCTTCTTGAAATAACTTTTTTTTGTGTGTGTGAGTCCTGGGGCTTGAATTCGACCTGGGTGCTGTCCCTGAGCTCTTCAGCTCAAGGCTACTGCCCTCCCCTTGAGTCAAGCCCCACTTCCCGTTTTCTGGAGGTTAATTGGAGATGAGTCTCAGGTCTTTTTGTGCCGGGGCTACCTTGATCCTCAGAACTCAGCCTCCTGAGTAGCCAGGATTACATGTGTGAGCCACTTGAATTAACATTTCTGTGTAGCAAATGCCAGATATTTCCCTAGTTGAGCAATTGGTGTACACCAAGGAAATCCTATAATAAATGTCCTCAAAATATATGACTGATCTAAGAACTGATGTCCCCACTACTTTGACGACTGTAAATGAAACCCCGTTATACATTATCCCAACAATAAAATACAATATATATATATATATATATATATATATATATATATATATATATATATATGGCTGAGAAAGCAGACGTGCCTGAATGTTGTAGCAGTGTCTTTCTGCTGTTTCTTTCTTTTTAGCCTGCACGATTGTCCTTCATCTCAGAAACTCATGAAGTAATTAATCATTTATGCAGGGTTTTTAAATTAAAAAGAACTTATCAATAAGCCATTATGTGTAATTAATATCAGCTGCTCTACCTTGATATTATATAATTGTTAGACCTGTAAAATCCAAGGTTGTCACCTTCCTGCTTGTATTAAAAGTTGATGTTGCCATTTGTCATTGCTTTAAATGACAGCAATTGAAGTTTATGCATACTCCGCATCAGTTCCTCCTTCTCAGCAGTCCACCAGCCAAAGAATCAAACTTCAGAGCTGCTAAAAAACTCTTTGGAAGCACCTTTGCATTTCAGTGAGTATGGCTTAAGGTTGATGGGGTAGATCTCGCCCAGGTTGTTCAGAAATGCACAAGGAAAGAAACTTGCTTTTTCCAGTAGTTGGAGCATTCACTTTGAATAGTCAGCTGCATAGAGCTTGAATTCTAATCCCAGAATGTTCACCAGCATCATGACTTACTGTACTATATGACCAGTTTGAAGGATGACTGACATTTTCCATGTTGCCTTTCTTTCCTTCCCCTTTCTCCCCCCACCTTTTTATTTTTTTTTTAATAAAAGTGGCTCACACATCGAAAACTGGCACTCCATCTTGAGGAATGGTTTGGTTGTTGCCTCTAATACACGTCTTCAGGTAAAGTTTTTGAATGCTTCACTAACACCTTATTAGTTTTCTGTATTGAGCTTCAGTAAGCATTCTTGCTAACATGTTTTACTTGCATAAGGAGAAATAAATGTGAAACATTTGGTGGCATTTCTAATAAGAACTGTACATTTTCACAAAATACTTGAAGGAACATTAACTTATATACAGTAAAAGAAAAAGGCAAGTTCCTTGTGAGAAAACAAAGGTTCACTTAAACCATATGAATATTGTGGCCTTGATTCCAGCATTCAGTCCTTGAGTCCTGTGCCTCAGTGTGAATCCTTTTACAGGATAAATTGCATTAAGAAGCAAAGTGGAGATGGGATACCAAAGAGCCACCTGACACCAGCTCCTCAGCCTTTTGGGTAGTACTCCACATTAGTGGCTATTTTGGCTGTAGCTCTAATCTTTGTTCATGCCTTAACTTCTCACACATCCCATTTTGCTTTCATACAGCTAGGTTTTGCATTTGACAGAAGCTGAGATAGATGTTACGATACAAGTAAAAGATGTAATTAAATGTAAATGCTCAGAAACATACATTTATTGACTTGATATTCTAAAGGCTACAGAGACCTGCTGAAGATTTTTCAATAGCAAAGCTCCTTATAAGTACAATGTCTTAGAAGAATGAGATAGACGACAGAGAGGGTTATATAACCAAAATCTGACTAGATTCTTATATTAGCATATGAGTCTTAATCAAAATTCAACGCCTATGTATTTTAACCATTTTTACTGTTTTCCTTGTTTAAGTCTTTTAAAAAAATATTCTCTTATCTTTAAGTAATTGTACAAATTGCCATCCAACAAAATAGTTTATGAATACAGGGCACTATATTGATCAGTGTCCTCCCTTTCAGCATTCTCATCCACCTCTTCAACCCATGCCATCCTTTACTTTTGCCAGTCTTGGGCCTGGGCACTGTCCTTGGATTTTCTCAAGGCTAGAGCTCTACCACTTGAGCCACAGCACCACTTCTGGCTTTTTTCTATATATGTGGTACCGAGGAATCTAACCTGGGTCTTCATGCATGCTAGGCAAGCACTCTACCCCTAGGCCAAATTTCCGGCCCCAACTTTTCTAATTTTTTAAGCTATTTATTGAATTTTCTTTTTGCCATTTAATAAAGCAGTTTGTATATGTAATGCATCTTGCTCTGTATCATCCCTTCAAAATTTTCACCCTGCCCCTTGGATCTACCATTTCCCTTTTTTTCTCGATTCTGTGCTGTAGACAATGAATTCTTGACCATATGATCCCCTTTTCTTCTGTCTAACCCCTCCCCTTTATTTGTACTCATTTCCTGATACTTACTTTGTTGGACTTTGACATGGTCTTTCTAAAGAATTATACTATTTAGGCCTTTCATAGAGTCTGTTCTGCTTTAGTTAATTCATTTGTAACAGCTTGCATACCACCCAGTGTGTTTAGTTTGTTTTGAGACTTTTTGAAGGGATTCAAATAAAAACTGGCTAGAATAAGTTATAGTCAGTGATTCTTTGTCACTGTCAGAAGAAGAGGGAACATTTATCAAGATTCTTTTCCTTCTGGCTGTCATTGTCCATATAACAACTTTCTCTGCAACTTTAACCACAAGGCTATTTAGTAGTATTTTCAAATTAGATACTGATATAACTGAGCTATCATTTTCTTAAGACTTTATGTTTCAATGTGAAACTACTTACTTACTGTAAAATATTGACATCTACACAATTTCTCCTATCTTCCTATTCAGCTCCATGGTGCCATGTATGGAAGTGGAATCTATCTTAGTCCAATGTCAAGCATATCGTTTGGTTACTCAGGTAATCTTGTAATTTCATTTGAATTTCAGTTTTTATCAGGTTCTTTTCTCATATTTTATATGCTCTGGGAAAAGCTTTCTATTAATAATCATTCAT
This sequence comes from Megascapheus bottae, assembly GCF_031878675.1. Lineage (NCBI taxonomy): Eukaryota > Metazoa > Chordata > Mammalia > Rodentia > Geomyidae > Megascapheus > Megascapheus bottae. The sequence continues at coordinate 58,534,365 of NC_143512.1, read as the reverse complement.
GTTAATAATAATAAATAAGGCTAGAACCTTTTTAGGCATTTTTTTATCATCGAATTTATTTGTTCAGTGTCAAGTCTAAACAAAGCTCAATTGAAAATGTCCCAATGTGATTGTGGGGAAAAATACTTTGGAATAAATAGGAAGCATGCACTGTAAGTGGTCAATTGAACCTGTTAAGTTCAAGATGTAGGAAGAATGATCACCAGATTATTAGAATTGATGATCCTTATGTACCAGCAGAGGGAGATGGAAAATGAACACAAACCACAGAGAATTACTTTTTTATTTTTATTTATTTATTGTAATGTATAGAGGGGTCACAGTTACATTGGTCAGACACAGGTTACATCACTTCTCACACATTGACACCCCCTTTCATGTTTTTGTCCCCATTTCCCCCCTCCCACCCCCTGCTAATCGTTTTGTTTTCCTCCCTTCCCTTTCCTATTTCAGATAAACAAACGTATATACAATATATCAGGTAACAATATGAGAGTAACCAAAGGCAACAAAAGAGAAGAGAAATAACATAGTACATTAAGAACAACAATCACACAACATAAAGTTCTTGTTTCCACATCCTGGAGATCATTTCATTTAGTTGTATCCTATGTGGACCATTTAACCTATGTTCCTTTGGGTCTGGCTTACTTCACTTAATATGATTTTTTTCCAAGTCTTTCTATTTCCTTACAAATGGGGCGATGTCATTCTTTCTGATGGCAGCATAGAATTCCATTGTGTATAAATACCACATCTTGTTGATCCAATCATCTACTGAGAGGCATCTGGGTTGGTTCCATAGCTTTGCTGTGGTAAATAGTGGTGCAATGAACAGCATTGTGCTAGTGGATTTAGTATGTCCTTGTTTCTGGACCATTGGGTAAATGCCAAGTAGTGGAATTGCTGGGAGCTCAAAGTCTTTTGAGGAACTGCCATACTGCTTTCAGTAGTGGATGAACCAGTTTACACTCCCACCAACAGACTAGTAGTCTTTAGTCCATCCTTTAATGGGATGGTTGTTTCTTTGAAGATTTGTTTTGGAGAGATTCAATTGTTTTAGCTGTAGATATATTTTAGATATGAGGCCTTTGTCTGTTGTATGGTTAGTGAAGATCTTCTCCCACTCTATGCTTTCTATTTAACTTGATAGCTATGTTCTTTGCCATACAGAAACTCTGCAGTTTAATTTAGTCCCATTTGTCCAAGCTTTCTTTAATATGTTGTGTTTCTTGGCCCTATTAAGAAAGTTTCAACCTGTGCCAAGGAGACCTAGTGTATCTCCTATTCCTATTGTAAGGTTTTCAGTGTATCTGCTTTTACCTCCAGGTCTTTGATCCATTTGGAGTTAATCCTGGTGTAGGGTGACATAGAATGATCCAACTTTAGTTTTCTGCAGGTACTTAACCAGTTCTGCCACTTGTTAAAGAGGCAGTCTTTCTTCCATTCTATTTTTTTTTTTGGCTCCCTTATCAAAGATTAGGTAGCCATAGGTCTGTAGGTTGATTTCTGGGTCTTCGGTTCTATTCCATTGGTCCTGAGGCCTGTTCTTATGCTAGTACCAAGCTTACACAGAATTATTAACATAACAAATGAATACTTTCTTCCTTTCCTACCGCCATCATAGATGGTAAATTGTTTCTTTCACATTTTCAAATATTTTCATATTCCTATATCAGCACTTGTAGTTGGGATTGCTTGTGTGCTATACATGTATATGTGTTCACATATGTGTGCACATATAGACAATCACAGTACATTATGCCAGGCAATATTCACATCTCTTAATAGAAGAGTAGCAAATCATATTGGAGCAAAACATGAGGATTTAAAAATTGTTACAATAAGCTGGGAACTGTGGCTCACCCTGTAATCCTAGCTACGCAAGCTGTTGAGGTCTACGGATCATGGTTCAAAGCCAGCTTGAGCACTAAAGACGGAGAGACCCTTATCTCCAATTAATTACTAGAAAACCAGAAGTGGTGCTGTGGCTCAAGGAGTAGGGTGGTAGTCTTGAGCTGAAGAACTCAGAGACAGAGCTGGGCCCAGGGTGCAAGTCCCATAACCATTTAACAAAAAAAATGGTTACAGTGGTTCTTTGAAGTACAGAATGCTAAATAAATGTTAAGAAAGTAAATACAAGTCTTAAATATGTTCAGTATATCCTCAACACAGATAATAGAAAATTCTGTCTCTTGGACTCTTCTACGTACTCCTTAGGTAGACTCACAGAAATGATAGGTGTAGAAATTGTGTGAATGGATATAAATCTTTTGTTCTGTGTGTACATTTGTTTAGAGAGAGTCCATGGCTTGTGTCAAAATCTTTAAGGCCTTTGATTGGGAAAATTTTGAGACTCAGGTAAAGGGGCTGAACTTGGAGACAAAACACTTGTTTGGCATTTATGAGGCTGTGGCGTTCAACACAGAACTGGGGCTGAGAGTCAGATTCTTACAGAAAGATGAAATAGCTCCAGTGCTTTGTTTTGCGGGCTAAGAGTGCAGAGGTTATTGGGTTGGATGGCACCTTCATTGTATGTCCTTTGTATTTCTCTCAGACCTACATGTCTGAAATACTGGGCCTGTTCCCACCCATCTGCAGTGTCTTTTGGGGAGTGCCCAACTTGGAGAGGGTTAGATAAACACATTTGGCAAGTTAGAAAATAGATTTTAGCTCTTTTCAATATGCCATTTAGTCAGAAGAATGTCAACTTTTTGTGTATTGGTGAGGAAACATTTCTAGTATGGACACAAGGCTATTCTAAAACCAATTTAAACTTTGCTTTTCTAAAATCTTTCATATTAAGAAATGATGAGTAAGCTTAGGCTTCCAACTACTATAGCCAAAAGAACATCGGTAATTTTCCTGGTTAGCAGAAATGGTAAATTCTATGCAGAATTGAGTATAATGATTCTCAAGGTGGCAGTGTGGTATATTTTTCTATCATTGCCAGTATTTCTCATTCCTTATCATACTTTCATATATCCTTTTAAAAGCTACATAATAAAAATGGGAGAAATCTTTTGATTTCTTTTGAAGACAAAATTTTAAGGATTGTCAAATGAGTTTTGTACAAAATAATGTTCTATCAGTGCAAAGAAAGCCAAACAGGTTGCTAGTTCCCAACACTTTGTGGATCTCCCCAACTCATTAGCCATTCACCACAGTTCCTGGGACACAGCAGAGCCCGTTGTGTGCCTCTGACCCTAGTGAAGGAGACTTCTCCACACAGAAAAATTTATCAGATAGATTGTACTTCTAGTTGCACCAATCCGCTTTGTCCCTAAATTATTATTTTGCTGATGTTTGCAGGGATGAACAAGAAGCAGAAGGTGTCAGCCAAGGACGAGCCAGCTTCCAGCAGTAAAAGCAGCAATGCATCGCAGGTGTTGTAGTGACTCAAGTGACTGCATATGATTAGAGAACCATGGCCTCATTAGCCGGCAGAACTTCAATAAATACCTGGGTTTATTAAGTCTGCAGACTTGCTTTCAGTGGTCATTACTCAGAAAGGAATAGAATGTGTCCCCAAATGCAGTAACTGTATTCTCTCTGCACAATAATTGTGTATACCATTTATTCAGTTTGCACTGTAATACCAGTCTCACCTGAGCATTAGGGGAGAGAGGGGACTAAAAAACAGATAAATATTCCCAATCTTTGTGATATAGAGGAAGTACAAGCAGATTAAAAGCACACTGAGACAGAAGGCTAAATTCATGAAGAAAACTACTCAGGGGAAAGATATGCCAGAGGCTCACAGGCAGAAGGTGGAACTGGAGGGAATGTTGAATGAGATGGTGAAAGAAGGATACTCTTTAAGACGATAACATTTGAGTAAAACCCTGTAGTTGGTGTACACATAACCCTTGTGGTATCTAGAAGAAAAAAATATTGGGAAGACTTATGAGTAAACCTAAGTTCCATGTTTTTTTTTTTTCAGAGAAGCAAGTATATGCCGTGCAAATAAAAAACCCATCTGATGAATAATGTAACTGCAGCTTACCTTGTAGGCAAAAGCAAAACGAGAAAAACCTCAGATTTTCTTATGAGATATTTTCTATGACTTTGTAAGAGAGGGTTATAAGTAGTTAATCTGGAAGGATTGATTTTAGTGTTTTTAAAAGGTCATTCAAATTTAGTTTTATTTATCTTGAAATCAATTTGACAGACTTTGAGTTAAAATAAAATTGAGCTCTAGTTTTATGCTGTGAGACTGCTGAACCCTAATTCAACATTATTTTAATTCACTTATCTTGAAAAGAATTTAAAAATTATTGTAATGATTATGTATAGAACTTAAATGGTACAACAAAAACAGCTAGAACTAAGAAAGCACAAGGGTATTAATTTTTAGCCTATATTGATATTTTTCTTCTGGCGCTGGCTAAGTGAGATCTTTTCCTTAGGCAGTGCTCTCATTTTTCACTTGTAATTTTTCAATTGTTTGTTATTTAGTCACAGAAAAAAGGACAACAATCCCAATTCCTACAAAGCCGTAACTTGAAATGCATCGCCTTATGTGAAGGTAAGTTCATGATGTCAGTTTTATCTTATCTACACTTAAAAATTCAATTATGCTTGAAGAATTGTCATGATGGGATAGTGGAAGCATTGTTCCTTAAGCCCATCTCAAAGGTCACAAATGGAAATGAGTAAAATTGAGATCATGAAGGTTAAGACTAAATTGCACAACTGGCAAGAATTCAGACAGTGCTGTGTTTTATTGCTGGAAGATATTTCTGAATGGTTATGCTTATGCCTCCTCTTTTAAGTTAAGATTTGAATATATTTTGCAGTGAAAAATCTTTAAAAAATGGACCAAACACTGAGGAGATAACTCAGTTACTCCTTTTTTTATACACTGAAATTTTCTCATTCTGAACTTAGGCCAGAAAAATTACCAATCCATAATAATTTTCTTTGTTCTTGTTTTAATATTTCATTGGCCAAAAGTTCATTTTATTTTTCTTGGGGGGAAAAGTTTTCCATAGCTACCATGAGCATATAGCTATCAGTACTTGGTAGTTATATAGGATACTAGGTTTCTATCATCATAGTTCTTAAGTCAGGACCCATTTTATAATATTCAAATTAGCCTTTACTCTTGACTATTCTAGTTATTATTCCCACAGAAAAGGTCTTCTATGTATTTTCCTGATTTGCCTTGTATTTTGGGATGGTGAGAAGGTTAGACATTGTTGATATGTTCATCTACATATATACTTTTGCTTTTAGAATACAATAAGTTGGAATGATTTCAACTCCTTTAGAATAAGATAGTCCTTTGACATTTATCTTCTACTCACAGTAATCACCTCACCTGACCTGCACAAACATGGAGAGATATGGGTTGTCCCAAACACAGATCATGTCTGCACACGATTCTTTTTCGTGTAAGTACTATTGCTGAAATTTGCAGTCTTACAAAGTACAGCCCTAATTATGTGTTATTATTTAGCCAATTTATCTAACAAAATATACCTAAAAATAGTAACTGTTTATTGTCAAAGTAATGGCTTTATTTCAGTAAGCTTAGTGAGAAAAGAATGATGGCTAAACGATATTGACTTAGAAAAACAACTCCATTTCTTTTTATCATCTAAATGAACTTTATAAATAAAATGACTTTGGAACTGAAAATGAAGAACAGAATTAATCAATAGGATCTTGCCTACCAAAGAAGGATCTACACTACAATATGAGTTGACTGTGCAGTTTGTGCTATGTTGTTTTGTTTTTGTGTTAGAAAAGCTTGTATGAAAATATAACATTCCTAAATAAAGCATGCACCTAGGACACTGGGATTTTTATAGCATTCTTGACTCTCAGCCCTTTCCCCTTGGCTGTTACCTTTGTATCCATGCCCTTGGTACAGAAAGCATTTTAGTGGAGGGATGTTGATTTTGTACTTTATGTGGCTGTTAGAAGAAACGGAGATGATATGGTTTGTTTTTACATACCATGTCAAACTGACAGCATGAAAATTGCTTTACTCTATTAGATGTGCTCAGTATTCAGCTGTGTACTCAGCATTTGATTCATTGGGTTGTTGACAGGTTGTTCACTATGCAATTTTGATGAGCTCCTTGAAACCAAGGAGCTTTAGATACTATGCCACCTGTGACTTTATCACATGATTGGATATAGATTTCTTTCTTAAAGGGGAGGTATTTAATTTAGTAGACAGAATTCTGGTTTGGGCTAGTTTGAAACTCAGCTTGACTGAAATTGATGAAGTAAAAAATTGCTAAGTTAGTCTAGTTTCTCTAAACTTCAACAGTAAGATGAGAATAATATGCCCACTTGTATTGCTCAGAAGACCAATAGCAAACAGGTTACCCATGGGAAAAATGATGTTTATACCATTGATAGATTATCTCCAAAGGCAGCCACAGTCTAGTGCAGTAACCTGGATTTTTTAGCACCAGTTCTATCCTGCCAAAATCCTTCCTGGTCACTCCCTAAAAGGGCAGGAAGGCAAGAATTTCTGTTGTACATAAAGATGGAAACTGAAGATCAGAATAACCTTGTGTGGCAGAATGAAGGCAAAGAAGGTCTCTGAGGAGATGAGATATACAAGCTATTCTTACATACTACTTCTTAAAATATTTATGAAAATTAATGCAGGTCTTGCCAAAGAACTGGGCACACACTAGTTGTTTTTTTTTTTAATCTCTTCTGTTTTGACTTTTTTTTTCTGGTTGTGGGACTTGAACTCTGGGCACTGTCCCTGAGCTCTTCAGCTCAAGGCTACTGCTTCTACTCTTTGAACCACAATGCCACCTCCATTGACAATGTTAATTGTTACCCATCATTAGCCGGGCTCACACCTGTAATACTAGCTACTCAGGAGGCTGAAATTTAAGGATCATACTTCAAAACCATCCCAGGTAGAAAAAGCTGTGAAATTCTTTATCTCTTAATTAAGCAACAGAAAACCAGTTGGCACAGTGCCTCAAAGTGATAGAGCACTAGCCTTGAGCAAAGAGCTCAGGGACTGTGTTGAAGCCCCAAGTTCCAACACCACAACTGAGACAATGAAAATTAAAAATGAAAAAACAAAAACAAGACACCTTGGACTTTTAGAAAGAAATACCCTGTCACAAAATTGATTCACTGAGTAACCATGGAATTATGTTTGAAAAATAATCCCAGGGTCCTTCATGTAATACTTTCATGTCCTGAAAAAATTCCAGTTTATTTAGCAAGATAAACAATGTTACACATTTAAGTAGATAGTACATTTAAATACTTTTTTTAAAATTTTGACATACATAAACATATCTAGTACAATATATGTGTGTGTAGGGTTGCACTTATCAGAGAGGAAGATTTCTGTTTTGGTCAGAGCTAAAATGTGAGAACAGTGTGAAGAACATAGAAAATGTTTTCTACACTCAAATATTTTCAAAATAATTCAGAGGAGAAAAATGCATTAGGATAATTTTCATTACTATATAAACATCTCATCCTTTTTGTCTGTTTCTCGGGAGAGAAGAAATTCAGTAAGGAAAACTGATAAAAATCCAAAAACACATCAAAAGGAGCACCCATTCACCAATTAGTGTACATTCTAATTACACCTACCAATTTACTTTGTGATAAAAGAGGCGATCACAGATTTTCGGTTGTGTGCCTCCCTCATGAATGTAGGATCTAGTAGGATAATTAATTGATGAGAATGAAGTGAGTTATTAGGCAGAAACTCAATTTCTTTTTCTTCTTTTTCTTTTTTACATTATATTATCCCTGATTTTAGAAGCTTTACCTGAAGACTAAGATAGAAATTGATGTGTTTTTCTGTGTGTTTATGGGTGAAAAAACTGATAATTAAAATAACTTCCATATCTATTTCGTTTATCAGAACTAGAAAGAGGATAAGATAGTCATTTAATATCATAACCACATTCCTTAAAACAGCAGAATAACAACAAATACCAGAAAAATTTCAGAGAGCAGACTGGTATATAAGAATATATACAGAAGAAAATCTGTAGGAAGATATACTAGGGTAAATTAGGGAGAAGGTTGAAAAATTTATTGTGAAATTCCAAAATGAATAAACTTAATTAACTATACATGCCTCAGGCCAAAAATTCAGATGTCATTAACAAATTTTAGCCAGATTCTTTTTTTTCTTTTTTTTTTTTTTTGCCAGCCTTGGGCTTAAGCTCAGGGCCTGAGCACTGTCCTTGGATTTTTCTCAAGGCTAGAACTCTACCACTTGAGCCTCAGCACCACTTCTGGCTTTTTCTAAGTATGTGGTGCCAAGGAATTGAACACAGGTCTTTGTGCATGCTAGGCAAGCACTCTATCACTAGGCCAAACTCCCAGCACTCATGTATTTTTTATTGTAATTAATAGAAGGGTTACATTATATTCACCAGATAGAAGGTGCATTACTTCACAAACATTGATACCCTTTCTCATGTCTTAGTCCCCGTTTCTCCCCCCACCCCCGCCCCTCATTTGTTTTCCCTCCTTACCTATCCTCTTTCAAATAACCAAATAAGCATATGTACAATATATCGGATAACAAGGTAAAATACTGTAACAATATGAGATAACCAAGGGACAGCAAAAGAGATGAGAGATAACATGGTACATTAAGGACAACAATCACTCATTATATTCAACCAAATCCTTGTGTCTAGTCATTGTTAGTAAAAATGATTACATTACTAACCTGGGACACATATGTACAAGGGAGTACAAGGACATTGAGTCCTGTGTGTAGAAATAGAAAGCTATTTTCAATGCTAGGCTCTGGTGACTCAAGCCGGTAATCCTAGCTACTCAATAGACTGAGATCTGAGGATCGAGGTTTGAAGCCAATCCTAGCAGGAGCATACATGAGACTCTTATTTCTAATAAACTATTGAGAAAAGACTGGAAGTAGCAGAGAGCTAGCCTTGAGCAAAAGAAGCTCAGGATAGCACCAGGCCCCAAGTGCAGGGCCTGTGGGGGGAGGGGGTATTTTCAGCAGGACATGAGCAAGGGGTGTATTTCATTATAGTTATACAGTTACATATACAGTATAGTTATTATATTTTGGTTACACAGAAGAAAAGTGTTATTTTAAGGTAAAGGAATAGGGGATGTCTTAGGGACTAGAGGTGAAAATTGTTTAATATTTTTCATAATTTTAAAATAATAAAATTCAAGAAAAGGTAAAAGATGGTTTGGCCAGGGCCGGGAATTGGGCCTAGTGTTAGAGTGCTTGCCTAGCATGCACGGAGACCCAGATTCCATTCCTTGGTACCACATACATAGAAAAAAAAAGCCAGAAGTGGTGCTGAGGCTGTAGCAGTAGAGCTCTAGCCTTGAGAAAACCCAAGGACAGTGCTCAGGCCCTGAGACCAAGGCCCAGGACAGCAAAAAAAAAGAAGAAGAAGAAGAAGAAGAAGAAGAAGAAGAAGAAGAAGAAGAAGAAGAAGAAGAAGAAGAAGAGGAGGAGGAGGAGGAGGAGGAGGAGGAGGAGGAGGAGGAGGAGGAAGAGGAGGAGGAGGAAGAGGAGGAGGAGGAGGAGGAGGAGGAAGAGGAGGAGGAGGAGGAGGAGGAGGAGGAAGAAGAAGAAGAAGAAAAGATTGGCTAGAATAACTGCTCTTAGGATGAGGAAAAGGCCTGGAAACTAGAACAAGGGTCAAAACCACAAAATTTGTGTACCAAGTCTCTTAAGTGGGACAGCATACAAGTTGATTGCTTTCATGTTTGTTTCCTTGATTTAGAACAGAATTGTTTACATAGTTGGCCATTAAATAAATATGAATATCCTACATTTACCTTATGTCAGTTTTTTTTTTTTTTAAACTAGCAGTTTAAGAACACAAGTCAGGCCGGGAGTTTGGCCTACTGGTAGAGTGCTTGTTTAGCATGCACGAAGACCCAGTTCAATTCCTCGGTACCACATACATAGAAAAAACCCAGAAGTGTTGCTAAGGCTCAAGTGGTAGAGCTCTAACCTTGAGAAAGTCCAAGGACAGGGCTCAGGCCCTGAGCTCAAGCCCAGAACTGGCAAAAATAAAAAAGAACACAAGTTATTGATTGTATCAGCAGAAAACAGGACCAAGCATTTTTATCTCCTTGAGTCAAAAGGGCAGTGTTAAATACAGTTTAGGCATCCCTATCCAAAAATCCATTTCTTAACGTGTAATGCAAAAATACTACCTCTTTCACAAAACTTATTTGTTGCTGTTCACCAGTGACTCATGCCTGTAGCCCCAAGGAACTGAAATCTGAGGATCCTGGTTCAAAGCCAGTCGAGGCAGACAAACCCAAGCCTCCTACCTCCAATTCACAAAACTGAAGCCAGAAGTGGAAGGGTGGCTATAATGGTAGAGTGCCAGTCTTGAGTGAAAAGGAAAGAAGCATGAGTGTGAGGCCTAGAGACAGAATAAAATATTTTATGTAGGAATGTGTGATCTGTAATGCATCGTAGAACTTTTAAAATTTCGTTGAGTTATACCTTTCATGAGACTTATTCTCAGTATCAGTCTAATGAATAAATAGAATTCCATTGCATGTATATATATATATATATATATGTATATTCCACATTTTCTTGATCTATTCATCCATTAAAGGGTATCTGGGATGATTCCATATTTTGGTTATGGTGAATAATACTGCAGTGAACATGGTTGTACTGGCAACATTAGTGTGGCTTTATTTGTCGTGTATAGGATACATGCCCAGGAGTGGAAATGGTAGGTCATAGAGTGGCTCTATGTTTATCTCTTTGAGGAACATTTATACTGCTTTTCAGAGTGATTGATTCCTCTGTTTTGGTCATATCTATACCAGTATTTGTTACTGTTAGTTTTATTGGTAATAGTCATTCTAACTGGAATGAGATTGAATCACAGTATTGTTTTGATTCGCATTTCCTTTCTGGCCTGAGATGTTGAGTAGTTCTTCATGTGTTATTTAGACATTTTTACTTCTTCTTGGAAAACAGACTCAGAGAAACATAGGTTGTATGGTTTCCTAGAAGGGTAGCTAGAATGTGTTTATAAATCTTAAGTAAACACACTGGTGGTAAGCCAAGGTTTACAAATGAATTAGCTGAAATGTAATATACTCTGTTGAGATCTCAAATAATATAATGGTTTTAAAATACCAAGTCATACCCCAACAAACTAAGTACCAGGAAATGGGTCCTTTCAACAGGGAAGGTTGTTGTGGTGCCAAGGGGACAAGGTCAGAACAACATAAAGGAGACGTGGGAGAATACAGGCAAAAATCCATTGTACCTACCACGGAATTGAGAAAAGTAAGGGGATGAAAATGTTGAAGTGATGACACCAATCAAGATGCATTATATACATTAACTGCTTTTTGTAATTCGCAAAAAAATCAATATATAACCTAAAGATTAAGAAAAGTGAGAGAAAGGGGGTGGATTAGGAGGAGTGGGTGAGAATGTTGAGTCAACATTGATCAAGATGCACTGTATTTATAAACTGCTTTGTTGAGTGATAACTCTTTTGTACAACTATTTAAGGAAAATAAAACAAAAATATTCAGAAAAAAATTTAAAAGACAAATTCTCAAAGGGTTTCCTGCTATTTTCTCTGCCCTGTTCCTGCAGTGCCTTGCAGTGTACCACCTGCATATCAGAAAATGTTTAGTGAGAAGAAAAATAAGACAAAAAGAAAAAATATTTTAGATTTGTATTTGGCTTTTATTGAGGTCCAAAGTATGAAGTGTATCTAAAGAGTCAGATAAAAGAAAAAAATGATCAAAAAAGATGTAATGACCAATAAGATCATTTGTATTTACAAAAGTAGATGACATATACAATTGCAGACATGTTAAAGAGGTGACTTATTCACAAAGGAAGAGATCACACTGTTTATGTCACATTAGTTTTCCTAACATAGTCTTCCGTATTCATTACATATAATAAGTAAAAGCATAATGTTTTACAGTTTACTAAAACCCACCTTCACAAATTTAATAGCAGCTAAAATTTCTGCCCAAGCTGTTTCTTAAAAACAATTCTCCCCATTCTGGTGCATACCTCTGAGTTGTTCAAATTCTGGCCATCTCTTTTCAGTCCCAGTGCATACACATGGCAAGGCAAGAATTCTATCACTAAGCTATATTCCTAGTACTTATTTTTCAAAAGATCATCACAGATAATCTTTTCCTTGATGGCTTTCCTGCCTGTGTAGTCAGAAATGTCATTTGGTCTTTCTGAGTTTTGCTCAGGCTTTGTACGTTCCCAGGTAGCTGTGCTTCTGTCATGACTTTTTCTCTCCTGGTGAGGTGCAGATTTTGTTTGAGCATGGGGATTTTGCATGGTGATGTGTGCAGAAGTACTTAATTCATATTGGATGGCAATAATGACAAAAGACTGAATGGCCTCCCTTAAAAGAAGGCAAAGTTCTTAGATTGGGAAATAGATAATTTGCTTATTACATCAGGTTTCTTATCAACTTTGGATCAGTGACTCTGCTTATAGAAAACAGTGAATTTCTAATTTCCAGATTTAGGCAGACAGAAACAAATGTTTTCAACTTGAGAATAAAGTTGTTAGTATCTTCAAAGCTTTCTATCCATGAAATTAACTACTGTCCCTATGAGATTCCAAGTGGCTAAATCTCTTCTATCATCTTGTTCCTCTAATATTTTTGAATAAAGTGCCTGTTTTTCAATAAAATACCTAGTCCTCTTTGTATACTCCTAGGACTATGTTTCCTTTTAGGAAATTTTCATATTTCCTACTAAACAACTCATTCAAGAACATCATCTCTTTATATAATACTTATTCAATGTCCTTTTTAAATTTCGTTGACTTCTGAACATAAACAATCATATAACAGTTGTGTACAAATTATGAGATTTTCTCTATATAGTATTATGATAAAATAAAACCCTACTGGGCAATTACTATCTCATAAATTTAATCCTTTTGTGTTGACCAAATCAAGTAGTTTGTTTTTCTTTATTATCATATATGCTATATGGTCAAAAAATGTCTTTGGTTGGGCCGGGAGTTTGGCCTAGTGGTAGAGTGCTTGCCTAGCATACAGGAAGACCCAGGTTCGATTCCGTGGTACCACATACATAGAAAAAAAGCATCTAAACTTCAGAGCTTAGAATAAAGTTATATGTAGACTCATGTCTGAATTGAAAAGCTAGAAAGAACCAAGAAAGTTCTAATACCTGCTTCTGTGTCTTCTCTCTCGTGAGAGTATAGGTTTTCTCTACACTTTTTGTGTGTGTGTTTTTTTCTATCGGTTTTTGTTTTGTTTTGTTTTGTTTTTTGCCAGTCCTGGGCTTGAGCTCAGGGCCTGACCACTGTCCTTGGACTTTCTCAAGGCTAGAGCTCTACCACATGAGCCTCAGCACCATTTTCTGCTTTTTTCTATGTATGTGGTACAGAGGAATCGAACTTGGGTCTTCGTGCATGCTAGGCAAGCACGCTACCACTAGGCCAAACTCCCAGTCCCTGTTTTTTTTTTTTTTTTAATGAGTGCTGGTCTCGTTGTTTTTCTTCCCCTTTGTCTGCTCAGAAATATGCATGGCTTAGCTTTTCCTCCAGGTCAAGTGTTTGGCAGGACTTTGATAAAAAAAACTAGGCTAGCATTTTTTTTTAATTTTTTTTTTGTGCCGGTCCTGGGCTTGGGCTCAGAATCGGAGCTTTTGTTCTTGCGTTTTCTCAAGGCTAAAGCTCTACCATTTGAGCCACAGCACCACTTCTGCCTTTTTTTTTCTGAGTATGTGATACCGAGGAATCAAACCCGAGTCTTTGTGCATGGTAGGCAAGCACTCTACCACTAGGCCAAACTCCTGGCCCCTAGGCTGGCATATTTAACTTGCCCAGTAAATCAGTTCTTAATAAGACTGCCACAATCTCCAGGTTCTTTAGCTTGAACAACTCTCAATGGTTTTTATTTAATGTATTTCCTAGCTCTTAACAGATCTGGTCTTCTAAGAAAATACTCATATCGGGCTTGTGTACTTACAGCCACACAGTGTAATGACTATATCCTAAATGCAAAACTTATATGGCAAAAAAGAAACACATTGACACACCACCTGGACCAACTCAAGAGTTGGTAAAAAAAAATGGAATTACCGCTTGGGGTTTAAGCCTTGGAACATGTAAGGAGCCAAATTCTTGTTGTTGTGTATCTTTTGTGTCACATGCATATATTGTGCTATCTACAATGCAGGGAGACAGACACTGGCATGCATTAATCCTATGCCTTTGGTTATCTATTTTGAAGTAATTACCACTTCTCTAAGGCTTCTCTATAGAAGCAATTTTTATTCAGTAAAATTAATTCATCACTTCTTTCATTCTCAAATATTATCATGAAAGTTGGAAAATTCATTCTTTAGAAATTCTTATTGCCAAGTAAATTCATTTGAGGAAATGAATTCTCTGAAATGTAATTACTTTCTGAAGACTTTAGCAGTTGCAAACCTCTTGATATTATGCCTTCTCTTTCACAGCTGAGTTCAGTTTATGTTCTTAAGTGCAGTGACAGCTAAGTGGACTATGTTACACACTAAACAGAACAAGCAGTCAGTACTAAAGACAAAATGAAGGCCTGATTGAAGCAGAATAATAATTAGAAGACAGGCGTGACAAAGCAACATGGTAAAAAGTAAAGTGACTCACTACTCAATGAAGAAGGAAGCACTGCATGAGGCTCTACTTGGACTCTTCTTTTGCTGTTAGCTTCACACTTGCTATGTACAGTGCTTGAAGTGCTAAGGAAACAGGGTCATGCCGCTTAGACAGTGCTTTACATGAACATGGCCAACTGAAATTAAAATGTACCGCTTGACCTACTGGATCATGCATATTACCTCAGCTAGTTGGGAGACAGAGAGAAGGAATGTAGTTCAAGGCCAACCTCATGAAAAGTTAATGGAACTCTGTTGCAAAGAACATGTCTGCCATTGTGGCTTGTCTGAGTCATTCCAGCTTCATGGGATGTAGACGTAATAGGATCATACTGCAATACTGCCCTATGCAGCAAAATCATGCAAGAACTTAAATGAAAAAAAAATACAGCAAAAAGGGGTTGAGGGTATGTCCCTAATGTGCTTCCCTAATGAAGATGAAGCCCTGAGTTCAAAAAACAGCATTACCACTCTTCCTTGAAATAATAAATGAAAGGAAATGAGTAAATTAAGGCATGGCATGTAATAATAGACTGCTTCATATTTAATTACAAGAACTCATTGTTAAACACAACTGAAAACTAACTTAGCTATTGTTCGCTTTTGATTTTAGGTTTCAAATGGCATTTAGGCGCCATTTTCAATCCTAAATGGTTCATGTGTGTGTGCTTTCTGTTTCAGCTATGAAGATGGCCAAGTGGGAGATGCAAATATTAACACACAAGAAGGAGGCATTCACAGAGAGATCCTCCGTGTAATCGGTAATCAGACCGCCACTGGCTAAAGGACCACCATATAATTAACAGGATCAAAAGCCTTCCTCGGGTTCAAAGCTGGATTTTGAACTGAAGAAGATGACAAAATAATTTCTTGTTATTATAAACAAAACTTTCCCTTTGAATACTGATTTTTTTTCTTAGCATTTTTAAGTATCTCATTAAATACCTAAAAAAGGTATAAAATCTTGATTTTAGGGTTATGGAACCTGGTAATAAAATTGAAACAGCACTTAAATTGAAGTTTCGGTTGCATACACAAATAAACAGATTGAAAAAACAGTATTGTGCTGATATTTTTATATTAAATTCTATAATTGGACATTTGGTATTCTATTCTGCCATTCTAAGCTAATGAAATTGAATTGAAAATATTTTATAATGGCTTCTAAATCTATCAGATACTTTACAATGTGTAATATCTACATATCCAGTGGTGTGAACACCCACATGTTTGAGAGAGAATATTTTATATTCTCCTGTTTTCCACATTAAATACCAGTGGGATCCTGGAAGCAGTCTTTGTCAAAAAAAGTATGAAATACCTACTTGTATGCATTCGTGCATGGGCGCAGGATGTGTGTTGTACATGTGTGTGCATAGTGACAGAGCTCTGCCATTCTAACATTCAATGAAAAGAAGATAATATTCAATAAACAGTGTATTGAGACTTAAGCCAAGATATGAGCCAAATTTATCATGATTCAATCACTAAAAATATTTGCAGAGGAGTTTTCTATTGGTTTAAAGAAATGCCTTGTTGGTTCAAATTGAACTCATTTCAAATCTTATCTCTGAGTCTTAACTTGGGAACACTGATACCTGTAGTGGGATAATTCTACATTTAGATGATCATATGTTTGAAAGAAAGGTCTCAGACTCGAAAGACACAATGTGTAATTTTCATTTCCTACAATGGAACATTTAAAATTTTATTTGTACCACACCAGCATTTTTATATTTCTTTCATGTGATAACTCTGCTTATTTTTTTTCATATTGAGAAAGAAGGCAAACTTTAGTACTTCTTTTATATTAAAAGAACACAAGTTGATAGAGAACAATAACACCAGCTCTCAGTATTTTCCTCTGATGGAAATCCTTTCTTTGAGGCCTAGTTTTCGTATTCATTTCAATTTTAACTGACTGTTTATTTCCCTGAGTGATAATATCTCTGGAATCAGGCAGTTCATGAAAGTAGTTTAATTAGTGAGTCTGTCACTATTCAAACCCTGAATCAAGGCTCATATCTATTTTAATTTATGTAGGAAAGAAAAAATATAAATGTGTATTCATTTACAAGTATAATGTGATAAATCCTGTGTTTATGTCCTTTGTCTGGCATAAAAGGTGAGAGAAAAGTCATACAGAATGACAACATTGTGGGCTAGCAAGTTTTTATTATTAAACATTTATTTTTTTACAATGTAAATAATTCATATGCCACTTAATTTTGCAAGAAAAAAAATAGTTTTAAAATATTGGTCTGTTTTGACTTGGTGCCTCTGAACTCAGGTCCAGACTAAAGAACTATATATGTATGGTAAGGCAGTCTATGAGTATTGCATTAGTAGTCCATGACCAGATAGCTGAAGATTTTGTGGAGGCTAAAAATTGGCACCTGCTTTTTTCTGCCAAGTCTTTTGAACCACTACATTTTAGAAAATATTTAGGCATACCTTCCCCCACATACATGTCCACATTCCATACATTCCCTGAACATGAAGGTGTAATACCGGGATTTGAGAGGGAAGAATGTTGCATACCAATGGCAACTAGGACTATTGCAGTACTTACAGAAATTCTGTGGATTATCTCCCATTCTGCCTCCCACTAACCTAATCCATAATGGCTTTACTTCTTGACAGTTCAGTCAGTGTGAACTGTCAACTTCAGTGTGAACTGGAAAGTAATTTGGAGACAAATAAAAAGTATTTGAGAAAAAAATAAAAATATTTGAGGATGCACAGTGGGCATAATGAGAACTTCAGCCAATTAAAGGATAAGAGTAGACTCACATACTTAAGGAAAGAAAGTAGCTGTTAGTTTAGGTCATGTTAAATAGATAAAGCAATGTATATATTATTGCATTTAAATAAGATCTCTTGTAAAGATCCATTTGGTTGTTTTACAATGCACAATGACAAAATTTGTTTACAAAAACTGGTGAGTTTTGTAAGCAGTTACTCAAAAGAAGAACCGATCTTTTAATTGAATTTTTGAAATGTGGAAATACTATGATATACTTATGTAGATGTTTGTCTCTTTCTAAAGAGCTTTCTGTTAATGGCATTAGTAAGTTAATTGTAGGTTCTTAAATTTTCAAGATTATATTACTATTTTGCCCTGATTCGGTCATCCCATTAAGATGTTTACTCTTAATTGGTAATTCAGAATGTTTGTTAATATATTTTAATAAGCATTGGAAATCTTTCACAGGCGCATTGTAACAGTTACTAATCCAGTCATCATTTTTAACATATTAACTCACTGAGCAAAGGGAATCACTTTCATCTATGAGCTAGAGGAAAAATTCTAATTTATCAGGTTTTTTTTCCCCACAAATTACTGATTTTGTAAATATCCTCCTACAAGTAACTTATCTTCTTTACTGGATAAAAAGGGAACAAAACAATTGAATGAGAAGAGAAAAAGTAAAAGTATACAAATAATCTCCAGCTGTAGGATGATTGGTGATAAGGTACCTTTGTGCCTTAGAGTGAATTTGTTAGAATGAGTCTTATTTTTCTTGCTTAGTCAATCACAATCAAGTGTTTGATTTGAAAATGGGTTGTGGGGTTTTTGTTGTTGTTGCAGTTTCTGTCCTATACTAACTATGTAGTATACAAAATGGACCTAAAGTGCTATTTATGTTTCTCATGGAAAATTTTAAGGACTTCAGATAGAAATGCCTCAATTTTTTTTCTCCTTTGCTTCAAGAAAGAAAACCTTTCATATGCAGGTCTTTGAATATTTAGTACCACCAAAAAGGTTTATATAATAATATTTTAATAAACGTAACTTGTCTTAGGACATGGCACTTCTGAAAGTCTTTAGGAAACACTTGTGGTTTTTTTTGTGAAAGAGTGTAAGTGTCAGCACATGATGACTTAATTTGGCATGAAGGGTCACTGAATCTTGTTCCATTTATTATCTAAATAAATGGGAGTTTCGTGGTGTGGCATTTGAAGCACATTTCCAAACACTCTGATGTTCTATTGTTCTGCTAACCTCTTCATCATGACACTACCTCAAGACCAATGGTAGACTGCTTAGCAAAGTAAATTGTGTTGCCAGTATAGGGAAGAAATGTTTTATAAGTAGAAATCAAATGATTCTACTTTTAGAACCATGCTGGATATAGACATTGTTAGCTACTTCTTAACCCTGCTGTAACGTGGATATTTTAGTCACTAGTAATTAAGGGTGTATTTGGCACCCAATGAGTTAAAATTTGAGTCTTTCAAGTGGCCTACTTTAAGGAGTAAAGGGGTTAAAAAGCAACTTAAATTAGGCCAGAATGGCAGGCCGGACATTCAATTATTTGGATACTAAATACCTGCTAAATTTTTGTGACATAGGGATTTGATGTATATTGTTACCCAGTAAAAACTTTCCTTGGGGATTTTGTACACACTATGAGCAACTAGAATAAGTTTTTGTAGGTCAAAAATATTTCAAGTAGTTTCTAGACAAAACATATCCATGAGTGTGAAAAAGCTTTGTTGAAGAGTAGATTACATTATGCATTTACCAGCAAGTAATAACTAGTTCTTATTTACCTAGTCAACATAATTTAATATTCTAAAAGTAATTTCTTCAGTCAGCCCAATATTTAATGTATCATTTGCAATTAAAAAAAAACAGCCACTCCTTTATGTCAACATTAAGATACGCCTGTTTCTTCAACTACACACCTTTACAATATATTTCTTGACTTTTGTGCACAAAATAGTATTGCAACCTGCTATTTAGCCTTTGGTGCCTTAGAGTTATTATAAATATTTAACATTATGTACATAATGTAAATACTGCCAAGATCACTAAGGCCACATATTTTCTCTATTCACTTTTTATTGCACCTGCTTTCTATTGCTACTTATGCCTCTTTTATCCAGCTTTGTAATAGTTCTAACATTGTAGCCAATGTAAATGTTTACTTTCAATAAATCTGAATTTGTTCAAAACATGGTATATGTGGGCACTATTTTGAATATTTGGGTAGGCCTTAGCTGTTCCTCTTGATGAATTCTGCTTCTGGGGACTACAACATTTTGGAAGGACTGAACAATAAAATTGGTATTTCCCTTTCACTTATAAAGTATTTTTAAAATAAAGAGGAAAAAATGAAAAGCTCTTAGCACTATTCCCCCTATACTTGGAATAGGCTTAATTGGTCATGAGAGTACTATCTTAATTTCAGATCCTGCCAGAAGTATGCAGGATTGTAGCAAAAGATTTTTGAACATGTTTTTAATGTTTCTGTTTATAATATCTGGGCATAATGTCAAAATGAGCATTTCAAGTGAACTGTACTCAATTTCTACACATTTCTTACCTGATTACTAATTGGAAGATGATTTTTAGAGCATCATTATTTATCTCTTTATTTTACAAAATACAGTTCTTGAGCCAAGTAAGACATTACTGCATACATAGAGTCCTCCAAAAATACTAATATTGAATCTTTATGAGGAGTTAAGTTTACATTCTTACATTTTTTTTCTCAGAATATACTATAGCTGAGTCATTTACATAGAAAGTTTCTGTTGAGTAGTGCTAATTATCAGTGACCCTAGAAATATGTTGCTGTTGGTGTTAGGAATCAGGCAGTGTTAAATGTTGTGCTTCCCTTATGAGGCCTTCAGTTTATTTATGATAATAAAAAGGCTTTGAACTCAAGAATAGCACAAATGTAAGAGACATATGAAAGTAATATGGATTCACATCAGTGGGAAAAATAGCCAGGAAGACCCAGGATTCATTAATGACTCCATGTGTAATATTCTTTCCATAACTATAGTAAAAGAAAAATTGACACAATATAATTTTAAAAATATGAAGATCTAGAGTGAACCTACAAAAACTTCAACTTTTGCTTTCAAGGGAATGATTAGATGTCCAATGATAACTTGAATTACATTTGTATTAAATTGGTAGTAATACTTAATTTCCATAGTCAAACAGTTCTAAATTCTACTGTTACACTATAGCTTTTATACTGATTGTCAAAATTCATATTAGACTTTTTTTTCCCCGCATGAGCCTTGGGCCTTAAACTCAGGGCCTAGACAGTACTCAAGGCTAGCACTTTGCCACTTGGGCCACAGCACCACTTCTGGCTTTTTCTGTGTATGTGGTACTAAGGAATTGAACCCAGAGCTTTGTAAATGCTAGGCAAGCAGTCTACTACTAGACCACACTCTTGGCCCCATATTAGACTTTTTAGCAAGTATTTTGTATAATAACAAATCAAGACACACCACTGGATCTTTTTTGCTGATAATGCAAATTGGGTTTTTTGTTTTGTTTTATTTTCTTGTTGTTGGTCATGGGGCTTGAACACCAGGCCTGGGTTTTGTCCCTGAGCTCTTCAGCTGAAGGCTAACACTACCATCTGAGCTACAGTGCCACTCCTGGTTTTCTGGTAGTTAATTGGAGAGCAGAGTCTCCCAGACATTCCTCCCCTCCCTCCGGCTGGTTTTGAACCATGATCCTCAGATATCATCCTCCTGAGTAGTTAGGATTACTGGTGTGAGCCAGTGGTGCCTGGTAAAAGCTCCTATGTTTATTTAAAAATATGGTAAATCTGAAGGTCATTATTTAAGATGATGAAACTTTTGAATATTTAGCCTTTATTTCTGTTTGCAAGTGCTGTGTCCCACAAATCATTTTAAATAGCAATGATTTACAGCTTTTTTTCCTGACAAGAGTAACATCTTAAAAGATATGCATGATTTTCAATTCATGTATTTAGAATTCCATATGAGCAAGTTTTTGTCACAGGATTTATGTAGCAGTTTTTTAATTTAGAAAACGTCCAATTTTTTATTTAACTAGGAAGTATGTTCATTGGAATCCTTAACAAAGAGATCCCTATGCTCTAACATAGTATTAAGATTTCCCACTCTCCATCTCTAAACCTTTTCTATTTAACTAGGTTTATTATTGCTGATGTCCCTGGTTAACTAAATAATGAAAGATAAGAACTGTAAGCGACTGGTGGGAAGAATGAATGAAGAGAGGGCGCTGATTGCCTTGAAAGCAACCACAGAATGCAAAAACCCATTATGTATTGTAAATGTGATATTTTTTTTCTAGAGAGCTTGGTTTAAAAAAAAAAAAGTGAGAATCAATGTCTCCCTCAGCCTGTAAATCTTCCTAAATACTGAGATGTGTAAGAGAGCAATGGCATTCCTTTGGTAAATATCATGCTGTCAACATGCTATATAATTTCCAAGACTTAGCAGATTGTCAGATTTGTGTGTGTGCATGTTTATGTTGCATGTGTTGCACTATTGTCTAGGGAATGCTGAAGATCCGTTGCTCATTTATGGCAATACAGTCCTATTCTTTGGAGTCCATTTGGAAGATGCAATCTACTGTGAGTGACTCCGATTTCCTCTTGAAGTCAAATGATTCACTAATACCCACCTGGCTTCCCATCGCTCCTATTAGTTGTAAATATTGATCAAATACCAGCATGTAAGTATATTTTTATCATATGAGGACACCTCGAATTCTGACCAAGGACCCCACTCTCCCACCATTCTGGTCTTCCTCTTTTGTGTCCATTGAAGAACACTGAATAACTATGGCATTCACCTATCAGTTTCATTATGCAAAGTGTTATATGCTGTTCTCACTTTTGTGCAGTTCTACCATACAATCACTAACCTAGCCCTTACTCCTTTCTTTTGTTGAAACTCTTGAGTGAATTCCATGGTCTTGATCTCTTTCGTAACTTCCTTCAAGTTTTATGTGGACTCTGTCAACTTCCTCTTGAGTAAATCTAGTGAGTCAGATGGCCCACAAGTACAGTCTTAAGATTTGTAAAATACTGAATGCCTTTCTATACATTACTTTTGTGTTTCCTGTCACTCATGCAGCAACTAAAGGGTTAGGTTAGCCCATATCAGACGTTCCTCCTGTACCAGGGTCTCAGCTAGACAGGAAACAAAATATCTTTAATATTAAAAAAATGGCTCTACGCAATTCCAGTTCCTCTGCACTTTTCTTTTATAATGACCAAGCTAAGGTGATCTTCTAAAAGGAAAAGCTGCTGAAAAATTTCATTCTCCCAATTTCCCACCTTCTCACATGTTCTTCATGATCTGGTAGGGGCCTTTTTGCATTATTGGCAGTCCCAACAACAGCTCTTTCATCATGTTCTCTAAAGGTCTTTGTCCCCAGCCCCATTCTCCATTTCCAGCTTTTCTTTTCTTTCTCATGACTTTTATGTATTTTCACTTCTAGAACCTATCTTGGAGCTGCATGTGATGAAATTTCAGTACTTGGAAGCTTGAGGTAGGAGGACCTCCAGCTCAAAACCAGACTAGGGTAGACAGTATGTTTTTGTCTCAAGCAAAGAAAAGCAAAGGAATACTTTCCCTTCAAGTACCTTGTCAGTATCACTATCATCCCACAGCAACTCTGGTCCCAACACACAGTTTTGAAAAGTCATAGTATTTGGCATACTTTTTCCCCCTAATCCACCCTTTGTTTTTCAAGCTACCAAGCACACATTCCTTTATAGCAACTCTTAAATGATAGTTGACAGATATATGCGTATTTATGCAAATTATAAACATTCATCTGGTAAAATAGTCGTCAAATTAAGATTTGGAAATACGTAGCCAGGTACTGGTGACTGATGCCCGCAATCTAGCTACTCAGGAGGCTAAGATCTGAGGATCATAGTTCAAAACCAACCCAGTCAGAGAAGTCCATGAGACTCCAGTAGTGTTGTGGCTCAACTAGTGGAACACTAGCCTTGAGCAAAAGAGCTCAGGGACAGTGCCCAGATCCAAAGTTCAAGCCCCAGGACCAACTCTCCACCCACACAAATATTTGGAAATACTTAGAATATAACTTCTAATTGGCACACACTTTATTCATAACTCAAAGAATAATTAATAACCATTGGGAGAAAAGATACCAAGCCAAAGATGCTATCCTTATCATCACCATGTTGAACTCTTACTTTTAATCCTTTACAGGAAAAATTACAAAATTTCTAAATATTAGAAACTACACTGTCATCCTTGAATTATAAATTTTCATCTCAGCTTCAGATCAAGCACTAGCTAGATGGAAAGGTCAATTTGAGGGCCCAGCTAAGAACATACGATACATACAAATTTATCATTTAATGTCAGTAACTAGCATAACTGAAAGATTATTACCTTGCTAAATAATTACTTTAAATAATGAGCTTCCTTAGCAAATTTAAGGATTCATTTCAAGTCATTAACTACCTGACATATAAGAAAGTGAGATACTTTAAGCTATGCTATCGATATTTTTAATAAAATACTTTTAATAAAGAGTCATTAATGGAATTAAACACATCTATAATTTTATGTCAATGGGAAAATAAGGCTCCTCTTAAAATTGCATTCGATCATGGTGTAAATTGTAACAAACCTGAGTTTTATTACACATACTATTTTGTGACATGTAAGTTAATTTGTACAGCTGTGTAATTGGGAACATTTTTTTTCTTTATGTGTTTCCTGCTTGGCTTCTGGGATACATATTTCCTAATAGTAGCATGTTTACAGTAAAGTCAATTTTCTAATTCTATTATATAGCAGCCCTGGAGTAGTTTAACGTTCTGCAGTTCATTTTCTGGAATCTTTTTCCTTGAGGTACTGCCTGTTGCAGAACAACCCCATAATTCAAAGTCAAGCTCACTTACCTTCAAATACATGAATACCTTCTCCGTCATCCATCCATAAAAGATCTCTTCCTGCTCCAAATTTCTACAAAATTTTGTAGTTCCCTTGAAACTCTGACTTAAATAACAATCTTAAACACAACTCATTGTTAATGTTAGGCTTCATTGTGCTAACTAAATCTATTCAACACTCAGTCTTTTTGAGCCTTTTTGTTAATTCTTGTAATAGCATTTTATATTTCTATTGGTATTATATAAAAGAGTGAGAAAAGTGAGTTGAGCTTCACTGGACTGACGGTGGTCACAATTTCTACCCATGTTTTTAATACTTTCTCCACTTCTGTCCAATCAGGATGATCAGCAGAGATATAGGTCATGGTTGCCACTGGACGTCATATTATAACAATTTAATGAATAGCACTTGTTCAAATCTTATGATTTCAAGGGAATTCCTTTCATTTGTTGAGAGTGAATTATACATACATATTGAATATGAGGTAAGAGTCTAAGCTGTGCATTGACATTCATATAGTATCTGTTATCTGCACACGACCTTTTACATAGAGTGAAAAATATGTATAAGCAAAGCTTAAAATTCATGAGCACAGTGATTGTATTAACTTTATAGTGTCTGATAAGAGGGTCAAGTCTGCATGATTCTGCACATGAGAGCTTTAGAAGAGTGCCAATACATCAAAGCATTGTGATGATTGGTTGTAACCTTATCTCTATTCATGACACCTTCATTCTCAGATTTACCATGATGAAAACCATCTCTCTTGCCTACCACATCCACTTGGTCCCTAACAACTGGAAAATCTCCATGCAGGATCTTCTCTGGATATTATATTCGTAAGCTCTAATTGTTTATCTCTTCGACAATCCTCCCACCCCTTTTTTAACTCCTGGCATGTACAGGTCTCTGAAAGGCACTCTGTATAAATTCACCTTTCATTTTTTCCCTTTCCAGATATGTTCACAGTGTTAAATGAATTCACAGTATATAGGGAAGATATGAAGCCATTAAAAATCCAGCATGATGCCTAGTATCATAGCTTAAGTGTGTGGGAGGAAATCTTTCATCAAAATACTATCCTGCTCAAAAGATTTTTTTTGCCAAATGGACCAAACCCCAGCATAGCATCTAAGAAAGTTAACAGTTTTCCATCTCCATTTACAGTCATCTTCATTTACATATGCGAAAGTGACTTAGTTGCCCTTTTACTTTCAGCCAAGCCACGATTCCCATTAATTCCTAACTCCAGCAAGCCCTAGAATCTATTCCATTCCTTACTTCCTCTACTCCACTTTCACCCTAATTTTACCCCTTCTGTCAGGTCAGTTGTTTTTTAACTTTCTTTCACCTCAAAGGAAATCTGATTTTTATCGGATGACTATTTCCATATGCAACCTTCCCCGACCCCAGCCTCTAGAGTTTGAGTTCAGGGCTTGGGCACTGTCTGGAGATCTGCTCAAGCCTAATGCTCTACCACATTGAGCCACCATTCCATTTCTGATTTTCTGATGA
Organism: Megascapheus bottae; assembly: GCF_031878675.1. Lineage (NCBI taxonomy): Eukaryota > Metazoa > Chordata > Mammalia > Rodentia > Geomyidae > Megascapheus > Megascapheus bottae. The sequence goes on along the minus strand of NC_143512.1, from coordinate 58,508,517 downwards.
TTAATTGGAGATAAGAGTCTCACAGACTTTCCTGTCCAGACTCGCCTTGAACCACAATCCTCAGTCCTCAACTTCCTGAGTAGGTAGGATTACAGAATTATAGGCATGAGCCAACAGAGCTCGGCATAAATTCCTCTATACAACTACTCAGCTGTTAATGCAAGCACTTCTTAGGAATTTATCACCTTCGTCTCTTATCTAGCACCAGGCTCATCTCAGTTTTTTCTCTAGCCTAGAAGCTCCTCTGGGTAAGAAATTGTATACCCTTTTATTTCTTGGTATCTTCTACCAGGAAAAATAAATTAACTGTTGGGTCATGGGGTTTGAACTCGGCCTGGGCACTGTCCCTGAGTTCAGCTCAAGGCTACTGCCCTACCCCTAGGCCTGGGTGTTGTCCCTGAGCTCTTCAGCTCAGGACTATCGCCCTACCCTTGAGCCAAGCTCCACTTTCCATTTTTCTAGAGGTTAACTGGAGATACAAGTCTCAGGTCCTTTTGTGCCCGGGCTGACTTTGAAGCTTGATCCTCAGATCTCAGCCTCCTGAGGAGCTAGGATTACAGGCATGAGCCACCATGCCTGGCTAGCTGCAAATATTTTTGAATAAAGTATAATTGTACTTTGAAAACCTTTGAACAATACAGCATTGTTCAATACTGCAGTAACTTTGTATATGATTGCTGCCCTCTACCCTCCCCCCCGCATAGAACCAAATTGTAAAGTAAGGATAAGTAAGGTGTTTATACCCTGTTTTCACATTCACCATTGCAAATGACTGCCTTTGTGCAGATAACAACTGGAAATATTTGCCACTGTCATCCTCAAGCTGAACAAAACCTGGTTGGTTGCTCTGATTTTACCTTGAAAGTATAGCCATCTGATAGCTTCCTTAGAGCCTGTTTCTTACATAAAGGTTGGCCCATAGTGGGAAGAGTTAGTATGGTTGTTCTTACAGAGTAAAAAGAAGACAGCAAACAAGTTTTTCCCTAGAACTGTATGTTATCCAGTTGCTGTTGCTTCTCCTCACCTTCATAAAGCACAACATTCTGTTCTGTTTCAAGTACGACATTCTCAAGAGATTCACTAGGACAAATATTTATGTTAAAATTGAATGAAACTACCTTGTTCTTATAGGTGGCCACGTGGTTACAATTTTTTTTCCTGTGGGTGAAAATGACTTTGAAAGAGGTCCCTGATATATACAAATCTTAAACAAGAAACAGAAACAACTCTAAAACAGAAAACCAAGAAAAAAACAAGAGTGAGGTTGATTTCCCTTCACTGGTATGAGGTAAGAGGATGAGCATCAGGGGAAATGCAGAGTCTACCTTTCTTCATTTCTTTCTACATACAGCCAACAAAGGAAAGGAGCCCAAGTCAGAGCAACAATGAGACTGGAAGAAGAAGGGGCCCCCTTAGATTATCTAGGCACCCTCGGAAACAGAAGTGTCAAGAGAAATTTGCTTCTATGCTTGCTACATAGAAGCTGCATATCAACCCTGACTCTTTATACAATACCTATTTTTCATGCTACTTTATTTTTATTTCTGGGACTGACTGTCCTTCTGCAGCCCAGCCTGGAATGAAATTAATGATCTTTCTGCTTTTGCTTCATGCTAAGATTATAGGAATGAGCCACACACCTCAGTCACATTGAGATTTTTGTATAAATGGTCAATAACTAACTCAGTCTTCTTTTCATCTCCGCTGCTATTTCTTTCAAGTCATTTAGGCAAATGCCCCCCCCCATATCTTTGACTGTCTGTTTCATTTTATCTGTAGTCTGTATAAATGAGTACTTTTCTCAACATGATTTTGCCCACATCTCTACCTACAAAACCACACTTCAAGCAAGCATATGTGCCAACACACGCAGGAGCATCAGTCTGGAAGGTGATGAGGTGAAAGGTTGGTCTATATTGGTTTGTGACACTGTTGACAAGGTGCCATCATCTGAAGAGTTTCAGATAAAGGGCAAGAAAGGTGAGCACAATGCAGAGATCTAGACAACCAGCACATTTTCCCATGTTACCACAGCAGCAAAGAGATCAAAGTCAAATGTTTACAGACCGTGACAGCCACTGACATTTAATAAAGGTATCTGAGAGGAGAAACCAAGTAATAAGACCAGGATGCAAGATATGGACTTCTCACAACAAAACTATCTTAGTGTGTTTTTTTTTTAAGAGATTGAGACATTGCTTTAGTACCCTGACTAAAACCAGGAGAGGGTGGCATTTCCTAATTGAACATAGTTAAGAACTGCAGACATAACATAGGAGTATAATTTCTTTTAAAAGTAAATAGGAACTATTGCCCAGATAATTTCCTTGGCTTGAGTGGATACACAGTTGAGGGTGTTTCAGTCTCATGAATTCCTGTCATCTCTGTATGACTTATGATACGGAGGAAAAGGAGGAAGAAGGTTACTAACATGATGTAAAAATAATTGCTCATATATCCTACTGAGTTTTATAACTAAAACATGCCCACATGTCCTGACTGAATTCAGGTCTTATCCATTGCTTATACTGGATGTTAAAAGCAGCTATTGTCATTGATGATATGACTGCCTTGTTCCTTGTATCTAGAATAGAACTTAACATATGTTTATTTGTAAGTCTGTAACATTTAAATGAATAAATCAGGGAGTATATTGATTATGGTAATATCTAATTTCTAATGAAATAGATATTCAGCAGAAGATAAAAGGAAGAATTTTTTGATGTGATGTTGAGATTTTAGGGACAATTAGGCTTCTAAGAAGAAATTGTCAGCTGCCAGCAGGTAACAAGCTTCCTAAACACAGTAGCCACGTAACTAGAGACAAGAAAAAACCAAAGGAAGAGTGCATACACTCAGGGACTTCTCAGTCTGTATTCATAAGGTACAGTATGAAATTCCTACTTAGGCCCTGTGGAAATTAAGGTAAAAGATAGTAAAGCTTGGAAAGTATTAGAACTCATATCTATGATAAGGAATCAGAGATATCCTGCAGAATCACTTAAAAATGACAAGCAAGGAAATTACAAAAGTTCACACACACACGCACATACATACACACACACACACACACGTACACACACACACATGTGTACATCCATTCCAAAAGGCAAAATAGTTTTATAATCACTTATAATATACTTTCAAAAATTATCTGTATATTTTTGCTATCAGAAATAACTCACAATACTGTATCACCTCACCTCTTTTAAAAATGCTTTTCAATGCCAATGGATGTTTCTATTTGAATATGCTTATATGAATACTAAGTAGCCAATACCATCAGGTTTTATGAGGCTCCATTCCAGTCAGCAGTATCTACTTCTGCTTTTGTTTTTAACCACTGAGGCATAGTCACACAATATCAGAAGTGTGCTTCTTTATAGGCTGCCAGATGGCACAGAGTGAGAACCATCCTTCCAACCCCCCTCCCCACCCACCGCATCCAAAGCCTGGAACTCGATAGGAATGTCCTCTACAGACTATAAAAATGTAGAGATTCACAAAGAGGATTGCAGTAAGCTGTGGCTTTTATAATCCTGTTGATCTAGAGCCTTTCCTACAATATATTATAGTTGGGGCCAGGAGTTTGGCCTAGTCATAGAGTGCTTGCCTAGCATGCACAAAGACCCAGGTTCGATTCCTTGGTACCACATATATAGAAAAAAAAAGCCAGAAGTGGTGCTGAGGCTCAAGTGGTAGAGCTCTAGCCTTGAGAAAGTCCAAGGACAGTGCTCAGGCCCCAAGCTCAAGCCCAGGACTGGCAAAAAAAATAAATAAAATAAAAATAATATATTATAGCCCCAACAGCTATAAGTTGAGCCAATGCCTGTTCTTTTTTTTCAAGATGCATTGACTTCATAAACTGACATGTTGAATTGAAACCCTTTGAAGAACTACTTAAAAATAATTTAAATAATAAAATTAAAATGAAAGCCTTGAAAATGTGTACAGATATCTTCAACCCATTTCAGAATGTTGATATAATCACTAGAGACTATATTGTCTATTTACCACATGCATCAGCAACACTACTCCTTCCTTCTATGCCTCCACATTTATCTCAGTTCATCATGATGGTGGGGGGGCAATCAAGCATGTGCTCTCAATTCTGTTATTCTCTATCTCAGGAAAATGGCAGGCTGAATAACTACATGTATGATAAAGGGTATCTTCAGCTAGGCTATCACAAGGTGCTTTGGTTGAGTCACCTTGCCAAGTCTTCTGTCATTTAACACTCTACCCAACATCAGAAACAGAAATTATCTCTGTTGAAATATCAGTGAAGTGATTTACTTCAAGCATCGTGATTCAAATTTAGGCAGCTTTTGAGAGAAACGAAGGTGAGTTATGGTTCCTTTGACTTTCTTTCACAAATGATAGTCTTTTCTAAGTGCTCCAGGCCTTCGCCAATGCTATTCTTGTACTCCATGACCTTCTCCCAGATTCAAATGGGCCAAGTGGTGCTACCATCTTGAGATATCTTGGTAACATGCGTATTACTAAAAATTCAGTCTTTCAGTACTCTTTATGTTGCCCCCATGCTTCTACATCTTCACCAGGCCATACAATAAACAAAACAGTATTCATTCTCTGTTTAATTTGTACAATAAGTAAGTGAGAAGTCCTATTTTTCTATCAACCACAGAAGCTCAGAAATGAACTCAAGAAAGAGAATCTTATTGCTCAGAATGGAAAAGTAATAAAGACCTTGCGGAACCTTGGGAGATATTTATGATGTACATTAAGGTAAAAATATCAAGATATAAAATCATATGCTCACTACATTAGAAAACAGGCATCAATTATATTAGTAGATTTCAAGTGTTTTTTTTTTTTAACTTCATGTAATACAAATGTAGAAAATGTCTGAAAAGCACATTTTCTTGTGTTAGGAAAACAGAAAAGGAAAAGACCTTATTGTCTCTTGTTATTGTTCCCTGCAGTTAGACACCTATGGATTGTAGAGTAAGGCTCATATAGGCAAAAGCTACAGCAATAAAATAAAGTTTTATTGAAACTTACCTCATCATGACAGGCATTTTTATTACTTCACACCCCAACAGTGGCTTAAACGTAAGTCAGATGTTATAGTGCTTTATAAATTTCAGGACTGTTTTGTAAGCAGTGCCCAGATAGAGGACTGTACAAGATGAAAGAGTTACTACTGCTTCCCAGTTGCTGCTTTCTTTGAGCTACAAGTGGAGTGCTTATATCTTAGGAAGCCAAAAGTCAAGGGAGGGGACTTCATTTCCCTGGGTTGTGCTATAGAAGAACCTGGCCAAGAAACACAGGAAACAGAATTCAGCCATGCAACAAATCCTCAGAAGTAGTCCATTCTCTGTATTGAAACAAGCAGAAGCCTCATATGTGGCCTGGACCTTCAGGGCAAATCAGTTTCATGCTTCAAGTATGAAACTTCAGGGCAAATGAGTTTCATGCCTCAAGTATCAACAGTAGAGCCCAGTAGAGCACGCACACACCCATTCCCTCCTCACCCCCACCCCCTACACACACTTCTAGGTCAGAATGGCTGGAAGTGAGAACAAACAGAAATGAATAGTGTTCTGGACCCAGAGTTAAATAAATATAAAAAAAGAGAACAGAAATGGGAAACTAAAGGAAAATAATTCGTTTTCCCTGAAATAGAACTCAACTCAGAAATTTCTAGTAGTCCATGAAATATCTATGTGAAAATGGCAGGGAGAATCTTAAACATGAAGACTCTGTATTTCATCCTTATCAAGTGAATGGCCTATTTGTTCAAAGTCTTCCTTATAAAGTTTATTCTTATGAAGTTTTATTTTAAAAATTATCAGTATTGGTAGCTGAGAGTTTGGCTTAGTAGTTGAGTGCTCACTTAGCATGCATGAAGACCCAGGTTCGATTCCTCAGTACCACATACATAGAAAAAAAGCCGGAAGTGGTGCTGTGGCTCAAGTGGTAGAGCTCTAGCCTTGAGAAAGTCCAAGGACAGTGCTCAGGTTCTGAGCTCAAGCCCCAGGACTGGCAAAAAAAAATTATCAGTATTGGCCTACAGACTTTCGCAAAGATGATTCACAGAGAATATTGGATTGACCCCTCTAGAAGCAAGGAGAGTCAGAAGGAAGGTGATTCCTTCCTATGAGTCTTCATTGTGTCCCTAAGGATTTTATAATTGCACCGTAAGTCATAGGCAATAAGGCTCATAGACCCACCTACAGCCGAGTAAGCTTGGAATTAGAGCATATGTTTTCAGTGTTTCGGGTCTCAAGGCAGGCCTCCTGTATGTATATTCACTTTTTTTCTCAGCTGCATAAATGCCTCTTAGAAAGCCCACTCAGGTGCCTCTGCTCCAGTTACTACCCCAGTGCGGGACAGCCTTTTGGTACTGATCAGTGGGTGCTGATAGCAGAGCTTAGCATGGTCACCTCTGTGTTGTGTCAACTTCCACTGAAGTCATTTTAACTCTCTAACTGGTCTTTCCTCATGTTTCCCAATGGGGAATCCACTTACAAACCAGTTCCTCTTCTAAATATATGCACACAGACTTTGCAATGAAACTACACAATGTATTTTTTAGTTTCAAAAATGAAAAGACTAAGGTAAATTTTCCAGGCCATTATTTCTCTAGGAAATATTCCCCTACCATTCTTTCCTACTTGCTTCACTGTTTTTCCATATTGTGATAAATCCCTAGATACCAGCAGGATTCTGGTATGTGTCATTTTCACCTGACACTTCTTCTTGTGGAGACATTCTGTTTGCACAGAATTGCATTATTCTGCTGGTGGTGTCTCTATCAAATTCTGCACATGTTAATATTGTATGTGTCACAGGAACATCAAAATAAAAAATAGAGGTTTCAAGCTTCAAAAGCAACCAAAGAGTTGCTTCTTTTCTAATCTGCTTTCAAGTTCAGAAGTATCCATTTTTCTATTGGCTTCAAGTATTTTTCTACAAAGAAAGAATAGAAGCAAGAGAAAATTGCACTTGAGGTTTTTGGTTTGTGTCTGAACAGCTTCTATTCTTACCTTTTTCCTTTTCATTTTATTTATGCTAGCAATTACCCATCAACAAGGTGTTTTTATAGTACTTTGAAAATGCATTAATTGTTGTATATTAAAAGGACAATATTACATGACTGATTTTTTTTCTTACCTTTACTTATATAGTCAAATTTCTAGTACTGTGTCATTAAAAAAATCAGTCTGTTAGCCATTTGTTTAGGAAAAATAAAAAGCGATTCCTTAAATTTTGAAACGCATGATATGTATTCTCCAACTTCAAATAGGTCTTTGGAAATCATCCTTTCCATATGAAAGAAAACTGTCTGAGGCCAAGTCTTGTGTGATTAAAGATGGGTCCTGCGCTGTCATGCTAGTCCTAGCTTTCTCTGGTTGAGCAGGGCGCTCCTCTACTTGTCTTGTGGGTGGATTGCTTTGTACAGCTTTGAAATTTTTGATGTGGGGAGCACACAACAAGACAGAGTAAAAGAATGATGGTAAGTGGAGAAGAGCCACAGCACATTATAAGAAATGAAAAAAAAGTCTTTGAATAGTTTAGCTAACCCATAAGTTAAGAGAGGCTTCTTAAGGGAATGCATGAAGCAGCAACTGTCTCCCAGTGTTGCCTTTTTCTACATGATAACAATCTTCTCTTTGATATTGCAAGTGAAGCATAGCAATAAACTCTTTTACCAGGCTTATATTTCTTTAATCAAAATGATGTTTATATTTGGTTCCCACTCTCTTACCTAGCCTAAAAGTAAATAAGTCAAATACATATTTGTTCTTTCCCTCATGCCAAGTCACTGCATGAATGTTGTTGTTGGCGTTCACTTGTATTTCCTGTCGGTTTCTCAGCTTGTAAAAGCTGGAGGCAAGAATGCCTTCTTGGCTATCCTTCTTACAGGATGTCATTTGCTTTGGCCTCCACGATGTCTATTCTGTCCTTTCTAAAACCAGCTGTACGCAGAGCAGGGTTTGAGGATAATTCTAGGTTTCAGAAACTTTTTCAAGGTATTATTAACATAATACTACTAGGATGTCACTTACACTAACTAATGCTCTTGAAAGACTATGATGAAATTTCCCAAAGGCTATGTACATGATGATACAGCAGTTCAAATGCTGAAACAGGTGTACTGATCTAGCTATTTTGTCATCATCCAGCCATTGAAGAAGGTTTCAGGGCATGTAGTATAACTCAGTGGCAGAAGGCTGGCCTGACCTATGTGAAGTCTTGGCTTTCATCCTTAGCACCACAATATGAACCAAAAATGTAAAAAGATAAAAATGAAGATATTTGAAAATAAATAAAGCAAGGATATATTTCTTATTTTTATTAAAAAATAGTCTAAACTTTTCTTAAAAGTATGTCACCTAGGTTAATGAACATAATAAAATAATTTACTGATAAAATTTTGTAGTGACATGATGAATACTACTTTGAAATTTTCCATTTTTATTTATTTTCAGGGTGACCATCCAGAGATAAAACTCGCATGAGCTAAAACCTTAACAAGTCTGCAACAATGTTGATCATGTTTAAGAAAAGCCAAAATTTGGGAGTTGCTTCTCCAAACTTCAGTGAGGCCCATTTAATCTCTGCTCTCTACATGGTGCTTTCCCTGAATCTCACTGACTTTCAGTCCATCGTTTCTCTTTTTTCAATAAACTCCACTTCTCCTTTTTTCAAGGCCCTTCCTGGAGTATGGACATACGTAGAGGTTTCAGAATTCATCTGTGTTCTGAGGAAATAAGAAAAATGAAGGAGAAGGGATGATATTATTGAATGAATACTAGATGGATATGTGCTCCGATTCCTCCAAGAGACATAATATCCATTGCTGGGAAACTGAGAGTGTAGATGAACAGCTTTCACACTTCATTCTGCAGAACTTTGGTTCTGAAGATGTGCTGATAATCCCAAGGGGAAAGTGAGGAGGCTGAGTGGGCAGACTTCCTCCTCCTTGGTGTCAATCAAGTACAACCACCTCCAGATCATTGTACAGAACAGAGTTCAGGACAGTCTGCATCAAAAATGTTTGGAAATCACATGGTTATGTGGTTTCAGAGAATCGTTCCAGAAGTAACTTAACAGAAAAACATGACTCCATAATGCAATGGAATGTTGTTTATTGTTCTATAATTTGAGAGTAGAAGACAGACCTGAAATGAATTTGAGATGAAGGCCAGACACAGATTCTCAATGCAGAAAGAGGGTGTTTAAACAATTTTCCTTGTTCTATTTATATATCGTCAGCAATTAACAAAACCTTCTGACCTATAGGATTCCTGTTCCAACACGTGGCTACTCTCTCTTTAATAGGGTTACAAACTTCTGGGAAACAATCTTGATCTCATAGAATACGCCAGAGTAGCAAATTTAGGAGCCTGTTAGAAGACGGTTTTTTTTTCCCTGCATTGGAATGTATGGAATATCTGCTTTGCTCTTGAGATGGCAAAAAAAGTAAAAGGCAATGTCTAAAAACCTATTGAAGCAGAAAACTTTTATGGATGAATCAAAGAAATAAAATGTTGCAGTGAAGTTAAGGAGCCCTTATTATATAGCATTCCAGTCTTCTTTCCCTCATTTAAATAAAAATATTTAGATAAAAACTATGTCTATATGTTGTGGTATAGTGATGAGGATCTACTTGGTGAATTCACACAGCCATGCAAAGATGTTGACTCAACTTTGTTTTACAATCAAAAGAATGGATTTTTTTCCCTACTCTCTACTAGCAATAAAAGGGCCTGAACAATATAGTTGCTAAATTACAGTTTGAATAATATTTTGAAAGTCTCTAGCATTTCCCAATATTTGCAATTCTAAAACATTGCAAAAATATGGTGTAGTTGATTTCCCACCAAAGAAACAAAACATGGGACCTTGTTCGTGGATTTCAATTTCCGATAAAGCAAGATTTTTATTTGAATTCTCTACAATTTTGGGTAGTTGTTTAAACTCCTATTTGTTGCAATCCTGATTTATAAAATGCCATAGCACTTTTGATGGAAAAATATCAGAGGCTTTAAAAGCATTAATGAAAATTGTTTACAATGATTTTAAGACTTTTTATTCATTCTTGTGGTGTCACTTTCAGGAGGTAGTTTCCAATTCAGCCTGCTGTAAATTTATGACACATTCTATTGTTTGATTTCCATCTCCTAGAATCAATGCTCCAATTTTCACTTGGATCATGAATAAAACTTGAAAGATAAACTGCATGATACAATTCAGATTTCATACCACTTAGTGTTGCACAGAAAATATAAATGGGTTAGTCATTTCCTGCAATTATTAATGATCTTAATGTGATCGTTCATTTGAGAAAAGTCATGCTATCCCTGTCAATAATTTGGTGAGGGGAAGGAGGAGGTCTTCTGGGATTCCTTTTAGTTTTGGCTTCTTTGGACCAGTTTTATCTTGGACTATATTAGCTAATTTACGTCTGCTATTTCAGTTCTAAGTTTCATATAACCTATTTTTGTATGCTTATCTGGGAACAATCCATTATTGACTTAGTCTGGAGTAGACATAATGTACTAATCTTAGTCATCAGAAATATGCCCTACTTAGAGCAATTTTCCATTTACTTTATTTCTCAAATGTACAAACCACTTTGAAAAATTCTTATCTGCAAACAACAGAGAGTAGTTTCATCATGAGCACTGGAGAATATGACATATCCTTATACATCTCACTTGCCCACTTGAAGTGAATTTCAGCATAAATTCTTAGATGATTAATTAAAATCCACCTGAACATTTACTTTCACGGTTTGGAGATCTGATGGCTGTATTTTGTGAGGAGAAGAATTATGATCTCAAGTGCTGATCTGGCAGAAAGGAAAACAAAACCACTCCTAGCTTTGCAAATGTTACAGACATCTAGATTTGGAATGCAGACGAATGACCACATCCTTGTTCCAACTTGGTTCTGCTGTTTGATTTTTTTTTCTCCTTCCTTTCCTATAATACCCACTTTCCTTGGCAAGTCTACTGCTACATGACATGAATATTTCTTAGGGTAACCACAAAACTTTCTGGAACAGCATGTTGCTCCGTTCTATCCACGGGGCTCATTTTCTTCCTAAGGTAGTGTAACCCAGACATGTAAAGACAAAATACTTCTGACTGAATATTCAGTCCTCTGAAAAGATTTACTGGACATCCGAAGGTCATTTAATTCTGTGGCTGGAGGCCCAGCAGAGGGCTGAGGGAAGAAGCAAGAAATATTTCTTGCTCTAGAGAAGTGGAGTTTTAAATAGGACTTTTATTCCCTTTGGTTTGGATAGAACCTTATCGTGTGGTCACAATTGGAATGTTCCAGCACAGTCTGGTTCTCTTTTCATCTAAATATTGAAATTTCAAGGAGAGGCACTGTCACATGGAATTGGAAGAGCATTATTACTTAAAACAAATCAAAATAATAATCCTTAATTAACATTACATTTTGGAATTCAATCAACCCAGATGGGAGGATTATTAAAGGTTGAATCTTGAACACTTGGTTTTCGAGCAATTTACAACATGCCAGTTTATACACATCTTTAGAGAGGAACATTTACAGCAAAGTTTGGTAGTATAATAGTCAGTGGTCTCCAGAAAGACTTAAGATCAGTAAGGAGTATGTGGAGAAGGGTATGTATGTGGAGAGACAATGAGAGAAAGAAAGAGAGAGAGAGAGAGAGGAAAGAGAAATAGAGAGAGAGAGAGACAGAGACAGAGACAGAGAGATAGAGAGAAAGAGACAGAGAGACAGAGAGTCAGAGACAGAAACAGACACACAAAAGAGATTGAGATTTTGGGCCAGGGGTTTGGTCTAGTGGTAGAGTGCTTGCCAAGCATGCATGAAGACCTGGGTTCGATCCTTGGTACCACATACATAGAAAAAGCTAGAAGTGGTTCTGTGCCTTAAGTGGAAGCATTCTAGCCTTGAGAAGGCCCAAGGACAGTGCTCAGGCCCTGAGTTCAAGCCCTAGGACCGGCAAAAAAAGAGAGACTGTGATTTAAATGTTTATGAAATTGTGTCATATCATTGTGGAATTGGCCAAATTCCAAATCTTAAGGGCAGGATGGCAGGTTAGAGACACAGAGAAGAAATAATATTGTGATCTTGAGTCCAAAGCTGCTCTGAGACAGAATTTCTTCCTTCTTCAAAAGACCATGAAAAGAATCTTAGTCTTTTTTTTTTTACCCCCTCTTCAACTGATTGGTGGGTAATTTATTTTACTCAAAATCTAAAATTTAAACATTTGTCACATCTAAAAGAGAACTTCAGCAGCCTTAGCACTAGTGTTTGGACCAGTATCTGGAAGCCATAGACAAGCCTAGACGAGCGGATACATAAAATTAACATGATAGTAGATCTTATAAAATAGTACTTGCAACTCATTGTGGCATATGTTCAAGGGCATAGCTCATGCTTATGCCATAAGTTACGCATATAGCACACATATGGATATACCCTGTGAATGCTAGTCACCTTCTATGAAACATGGCCTCATGCATTCATTTGGCATTTTGAATCTACCATTCATTATTGAAAATGAAGTTTCTATCCAAATGATTTTTGTTGCTGTTGTTGTTATTTTGGTTGCTGCCAGTTAATGGCTTGAACTTAGAGCCTGGATGTATCCTGGAGCATTGTGGTTCAAGGTTAGTGTGTTATCACTTGAGCCATGACTCCATTTCCAGCCATTTTGGTAGTTATTTAGAGATAAGAGTTACACAGATCTTTCTGTCCTGGTGACTGGTTTGAATAGTGATCCTCAGATCTCAGCTTCCTGAGTAGCTAGGATTACCATGTCTGGATGTAACTGATAGTTTTAATGCATGAGGTTGGCATTTTGGGTGTGAAGGTATCTGACCTTTTTCTTCCAATGAAATGATTGGAAGTATATCAAACAGCAATAGTGTCCCCTCCATAGTGGATTCTTTACTTCTGCCTCCTACCTTCATCCCATCATTTAAAACATTCTCCTGTAAAAACAAAGAAAGCCTTTGCTTTTCTATGCTCACACATAGGCAATATCATGTCTTCAGGAGCAAATCATAGAAGAGGAATTATTTCAAGTAGTTTTAAATAGTGCGAAACTACTGCTTTTATGGACCATATTTCATTGTTACAGCAACTATACATGGCCTTATTGGTTCTAATTTATGATTGCATGCTTCACCAAGTCGAGTCCTTTGCCTTCTTGGGCCTCACATATTGTGCAGGTGAACAAGCCTCTAACTTGAAAAGTAAGGCTGTAAACTTAATAGCCTCGTAGGTCTCCTTCCTATGACTTATGGAAGGTGTATTAGCAAGGGAGCAGGATGAGAGGAGAAATGGCAGATGGGACATAGTTTAGGAGATCACAAGAGAAAATGACTGCTTGGTGATGAATGCTTGTGTTTGTAATAATGAATCAAAAAAACCATTAAATTTATGTTCTGTAGCTCTCTTTAAGAGAGCAGAGAAGTATTTCAGAAGGTTTCTAAGTATGTTCATTAACAATTTTTAAAAGGGAATTTAGCAAAAGTAGGGCTAAAAGTTGCTTTGAAAAGACTGTCATTTATTGGGGCCGGGAGTTTGGCCTAGTGGTAGAGTGCTTACCTAGCATGCACAAAGACACGGGTTCGATTCCTTGGTACCACATACATAGAAAAAAGCTGGAAGTGGTGCTGAGGCTCAAGTGGTAGAACACTAGCCTTGAGAAAGACCAAGGGCAGTGCTCAGGCCCTGACCTCAAGTCCAGGACTGGCAAAAAAAAAAAAAAAGAAAGAAAGAAAAGAAAAGAATGTCATTTACATAAAGCTGCAAGAAGAGCTGATTAAATAATGCTTTTATTTACATGATTACTTTACAATTATCTATGAAAGTAGTTTCTTATTTAGTCAAGCTTGATGTTGGAATTTCAAACGTGGCAATGTTTTCTTTTTAGGAAAAACTACACATGATTAAAGAAAATGATCTTGTATAAAAGGGGCATCTGTAATGAAAGAAAAACAACGGCTTCATGTCAGATTGATGTGAGCATCTTGCAGTAAGAAATCATTTAATTTTCCTCATGATTATCTGCAGCAGGTTGTATTTTCCTTTTGTAACTATGGAAATAGAAGCAAAAGGAATTTGATAACAAGATTGGAAATCTAAACTATAGACACAAGATGATCGTCATAGGCAGATAAGCTTCCTCATGTTCAGATGATCAAGAGATATGCAATCAACTGTCTCAGTTTACTGGGGAGACAATTATGGAAGAATCCCTGGAGAGTAGAAGAATGTAACAAGGGCTCCAAGAGTATAGGAAAATGGAGCAAGGAACTACATAAAGCTAAACGAGAACATTGTTAGAGGAGATCCAGTACAAGATTGGCATTTATAAAACTAATGAAGCTCATTGGGCTTATGAATGTGAGAAGTCCATCAAGGAACTGACTTTACATGAGATCTGCTTTCATTAACTTGATTCCGGGTAGTGAAAAAAGTCATCTCTGAGGAAAGAAATGGACTGTGCCAATGCCTGCCCTGAATCTTCTTTGTTTTGAGAATATGAGGTAAGATTGTTATTAAATTTCTTGCATTTCCCACCCTAGGTGCCAAGCTGCTGTGGGACACCTCAGGGTATGGATGGATATTTCAAATCCCAAAGGAAAACAAGGAAAAACTTCATATATGACACCAAAAAAATATTGAAGAATTTGACAATTTTGACATTTAGATTGTACTGCCTTGTTCTCTAAACCTCATGACTAAGAAGCTGAGTTCTCTGAGATTCACCTTTTCACTTGCAGAATCGTATATGAAATGTAAATAAAATGACAGTGTCCAAATCTGATTACCTGGTTTGAGAAGCTGTGTAGGAAAAAAAAAAGAAGGGCATACCGCCAAACCATTAGTAAAAAATGACAAAATAAAATAATTTTCCCAAAGGAATTTGCATATGTGTTTATATGTTGTGTGTATGTGGGTATGTGCACATGTGTGAAAAAATTACTGAGACAAAAGATATTGTGTTATTCTGGCTGAGATTTTTACCAACAAAATGTCATAAGATAAGTGGTTAGTAAATAACAGAAACTTCTCAAAGCACTGATATCTGGGAGTGCCACATCAAAGTATCCTCAGATTCAGTATTTAGGGCCCTGCTTTCTGACTCCTACATGGTGCCTTTTAGTGTGTCCTCATATAGTGAATGAGGGAATGAATGAGATCTCTTGGCTTATTTTATTGTGGTACTAACATTCCTGACTGCTCTGCCCTTATGAGTCAGACATCTCCCATTTTCTTTTTTTTCATATATTTTTATTGTAATTAATAGAAGGGTTACATGATATTTGCCAGATAGAAGGTGCATTAATTCACATACATTGATACCTTTTCACATGTCTTGATCCCCATTTCCCTCCCCCCACACCCATCCCTCATCTTGTTTTCCCCTCTTCCCTATCCAATTTCAAATAACCAAATACAAATATATCCGATATATCAGGTAACAAAGTGAGATACTGTAACAATATGAGATAACCAAGGGACAGCAAAAGAGATGAGAGATAACATAGTACATTAAGGACAACAATCATTCATTATATGGCTTTTGTTTCTATATCCTAGAGGTCCTTTCATTTAGCGTCATACTATATGGCCTTATGTATCAAGGTTTTGCTCTACTGCAAATCTCTGCTAGGAGAGCCCAAGGTTTCTACTGATTGTGACAAATGAGGGAAACCATTGAGCCTAAGTTCCTTTGAGTCTGGCTTACTTCAATTAATATGATTTAAGTATTTCCATTTCCTAACAAATGGGGTGATGTCTTTTTTTCTGATAGCAGCATAGAATTCCATTGTGTACAAATACCACATCTTGTTGATCCATTCATCAACTGAGGGACATCTAGGTTGGTTCCATATCTTTGCTCTGGTAAATAGTGCTGCAATGAACATTGTTGTGCTAGTGGATTTAATATATCCTTGTTTCTGGATGATTGGGTAAATGCCTAGTAGTGGAATTGCTGGGTCATAAGGGAGCTCTATGTTTAGTCTTTTGAGGAACTGCCATACTACTTTCCAGAGTGGTTGAATGAGTTTGCATCCCCACCAACAGTGTAGTAGTGATCCCTCCTGGCCACATCCTCTCCAGCATCTGTTGTTATTAGTTTTCTTGATCCTGGCCATTCTAACTGGAGTGAGGTGGAATCTTAGAGTTGTTTTTATTTGCATTTCTTTTATGACCAGAGATGTTGAGCATTTCTTCATGTGTCTATAGGCCATTTTTGTTTCTTCTTCAGAGAAGACTCTCTTTAAGTCTTTGGCCCATCTTTTAATGGGATGGTTGTTACTTTGGATATTAGTTTTGGAGTGATTCAATTTTTTTGTGCTGTTGATATATTTTAGATATGAGGCCTTTGTCCATTGTGTGGTTGGTGAAGATCTTCTCCCATTCTGTAGGCTTCCTAATTAATTTACTAGCTATGTCCTTTGCCATACAAAAGCTCTGCATTTTAATGCAGTCTCACTTATCCAGCCTTTCTCTGATTTGTTGTGATTCTTGGTCCTTATTTAAAAAGTTTCTACCTATGCCAAGGATGCCTAGTGTATCTCCCATTCCTTCTTGTAAAGTTTTCAGTGTGTCGGCTTTTGCCTCGAGGTCTTTGATCCATTTGGAGTGAATCCTAGTGCAGGGTGACAAAAATTTTCTAATGCCATCTCTTTGGGGATGTTATTTGTTAAATACCATTAATGTCCAACCTTTGAAGAAATACAGGTTTTTGTTTCAAGAGTTTTCTTTGATAAGTGAAAATGGTGAGAAATTGGTATTAAGATGCAGGTTGAGAATAAAAGAGTAGAGAGAAGAGTATCTTACAGTTTAATTATTCCTCCTCCATTTGATAAAATTGTTGAAACTTATTTTTTATGTTCAAAATTATTTTGGAGGTGGCCTTTTCTAATTAAATTAGCCTAGAAAGTTAGAAGCTGTTTTGTGACTAACTGGTATTTTATTGAATGATGGATTAAGATGACTAATAGTTGAAAAATCCAAATATATTGAGAGCTAAATTTAGTTTGCAGATTATGGTTAATAAGTTGAACTCTGGCTAAAATAAAGCATAACATGATATACATTTCTGTTATTTTCTGGCAAATATATATAGTAAATTAAGGTACATGTATGAGGATAATATTGTCTCAGATTAAAAAATTGACAAATACACTACCTAGTATCAGCTACTTAATTGACTGACTTCATTGACTTAACTGAGTTGCTTTCATTGTTATTGGTTAAGGATAAAAATTGTAATTTTCCTACGAATTCAAAGGAAATAATTCATGTACTATAAATAACAACAAGCAAAGTAAAGTAGTATTAAGTATTAGTTATGTGGCTCGGTGAAGGTTGTGCTAGATTTGTGAGTTCAATATATTAAAATCCTGCATTTGAATAGCTAGACTTGCAATGGCAAGGGATGAGGTAGCAAATGTTATGGCTTTGGCTAAGCCTTATAGTGTTTTTTTAATATCTTGCTTGTCATGGAAATACTGAATAATGGATCCTGAGCATATGACTCATATAGCTTTAAAGAATGCGTATGTACGGATATAGGACAGATAGCTATAGTTGATTGACATCCAGGGTAACAATTATGAGTTCTAGTTCTATTTTAATATACGATTCGGGTGCAGATAGATGTAAATAGTGCCAAAACGGATCCTACACTTAGCACACTGCTTTGTGCTGAAGAACTTGGATCGTCACAACAATAATGCTACCTAAGAAGGGCTGATGCTGCTGTAGTAGCAGGTGCCAACCAAAGTGGGACAATTTTCATGTTGCTCCTTTAAGAAGCCTAGTAGAATAATAATTTGGGAGAAATCTGCAAATATTTGTTGACTTTCCCAAAAGTTCACCTAAATAAGAAAGCATAAAATGGATAAGATAAATCCATTATCTGTGATTCAGTTACTTTAAAATTGCCTGGAGAACTGTATTATCATGCCTATTTGTTTGTATTGTCTCCCAATGGGGGAAAACTCACATAATTCTGACTCCTCATATGATAAAGAGTTGGGATAAGTTATTAGCAGTTACTAAAAACTATTATGATATTAGAAAAGGAAAGGAGATGATTTTTCTTTTATTTTTACCATCATTAAGTAATATAGAGGAGTTGTCAATTAACAAATCAGTTTATAAATGCCTTGCATCTTGATCAATATTGCCCCTTTCCCTTTCATCCATCCTTTATCCATTCCTTTCGTAGGTCATACATTAGATTCATGACTGCATTCGCCCCTTCTCCTCTTCATTCAACTACCCTTTCTTCTTGACCTTGCAAGATCTCCTGGGCATTTATTCAATGATAAATAATGCAGTAAAGCCACCAGCACAACCATATTTACTTCAGCCTTATTCAACATAGCCAAGGTATGGAATCATCCCAGATGCCCAGATGGATGAATGGATCAAGAAAATAAGGTATATATACACAAGAGAATTTTACTCATCAATTAGAAAAATTGATATTGTACTATTTGTGAAGAAATATAAAGACCTGGAAAAAAAGATGACATTAAATGAAGTACAGACCAAAATAAGTGAGACAAAAGTGAGACAAAATAAGCATGTTTTCCATTATATGAGGAAGCTAAATTTATCTTATACAGTTATAATTAAATACATGGAGGTTATTCAAGTGCATACAGATGTATTTGCTGAAATATGGTAAATTCAAGGGAGAACTCAAGAAGTGTAATTTCTTAGAAAGGCAAACAAAAAATTCAGCAAAAAAGAAATATGTTATTTTTTAATTTAAAGTTTGAATTAGAGTGTACAAATCACAGAGAGAATGTTATGACTGATCACATGACAACTGATGCTACTAGAATAAATGTTATTGAGAAAAAGTCTGCTTTGAACTTAGGAGTTCATTTTATAGTTTGAATAGTAATTCATTGTGAATTGGAGATAATAGTTTCATTTCCTGAGTGGATAAATGTAAGTCGATAAGCTTCTTTTTTTTTTGTCAGTCTTGGGGCTTGAACCCAGGGCCTGGGCACTGTCTCTGGACACTTTTGCTCAAGGCTAGTTCTCTGCCACTTGAGCCACAACACCATTTCCAACTTTTGTGTGTGTGTATGTTGTACTGAGGAATCAAACTCTGGGCTTCATGCATGCCAGGTTAGCACTCTATCACTTGGCCATGCTCCCAGCCTAGGAATAAGCCTCTTTAATCAAGTTTTTACGTTTTGAGAGTATTTGTTGGTGATATGACTTATAATTTGAAAACAACAGTGAATTTGACCATTATACTTGAGGTTACTAAATTATTGTTTATTTAGCAATCAGGGATTTTAGGAGGCTATTTTTGGTTCCTGAAAGTTTAGAAAGGGAATTTGAACAATTGTTCAGTTGCATTACATGGTTACATGGTATTTTATTTTTTAATTTTCTTAATCTTAGTGAGATACTGAACATTTAACAAGTATGTAAATGTTTATTTTTCAAGTACCAAGAATCAAGCTTTGTAGTGAACTCCAAAGTGAACATCCAAACAAAACAACAACAACAATGAAACACTTGGTATCTAGCTCCCTCTCACTGGGAAACAGTGCTCTAAGTGGGAAGTTTAGACATGCATGGATGACACAGTTGTGATACTGCTTGGGCCCATAGGAATTGCTGTGCAGTGCAAGGGAATGAGAGCTTTCTTTTCATTCTTCAAATTGGGGGAAATTCCATGAAAATTATGGGATTCTCTCTGGTCCTTGAAGACCAGATTCCTTCTTAAGTAATTTCTTTCAGTTGTGGGGCTTGAACTCATGACTTGGGCACCATTTTTGCTCAAGGATAGCACTTTCCCTCTACCTCTGTCCTCCACTTTGAGCCACAACTGCATTTCCAGTTTTCTATGGTTAGTTGGACACAAAATAGTCTTATGAACTGTTTTTGCTCTGGCTGGCTTTGAACTGTGATCCTTAGATCTCAGTCTCCTGACTGGAGACTTGGATCACAAGCCTGTGCCACCGATGCTCAGCATTAAGTATATAACTTTTAAAGTATTTTATACTGAAGGAAAAGACCAAGAAATATAATTATTTTAGCCAAATATTACCAATGCACAAAAAGAGGAAAAAATGTAAAGTATTTGTTGGTGGCTGAAGCCAAATAAGGGTCCCAATAATTAGTGATTATCTGCAACTTGCTAAGCATCAAGGGAATGTTTGTCTCAATGGCACCTTGTTAAACAGGATCTTTAATCTTTTCCACTCTTGCTCAGCCCAAAACAGTGGGGTTCTTCCATTGACTTCTTTATTCCACTCAAAAAAAAAAAAAACCTGAGCAAATAGTACATTCATAAAATAAACATGGGCAGATAGATGTATCTTTAACAACTAGGAAGATATTGGTCAGGATTGCTTTGTAATGACTTAAACTCTAAGAACAGCTTATCCCCAAGCACACCACTAGAGTTTCAGCAGCAATTTTTACAAAGTGTTTATCTTTGCATCATTTAACCAAAAGAATCTTGGACCAGTTATCGCTCAGTGGGAAGTTCCACTTATCCTCTTAGAAGATTGTTTCGATTAGGGAAAATTGCTTCCAGGGCAAGGATAAATTCAGGTGAAGTTGGTGACAGCATCTAAGACTGCTGACTGCAACTTTTCCTTTAGTTGTGACATAATTTGGGTTTCCATTTTGTTTCAAATGCCTTTGATTGAATAGAAAGCTGGAGGTTTAGTATTTTACAACGATCATTCAACATTCAAATTACTCTGTACAAAATAAAGAAAATGGTAAAGAGCTTTGTGTTTATGCCCTTCAGTATTCTGTTGGGGGATTCTATTTAATCTAAAAAATGCAATTAAAATGTAAGTGCTTTATGCCCAGTTTAATTCAATAGGCAATAGATGTTACAATGCATTACGGTATCATTAAGATAGCTGTGGAGGATTTGAAAAGTGTAATGGATGGTCTTTGCCATTGTGGGGGAAAAGAGATATGTAGGAAATACAAAGTAGATTAAGGCAATATGTTAAGGAATTTAAAGACCTAACACCTCATTTTAATTGCAAATTACATAATTGCATCTTCATATTTAACAATAAATGAGATGAGTTTTCTTACAAATTGTTCCATCTTGGAGCAGCTACTTGGCCTATGTGAAGCCCTACAGAGAGCCAGAGCTTTGGCAATGAGCATTGTTGGGTTGGATGTACACAGCCCCATTTGTACTTGCTCTGAGCCAACTGCAAAAGGTCTGTCTCAAATTTAAAAACAGAGTACAGTTGATTAAATTTTTGGATGAAGGAAAGATATCTTTATTTTCCCCAGTAATGTGAAAACAAACTATTATGTCTTCCCCATGAACAAATGAGAAGAATTATTTTTAGATAATTATATTCATGTTTAAAACTAGACATGAGTATTTTAAATATTTGGGAAAATAACAGTGGCTCAAATGCATGGCTCAAAGACAGGAACAAGGGAATATATGTTGCTATTGTGTTACCTAATATAGGATTGGTGTATTTACAAAGATAATAAATGCAGTTTATTGCAATAAGTAGAATTATCTGTGTGAATGGTATAATTTCTTATTTTAAATATTATAGGACCGAGATTTATACAGTATATGATAGCCTCACCCCCAAATCTGCTCATTGATGGGATTCAAGAACGTCCAGGTCAGTAAAATAGATCACATAGAATTATCTACTTTCGTGTTTGTGTAGGAAAAGTGTTTTAGTGATCTATTTTAGTGTTTGTATAGAGTGTTTGTGTAGGAAAAGAGGAATGGGGAGGACTTGGATTGATTATATTTCTGATTTTGCTTTGGGTCATAAAGTGCTCCCACTTGGGTTTAGCTCAGCTCACTGTCGATTTTTCCTTAGAAATTGACTAATTCCAGGTCACTGAAGACTGATATCCTGTTTAGAGTGTAAAAATCCCTTTGGACCTGAAGTGGGCATTCTACTCAAGTACATGAAACTGAGAACATGGGAATGAAGAAATTCCAGGGAAGTGGGGACACCTCTCTGTGGCAGTGGATCCCAGGAATGCTAGAGCTGCAGTCATAGCAGTGTAGTCTGTTCTATGAAAGGCAGATGGAGAGAGAAGATTAAAGTATATATATATATATATATATATATATATATTCCAGAAATATGAGGTCACAAATCCTATGCCTGTGGCAGTCAATGACCATGGAAGGTGGCCCAGAAAGCACAAGGGCAATTTTGCATTTAGTATGAACATACCCTTAATATGGACCTACACACCAGTACTCAAGTGGAAGGTACCACAAGTGAGGGTCGTGGTCAGGAACACTGGGAAGTAACTGAGGAGTGTGTCACTAGATGTCAAAGGAAACTGGTACCGACATGTCGCTGCCTGCCACAACGACACGTCACTTCGGAGGCAGACTGGGAATGATCACAGACTCAAATCGCTGCAAGCAGAGGTCTTTTATTTCTCTCTCCTCTCTTCTCTGCCTCTCTCTTTTCTCCTTCTCTCTTCTCCCTTCTCCATCTTTTCTCCCTTCTTCCCCATTCCCTGGAAACCCCACACTATTTATAACCTTAAGCAGCCAATCACAGTAAAGGTCATCTGCAAAGCAGCAAACAATCCTGGAAGAAATCTAGCGATTCACTCTATCCACGGAAGAAACAAATCAACAAATGCAATGAAACTTCCTGGTCAGCAAGCACTGACTCATTAGCGAGCTGCCAGGTGCCATCTTATATTCTTACTTCCTCAGGAGGTTGAAAGCAATGGTCTCCAACACCGACATACTGATTTCTGAATACCACCTGTGTAAGAATAGCATGCTACAGCAAGATGAGGAGTGCAGTCACCACTGAACGTGGGGTGACTTGTCTTGTGCCAATTTCTTTAGCATCATTGGTTGGATTTAAAGACCTTTCAAAGGGGTGGGTTACATTTTCAAAGCAATTCTTTTTTTTTCATTAAAAATTTTTATTAACACTGATTTTTTACATCATATTTCAAATGCCATGTTTAACAAACAAGTATTCAAGAAGGGAATCTCTATATACAATGACTGGCACTTAGATTTTAGAACATAATTAAAATTAGGCTGAGACTTTGTATATCATAGAGATGTATCGATCTATATAATATAATATTATGTCAATAGAGTATATATTCCATCATAGATTTTTATGTCTATGTACTTAAAGGTATATCTCCAAGACTGTGTCAATAACCTTGGGTACCCAAATATTGAGTCATCACTCTTGTACTGTTTGGATCTTATGTCCACATATGAAGGAGACCATGCACCTTTTGTTTCTTTGGTCTTGACTTGTCTCACTCAACATGATTTGCTGTAGTTTCATCCACTTCCCAGCGAATGCCATTATTTTATCTTGTCTGTTGGCTGTGTAGAATTCCAGCATATATGCGTACCACATTTTTTGTATCCATTCATCTCTAGTGGGACAGCTGGGTTGTTTCCATCACTTGGCCATTGTGAATAGTGCTGAGATGAACATGGCTGTGCAGGTGTCCTTATCATATCCTGGGTTATGATGCTCAGAGTAGATGCCCAGGAGTGGTATGGCTGGATCATAGGGGAAGTCTATTTTTAGTTTTTTGAGAAACCTCCAAACTGCCTTCCAGAGTGGCTGAAGTAGTTTACATTCCCTCCAGCAGTGCAGTAGGGTTCCTCTTTCTCCACATCCCGGCCTGCGTTTGTCATTGTCCGAGTTCAGAACATTGGCCATTCTGATTGGGGTAAGGTGGTACCTTAGTGCTGTTTTTATTTGCCAGTTGTCTGGCTGTCTTTCTACTTTAGTAGCTATGCCTTTGTCTGTGCAGAAGTGTGGGGCATGTCACATCAGGAAAATGGGCTCATTTCCTAGTCTTGAGATCCGACCTGCCTGTCACCTCATTGGGAGGTTTGGCTGTGGTTTGTGATGTAAAATGAGGCCACCTCTAACTCTGGGGTTGGCTCTTCTGCCCTCTCTGACAGCACACGCATCCTACCTGCCCTGCCACCTTTGTGCTGATTGGCTCCTGCATCCTATTTTAGCCCATCTGGAGTCTTGCTGTGACAGTCTCCCTGGCACGTCTATGTCTTCCCTCTGGTGAGGGAGTGCTGGGTGAGGGTGGCCAGTCGGCCCTAACCTTTCTCGGCCTCGTCCTAGTCGGGGCGTGTTCTCTTGCGGGTCAGGAGGCAAGAAGGACTATAAACCCCGACACAGAAGTTTTTATTTTTTTAGATAGTCCCATTTGTTGAATCTTTCTTCAATTTGTTGTGACCCTGGGACTCTGTTAAGAAGTTTATGCCTGTGCCTATGAGTTCCAGGGTGTCTCCCACCCTATTGTGTAGCAGTTTCAGGTCTGATATTGAAGCCCTTGATCAATTTTTAGTTCATGTGACAGGCAGGGATCAAGTTTTAGTTTTCTGCATGTGGCTGCCCAGTTCTCCCAGCACCAATAATTGAAGATACTGTGTATTCCACTGTATATCTCTGGCTCCTTTGTCGAATATAAGTTGACTATAAGTATGTGGTTTCATTTCTGGATCATCTATTCCGTTCCGTTGATCTTTTTGTCTATTTTTGTGCCAATACCAAGCTCTTTTTGTTATTGTGGCTCTATAGTAGAATTTGAAATCTGGTATTGTAATACTACGTGCATTGCTCTTTTTGCCTAGAATTGCTTTTGCTGTTTTAGGTCTTTTGTTGTTCCATTTGAATCCTTGGATTATACCTTCTATTTCAGTAAAGAATGTCTCCACAACAATTCTTTAATACAGTATAAATAAAAATAAAGTATCATCAAAAAATAAAGTATAGATATTTGTGTTTGGCTCTGTGTTGGTTGTTTGTTTTTATTTAAATTCACTTGTATTTTGGAATAAATATTCTGGTAGCTTTAGCTACATCAGTGGCCTTCTCAAGGCTTCAATTATCATTTGTAAAATGAGACATTTTGACCAAATAATTCATTTAGTACTTCTGAGTCTGAAATCTTTATATCTGGGAAGCTATGAGTACTTCATGTTTGTTCTTATTATTAAAATGGTCATCAAAATCATTTTATGGTAGTTAATTCATTTATTTTGTGATTTCCCTATACTTAGGATCTATTGTCTGTAGGTATTTTATTACAGATTGACATTTGTTATATAATTCTTATAAGCTGAAGTCTAAATGGACACTTTTCTTAAGAGAGGATTTCAAAAGAGTAGGCTTTTTTTTTTCTTCAAAAGTTAAGGAGTGGGGAAGTGTCTGAAATGAATCTTTCCTCTATGAGGTATGGGCACTGAAAGCTATTATAAACATTCCTCTGGTACATGTCAGTGGCTCAGCTTTGGAAAGAAGTAATTTAGCTATTGTTGAAAATCTGATTTGTGTTTGCTGAAGTATTCCAGGAGCCCCTTTATGGAAACCTTCCTGAGGCTCTTATTGCAGTGGATGGGCTCCAATAGAACTCTGAAAAATGAAAGGCTGCTGAGTGCAGTGGAAGAGAGAGGATAATAAATACACCCACGTCTTTGAGAGGCCATGGAACATTATGCCCTTCATAAATCCTAGCTTGCCAGAGGAGTCAAAAGAAAACAAAAGTGGAGACACCAGTGTGCAGGAAAAAAAGACTTCCACTGGAAAAAAAATAATCAGAAGTGATGTAAAAAGTTGTCTTACATGAAATCAGGAGTTAGGATCTGCAAAATGTATTTAAGACTATTTCCATTATGTTCTAAGTACAGTAGGGGCTATTTTCCTGAAGGTGTGTGTGTGTGTGTGTGTGTGTGTGTGTGTGTGTGTGTGTTTGTGTAAGCATCATCCCAGGTTCATGGGTATGGCTTAAAAATGAATCACAAACTCACAAGTCTAGGGTCAACTGTAATGTTTATTTAATTATTATGCTGGGGCCTCAGTGCCCATATATTTTATAAACATGGATACAGTTATGGGATAAGAACTAGACTACTAGGTTTGCTGGAAATATAAGGCAGGAGACAATAAAAGAAAGAGAAGGGGAAAGAAGGAAATGCAGAAAGCCATTACTTAACAGGAAATCATAAACACCATTTGTTTATATTTTTACCATTAAAGAGATTACATTAAATACATCCTTTAGGAGGAGAGTGTAGACTTTTTCACAATGCATTGACTGTCAGGGAAGCAATATTAAATATTGGTTAAGAATATGGATGTAGGAGTCAATGAGATATGAGTTTGAATCAGAGATGTCACAATAGTTGTTCTAAACATCAAAGCAATCCCATATCAAAGAATTGCAGACATCACACCTTAATGTATTTTCATGTTTACCATATATCCTTGCTTTTTGTCTTTTAGTCCCTGGCTTGTTTCATTTAGCATGATGATATCTAGTTACATCCATGCTATAGCAAATGACCAGATTCCTTAGGTGAATAAGATTCCATTCTGTATACATCCCACACTTTCTTTGCCTATTCATCAGGTGATGGCCAATTTGTTTCCACTTATTGACAGTTGTGAATAGTGTCACAATCCAAATGGGTATGCTAATGTCTCCTGATATAATAACATCATTTTCTTTGGCTATATACCCTATGTGGCATTGGTGGATCGTATGGTAGGGGTTTTTTTTTGAATTTTTGAGGAACATGCATTCCATTTTTATAATTGTGTACAAAGTTAATATTCCTACCTATGGCTTTAAGGGTTTCCTGTTTACCACGCCCTCCTCAGTATCTGTTATCTTTAGTCTTTTTGACAGTGGCCATTCCTATTGGCATGTAGGAGGATCTGTACATGTTCACACAAAACTCTATACAAAATCCAGAACCACGCACATATTAGTCAAATGTTCTACCAGTGAGCTAGCCTTTTTTTCTTGAGAAATGTCTATTTAGATCCAATATTTTTAAAAACTGAGTTTTGTTCCCTCTGCATTTCCCTCTGCATTTTTTCATATATATGATATTTTCTGATATTTTGTAGATTGTGTCTTCACTTGTTAATGCAGAAGAATTTTAATTTGATAGTTTTTCTTGTAGTTATTTTTTTTTCTAATCCCAGTGTCTTCTCAAAAAACCAATCTCTGACCATTCAAGATCCCAAAACATTCTTCTTACTTTAGTTTAATGGTTTTACAATGTTAGGTCTCACATTTAAGTCTGATTCATTTTGAGTCGTGTAATTGATGAGAGGTAGGGGTTTAGTTCCATTCTTTTCCAGTGCCATTCATTGAAAAGACCACCCCTTTTCCATCTTACATCTTTTTAGCAACTTTCTGGGAAACCACTTTACTATAAAGAAGAACAGGTTCATTTCTAGACTCCGTTTCATTTGTCTGTATTCTGGTGGTAACCTTTAGCAGTGACCTCATTTCGTCCTTAAAAATAAGAGATTGTTAAGATCATTTTACAGATGAGTCAGAAGGTTAAATCCTTTGCCTAAAGTCACTGCTCATCAGTGGCAGTAAACCTCTTTTGAGATTTCAGGTGGTAAGATCTTGATTTGAACAATTAGAATAAAATAAAACAAAAAGAATGTTAAGCCACTGGTGCATCTGCCTTTTCTCCTATCTAGGACTAAATGTCTTGTGATACTTAGGGTAGTGGTTCTAACTGGTAATAGTCCTTGGGTGGTGTGTGGGGGGGTCTTTTCCTCCAGTTCTATTCAAATTGGCTTGTGAGCTAGTACGAGAGTAAATGCTTGTTGATAATAGATAACTGGAGATGAGGCTTTGTGTCTGGACACTATCCTGTATTAATAATTAGAAATGTCCTCTTCCTACCTCACCTTATATTATGGTGATGATTCAAAGTAAATTAAGAAATTCCTAAGATTTCCTGTACCTTATATTTTCATAATCCATCTTCATTTTCTTCTCCCAGGATTAATGGACCGGTCACACAATCCTTAAGAGGGATGAGCACCACATCTTCTGCTGCTATTTGTAAATCTGGGCCTCAGAAACGTGAGAAACAGACTTTGGAGCAAGGCTGGACTTTTGTTTACAACTACGTTTTACAGAGTTGGTTATTTCTGGGTGTTTTCTTCTTTGATAATGTTTATTGAGTATCTCCTCTCCAACTCATAATTAAAGTAAGAAAGCAGTATTAAAATTGGTCTTGACACTGAATACTTTTTAAATTTCAAGATGGAAGTGAAGGAAGGTAGATTGTCAGTCTATGGTTCATATCCTCCTTCAATAGTTCTTAATCTGTAAGATTAATTTGACATAATCACTGTCAGGAAATGGTAACGTTTTTTGTATTGAACAATTAAAGTCTTCATGCTTCTACTTCATTGTATAGTTAGTGTTTATTAATGCAAAGAAAACATGCCGTTGTTATATCTCATATGTGGAATCTGTGGATGAGATATTGGAAAATGGAAATGCTATCATTAGAAAATCCATTTGGGCTGAGCTTATGAGAACAGACCTGAGCTGTCCACAGGGAAATCCAGGCAAATTACTTATTTATATGGCACAATGAATAATCATTCTAAGCCACTAAATGCTGGATGGGTTTGATAAATATAAACATTGCAATCATAGTTTCCCTTCTTCCTTGTTGAAGTCAGAATTAGTAGTTCCTTTCTCTTTTTCTCCCTCCTTCACATATTTACCAATATGTAGATATTCTAATATATAAAGGTTTTTTGCCTGTCTTTTAAACACAAAAAGCACCAGCTCTACTTCTTACTGAAATGACTACCAACTTCATTGCTTTAATTTCTCACATATATTATATAAACTAGAAAGGAACCATGAATGCTAGTACGGGATTTATAGCCTAGACTTCATCCGCACCTGCTTTCATTACAGGGCATGTCATTATATTGATTGGAAGTTGGTTTGGGAAGCTTTTTTCTTTGGTTAGAGAGAATAACTGGATCCTAACAATAGTTTTCCTCTGCCAGGCCCTAGTAAAGGAGGTAAGCATTTATCAGTCCTCAATTCACCGAGTACTTAGTGAGCATTTCTCAGGCACCATGCTGAGTGTTGACAGTACAGTAGTGACAGAAAATATACTGTGCCCTGTGTCATTGAGTAGGAGAAATAGATGTTTAAAAACAATTGTTGGGGCCTGGAGTTTGGCCTAGTGGTAGAGTGCTTGCCTAGCATGCATGAAGTCCCAGGTCCAATTCCTCCGTACCACATACGTAGAAAGGCCAAAAGTGGTGCTGTGGTTCAAATGGTAGAGCACTAGCCTTGAGGAAAGCCCAAGGACAGTGCTCAGGCCCTCAATTCAGTCCCCAGGACTGACAAAAAAATTGTGTATCCAAGTCATTAACATCACAATATGTTTGTTCACTAGCATAGAAGAAAAATACAGAGTGTTTCAGAGATGTGTTCGTAGGAGGGAATCTTAGATGTAAAAGACAAACTACATGGGAAGGGACAGGACTGTGATTTAAGGGAAAGACTTATCTAGGAGGATATTTGGTGGGATCAATTTCCAGCTGAACCAAAAGCAGCTCCCGTGAGGTGGTGTAAGAAGTGAAGAATCACAGTGTGTGGCTTCATGGAGGGAAACTGCTCTGTAATGGGCAGAATGACAAAGGAAGGGAGTGATGGGGCCCCCAGGATGCACAAGGTATCTGAGGCTGATTCACAAAGCCATGAGAATAAGGCTGAAAATCTCAAAAGATCGTATCAATTCTTTCATTAGAGTGGTAAATCTATGGATTTATGGGGAATTATGGATTCATATAAGAAATGAAATAGGTAAATCTTTCGTTATAGTTTTAGTATGAAATATTTTCCCCAGGCTCATTTATCACATAATGTGTTTGGGGAAGTGATTGGATCTTAAAGACTATAACCTAATCAGTGGATTCATAATCCCTTGATTGACTGATTGACTGCTAATATAAGTGCCTTTGGGGCAGGTAAAGTAGGAAGTAGGCCTTGGCTGGGATAGTAGTACTGGGGTTGTGTCATTAAATATTCTACCTGGTTTCTGGTCCCATTTTTATGGCTTCTAGTCTGACCTGAGGTAACCCTAGTCTTCTGATACAAAGGTATTTTGCCTAACCTCAGACTGAATGTAATGGTTCCACTAGATTTACTGAAACCTTTGAAACGATGAGCCAGAATACCTGAGTCTCCCATAGATTGATTTTCTCAGGTAATTTGGCACAGTGACAAAGAGTCTAACACATGTTTTTTAACAAAAGTGGGTCCCATAGCAGAGGAAGATGTTGCCGTGTTGCTACCTGATTTCCCTTAAGCTGCTTATCCTGAGCCTTTCTGGCACTGAAATGCCAAGTGATTCGGTGGCCTAGGGCACAGGAAGGACAGATAGTGATTTGACTTTTTCCTTCATACAAAGTAAGCAAGTAGCAGATACTGTCTTGCCCACTGATAAAGAAATAGAGCTGATTATTCTGCGGGTGGTATTTTCCTTTTCAACATCAAACTAATCAACATCCTGCTGTGGTGGCAAGAGATGCTAAGTTGATGAACCTGCTGCCTTTCAGATGAGATAAAACTGAGCACCTGTGCTTAAGTCCATAAATAACCCAAGGTTATTTTCCCTGGGGATTGAGTGGTTGGTGCTAATGTTCCCACCAAATGCTAACTTAGTGATTATACCTTGTCTGACTAAATTATCATGGTAATTTCAGGAGAAAGTCAATTTTGGCCACAGTAAGAAAAGTACTTCAAGAAAGCATAGGTTTAGGGGCTGGGAGTTTGGCCTAGTGGTAGAGTGCTTGCCTAGCAAGCAGGAAGACCCAGGTTTGATTCCTTGGTACCACATACATAGAAAAAAGCTGGAGATGATGGTGAGGCCCAAGTGGTAGAGCTCTAACCTTGAGAAAATCCAAGGACAGTGCTTAGGCCCTGAGCTTAAGCACAGGACTGGCAAAGAAAACAACAACAAAAAGAAAGCATAGGTTTATGCCTGTTCTAGGATTTTTGTATGTAAGGTCAAGAAATCCAGAAGGAAAATCCTTCCTATATCATTCTGCTTGTTTTTTCTTTTCTACACTTAAATATTCCCAACTTCAAGTTTGCCTGGATATAAAATCAACCAGTATAGATCAAGGGTAGAAGTCCCAGATGACATGAGTGATACTTCAAGACATGAAGGAATGGCAGTTAAGCATTCAAGTCCAATGTGAGTTAGATAGTGAGAACCTATCCATAAAACAAAAAGAAAGCAGAACAGAAACAGTGTTAATCCAAAATGTTATGAATTTCAGCTTATTCACAATCAAATAAGAAATAAGCATTATTAGACAATGACCATATGTCTAAAACTATACTTGATAGCTTTTGAAAATTTAACTTTGCTTATTCTAAATCTACTTTCCTAATTAAATTGATAGAGTAGCATTTCATAGATCTTGTTTGGGGTGTTTTCTGCATTTAGAAATATTTTCTCTTCTAAAGTTAAAAGATATTCCTTTTTCTGGTGGTCTTTAATATAAGAACACACAAACATGTGTCTTCACAACTCAAAATTAACTGGCTTTCACCAATCATCTTTCACAATTCCTCAAGGTAAGAACAAGGTTTCATTGTTCTGGGTTCTTAATGTATCTGCCCCCTCGCCCACACTCTTAGTGGGTCTATATTGCTCCTACTCCTTTCATTAGTGTGAATTTTTTATTGGGCTTTCCCTCCATTCAAAATTCTTCTTTCCTTCATTTTGCCATTTCAAATCTTGAATTTATTTCCATGATTTCTACAGCCCATACATTATATTAAGAGTTATAAGAGGGGCTGGGAGTTTGGCCTAGTGGTTGAGTGCTTGCCTAGCATTCATGAAGACCAGAGTTCAATTCCTTGGTACTACATACATAGAGAAAAAAAGCCAGAAATGATGCTGTGGCTCAAGTGGTAGAGTGCCAGCTTTGAGGAAAAAGCCCAAGGACAGTGTTCAGGCCTTGAGTTCAAGCCCCAGAACCAGCAAAAAAAAAAAAAAGTTATGAGTTATAAGAATTTAAACCTCCATAGGCTTTGAAGAAAAACATGTTTTATTCCCTGTAAAAAATAATGGAGAGAGATCTAATAACAGACTACAAAAATATTGTGATTTAATCAAAGTTAAAACAGGATGTTGAACAAAGATTCGTTTGTGAGGTGCTCCATGATGGTCCCAGGCCAGATAGTCAGGTGATAATTTTTAAATGCTGAGGACATACAAGTTTCAGTTGACAAGCTCACCCTGAGAGTCTCTTGAGCAGAGAAGACCTGCTTAAGACAGGAATTATCGAGAAAAGGAGTATTATGTTAAATTCTATGAACAGCAATAAAATTTTCTGAAGACTGGAAGATTTTAAAATGAAACAATATCATCCCAGAGGGGGGAAAATTGATTGTTACTAATAATTTTGGGAATTCTTTATGAAATGTCCAGATTCCTACCGAGTCTCTCCATTGTGAATTTACCAGTGGCGAGATCCTGCCTAGATGCATGACATTTACTCTCATTATTTTATTAATCCTGGAAAATCTCCTACCTACTCAGGAAGCTGAGATCTGAGGATGAAGGTTCAAAGTAAGCCCAGGAACAAAAAGTTAACTGCCGGAAACTGGAAGTTGTGCTGTGGCTCAAGTGGTAGAGTGCTAGCCTTGAGCTGAATAGCTCAGGGACAGTGCCCAGGCCCAGAGTTCAAGCCCCATGACTAATCAAATAGAAGGGCCAGGATTTTGACCTAGTGGTAGAGTGCTTGACTACCATGCATGCATGAAATCTGGGTTTGATCCCTTGGTACCTCATACATAGAAAAAGCCAGAAGTGCTGGGCTCAAGTGGTAGAGCTCAAGCCTTGAGAAAGCCCAAGGACAGTGCTCAGGCCCTGAGCTAAATGCCCAGGACTGGCAAAATAAATACATACATACATACACACATACATACATATATACATACATACAAATAAGAGAAGCTCCATAATAATACAAAAATGAAGAAAATTTAATAATGATAATGATGGTCATAATTATTCGTGATTTAAGAGGCAGGAATTTCCTGCTTGAATGACTCATCTAACCCTAACTTCATAAGGGAAAGTTCGTGTTGTGATGACAATTTAGATGTCCAGAGAATAAAAACCTGCCCCATATAGGCAAACAAAAATCAAAATGACATTTCAGGTCTCAGCAATATTTTTATTGTAAGAACATGATGGTGCAAAGATTCAAGGTTTCTGAAAGAAAATTATCACAATCTAGAATTGTATAACGAACTGTATTGCCACTCAGATATGAAGTTAAACTTAATTTATTTCTACTCCCTCCAACAATGACATAGCATTATGGGTTTGTCTGACCCCAGGAAGAGTTATGTGAACATATCTCACTGCCTTAAAAACCATCTTTGTGTCTTGCTTTATCATTTAGTGAGTTTATCAAGTTGATCCATCAGATGAATTAGCCAAGGATTTCCACATCAGTGTAATTTCATTCTGTTTCAGTATTAGGCCAAAGATTGCTTTAGAGTGTGTGTGTGTGTGTGTGTGTGGGTGTGTGTGTGTGTGGTACTGGGTATTGAATAAAGGGCATTACATATGAACGGCAACTGTTTTTCTTTTTCCAGGTGGGCTAAGCACCTAACCTTCCTACTTGCATTTTGATTTTGAGATACTGTCTTACTTATTTTGGCCAGATTAGCCTCAAACTCATCACACTGTTTCTCCCTTGTATCAGTGAACACAGGCATATGCCATCACCATATTTGGTTGGGTGTCTTTTTGTTTATTTTTGTTGTACAAATGCTGTTTTTTTATTTTTCTTATATATGCTTGTTTAATTTATCTTCCTATCAGTTCTTATATGGGAGAAGAACTTAAGTCATGAGATTCATATTGCTGGGAAAATGTTGACATTCCCTTTGATTCCAAAGCTGAAAACAACTGAAACAAACACACATCTTAGAAAGGGAAACAAAAAACAGGCCCAGGAAGAATCTTTGGAACATTCTATTTGCTACATGTCTTTGCTTTTCAAATATATGTAGATGGATATGATTTAAGTCTAAATTTCTGGTGGATAGGAAGATTTATGCCTCTTTATGTGTAAATAAGATTAGTATTTATAAGCTCCTACTGTGTATGGAGACTTTAAGATGTTAAAAAATCCATGGTAAAATTAATTTTAAATTAGTAAGTTCCATTCTATTGGTTTCATTTGGTTGGTACAAAGTAAAGTAAAACAAAAGAATTTCAGAATATCCGTGCTATGAGGCTAGATATTTTCACATAGTTCATGTCAGTATTATTTTACTAACCTTCAGTGATTTGGGTGCTAGAAGTCAAAAAGCCTTCATCAGTTATGAATTAAGTGTAATATTCAGAAAAATCACTTTAACTTTTATGAATATCCATTTTCTCATTAGTAAAGTAAGGGAATTATATAATTTCTATTATTTTGTAATGATTGCTTGCAATAAGAAATTTTCAATGAGTTTGGGATCCTGTTTAACCATTATGGAAAGCAGTATGGCAGTTCCTCAAAAGACTAAACATAGAGCTCCCCCATGACCCAGCAATTCCACTACTTGGCATTTACCCAATGGTCCAGAAACAAGGACATACTAAATCCACTAGCACAACGATTCTCATTGCAACACTATTTACCATAGCAAAGATATGGAACCAACCCAGATGTTCCTCCGTAGATGATTGGATCACGAAGATGTGGTATTTATACACAATGGAATTCTTTGCTGCCATCAGAAAGAATGACATTGCCCCATTTGTAAGTAATGGAAAGACTTGGAAAAAATCATATTAAGTGAAGTAAGCCAGACCCAAAGGAACATGGGCTCAATGATTTCCCTCATTTGTAATAATTAGTACAAACCTTGGACTCTCCTAGCTCAAAACCTAGATACATAGGGCCATATAGAATAAGGCTAAATGAAAGGACCTCCAGAATATGGAAACAAGAGCTTTTTCTTGTGTGATTGTTGTTTTTAATGTACTATGTTATTTCTCTTCTCTTTTGTTACCCTTTGGTTAATCTCATATTGTTACTGTATCTGACTTTGTTACCTGGCATATTGCATATACGTTTATTTGTTTATTTGAAATAGGAAAGGGAATGGGGGAAAACAAAATGATTGAGAGAGGGTGAGAGGAGGGTAAAGGGGACAAAAACATGAGAAGGGGTATCAATGTGTGAGAAGTAATGCACCTACTATCTGGTGAATGTAACTGTAACCCCTCTATACATTACAATAAAAAATTTAAAGAAAAAAAGAAGTGAATTAAATACAAAGAGAGAAGTGGGTGTAAAACATTGCAGAGGGTAACAATGTTTAACAAGTAATTTACTCACTACCTAGTGACTGTGAATGTAAATGTAACCCTTCTATACATCACTCTGGCAATAAATAAAATCTTTAAAAATAGAAATTGTCAATGAAACAGGGAAATAGAGGTTAAGAACCCTTACTTGGAAAGTGAATACAAGTAATTCTTTAAATTGATAATTTAGATAAAAATGGCTTAGGCATTATGCGTTTCTTGAAAAATATTGCTCTGTAAAAGAATGTAAAATGTGTCTGGTGGTACTGCAGTTTTCATTTATTTATCTAGTTTTATTTAGTGGCAATACTGGGACTTGAACTCATGAACTCATACTCTTACTTGGTATTTTTGCTTCAAGCTAGCTTTCTACCACTTGGGCCACATCTTCATTTCTGGCTTTCTCCTAGTTGGAGATAAGTAGAGATATGTTGGAGATAAGCTTCTGCTAATTGGAGATAAGTATCTCTTGGATACATCTGCGCCATCAGACTTCGATTTTGAATTCTTCAGATCTCTTGCTCTGGAATAGCTAGGACAGGCATGAGCTATTGACTTGGCACCCGGTGGTTCTGGGGTTTGAAGTCAGAGTCTCTTACTGGCTAGGTAGATGCTCTACAACTTGAACAATGCTATCTGATCTTCTTTGTTTTAGTTATTGAAAAATGCTTTGTAATTTAATTTTTGAGTAGTTGCGCGAAGGAGTGGCCATTTGATAATGCAGTGTATGAGTACAATGACTATTGCCCAGTGTCATCCTTCATCATCTCCCATTCTTCCCCCAAATCCACCCCTTCCCTCCGTTTTCTGAACTGAACTGTGTAGGATATGTATTGAGTGAAAGCTGTATTTTCCCGCTTTCTAGTTTTATTTTTTTAAGAGAGCCTGCAACAACCTTAGACTGTAATCCTCTTACCTACACATCCTAGTAGCTTGGATTACTAGTGGGCACAAATATATATATGTCCTGGGGATTGAACTCAGGCCTAGGTGCTGTCCCTAAGCTTCTTTTGCTCAGGGCAAGGGCTCTATCACTTGAACTACAGCATCACTTCTGGCTTTTTCTGAGTAGTCAATTTGAGACAAGAGTCTCACCAACTTTTCTGCCTGGAGTAGCTTTGAACTGCGATCCTCAGATCCCAACATCTCTTGTTGTTGTTGATGTTGTTGTTGTTATTGTTGGTCGTGGGACTTGAACTCTGGGTCTTGAACTCTGGGGCCTGGGCACTGTCTCTGAGCTCTTCAGTTCAAGGCTACCACCCTACCCCTTAAGTGGTAGCACCACTTCTCATTTCTCGTGATTGCAATAAGAGTCTCAAGGACTTTTTAGTGCCTGGGCTGGTTCTGAACTGTCATCCTCAGATCACAGCCTCCTGAGTAGCTAGGATTACAGGTGTGAGCTACCACACCTAGCTAGATTTCAACCTCTTGAGTAGCTAGGATTATAAGCAAGAGCTACTTGCATCCAGCATATCTGACTTTAAATATATATATATATAATTTTCTCTTTTTTATTTGGATGTAAATTCTTTTCCTTTAACATGCTTAAACATTACTTTTCAGTAGTTTACCTGACTTTTAATCATTCTTTTGGTTTGAACCTCATATTTTGTTGTTTTGCTTTGTGGGAGGAACAGTATCTGAATTTGAACTCAGAGTCTCACATTTGTTTGGCTTGCTTGCCTTTGGCTTGTGCTCTACCACCATGTGAGCTATGAGTGACTTTCCCCTGGCTTTTTGCTGATTGGAGATGAAGTCTAGTAGACTTTTCCTCCCTAGTTTGTTTCAAATCTCGATTCTCCAATTCTCAGTATCTTGAGTAGCTAAGAAACTCAGATTAATGTAGTATTAGTTTGAAGCTGTTAAGGTTTGACATGTGTCAAACTTGTGTGTAAACTTGTATGTGTTGAACACTTGGTCCCAGTAGGTGGTTTCTTGGGAGGTCCTCAAAACTAGGAAGTGGGGCCTGGTTGGAGTTTGTAGGTCACTTGGGGGTTGAAAATGATACTTAGTTTCCCTCTGCTTCCTGTCCTCCAGGAGGTAAATAGCTTCTGCCAACATGCTCCTGATGCATGGATGCTGTCTCATCACAGACACCACAACAGGAGATCCGAGAATACCGGCTGAATCGTGAACTAAAATAAGTCTCCCCCGTAAGCTGTTTATGTCAGGTAATTTGTAAGTACCCCAAAAGTCTAACCTTTAACTATTAGTAATACAAGCTAACATGGGCAGAGATCATATCATCAGCCTTTTGTGAACATTTTCTAAGAGTGGATTTCTCAAAGTAGCCACATGAAGTTAGTGGTAGTCTAGCAATTTTGGATACTTGTTCAAGATCATAGAATTAATAAACAACCGAATTTTTTTCCATGGGGCCATATTCTAGAATGATTCCTTAGCCACTGTGTCACCTTATTTATATTTCTTCATAAATGTTTTAATATATCACCACTTTTTACATTTTCTAGTTATCCTGTGTTGTAGATTGAATATTGTGTCTCTCTTTTCCACCAAAGTCACATCTTGAAACTCTTCCTTCCCTATTGGAATAGCATTAAAAAATAGATTATCCAGGGCTGGGAGTTTGGCCTAGTGACAGAGTGCATTGCCTAGTATGCACGAGGACCTGGGTTCAATTCCTCAGTACTACATACATAGAAAAAAAGCCAAAAGTGGTGCTGAGGCTCAAATGGTAGAGCTCTAGCCTTGAGAAAATCCAAGGACAGTGCTCAGGCGCTGAGCTCAAGCCTCAGGACTGGCAAAAAAAAAAATAGATTATCCAATGGGTGCTTAAGCTTGGAAAGACCAAAAGGGCAGGACCCTCATGAATCAGATTAGGGACATAGGGAGGGGCTTTAAGGAGCTTACTTCCGTCTGCTCTGCATTGTTTTAGAATATGAGAAATTGATAATATGTCACTTGGAAGATTTGCATTCCAAACTAACCATGCTCACACCCTGATCTCAAAGAGCCAGTGTCCAGAACTGTGAGAAATAAGTTTCTGTAGTAATGTATTACAACATCCCAAGTAGGCTAAGCCTTTTGTCCATTGTCAGTGCCCTCTGCTTTTTCATTAAGAACAAAATTGTGGCCACTAGCCTCCTTCCACTTGTAATCATATTAAAATGGAATCTGTATGGTGAGCCTTAATCCAATACAACTGGAATTATTATTTTGAAAGGGGGCATGGATTGGAGACAAAGACAGTCCCAGAGAGACAATATAGAAACACAGAGAAGATGCCCCACAAGAAGCCTAATGGCAGGAGCAGATCCTTCCACACAGCTCTCAGAGGGCACTGCCACATTTGTTCCAGACTTCAAGACTCCAGAACTGCAAGATAATTCATTTTTGAGGTTGACTTGTGATAATCAGATGGATTTTTCCTAGCAAAGTAAGAGATACTTTCTATAGGGTAGATCAGTAGTGTGATCAGAGCTTTAAGACAAAATGCATATTTGGGGGCTGTAGCTTCCCTTTAGATATATTAGACTTTAAAAACATTTGACTCCTCAACTCTCTTCTGTTTTCTCATGAATAGATAAAAGTTATATTTGCTTTGAAGACTTTTGCTACTTTTTCCTTATAGTGTCATTCTCCATTAGCTGAAGTCCTATTCTTCTTTTGTGAATTCTGTCCTTGGCTTCTTTCATTGCCCTAGTGAAGAACAGGATAAGGACCAAGTACAGAGAGCTCATGTCAAGGCAGACAACTTCTCAAGGATATGCAGTTCCTGAGATGACTCCCAACGGAACCTCCTAGAGAGGACCACTTATTTCCTCTGGGGATTTTAGAGAAGGTAGATGTACTCAGACTGTGTAGTTTGGGGCTCAACTCCTGAGCCTTGTATATGGTGGGCAAATAGTTCTATCACTGTGTTACTTCCCTAGGTCTTGTTTTCTGTTTGCTTGTTTTGTTTTTGCTTTTGGGCTTTTTTTTTTTTTTTTTGGAGGTTTCTCACTATGAAGCGCAGGCATTTTGGTATGTGCTTCAGGGTGTGTGGGAACTTCTAGCTAGTGCAGGAGCCCTGCTGCTTGCCACCTGTGCTTCAGCACGTACACACTCAGTGATGCAAGCAGTCTGGAGCCAGAGGGCGCCTGGCTCCTCCCGCCTGGAGCAGGAGCCCTGGGGTACTCCAGGCAAGTGGGGCCATTGGCTGATGGTTGCATTCAGGGAGGTCCCTAATTTGATGACATGGTGGCCACTACTCGATCTGTATTTAGCGAGCACGTTTTCCAAAATAAAGTTAGATCTGCACCGAGAGTCTGGTCTCCAGAGTCTGTGTTCCTGGGATTATTGGTGGGCTCCGTCGCCATCTAACCCCCCCTCCTAGATGTCCAAGAAGGACTCCAACAAGGGTGGTTTCGAACAGCAGTCTTCCTGTTTCTACACCCTGAGTGCTAAGAGGAGGCAAATATCAAGATGCCAGTACCCACAATACCATTTGATTGTTAATTTCTTAACCAGGTGTTTATAACTAGAAAAGAAGTCAAAGTCTGATAAACATCATAGTACAATGGTCTTTTCATATAAATGGAAAGTGCTTAAAAATAAAGAACAGGGGGCCGGGGTTTGCCTAGTAGTAGAGTGCTTGTCTAGCATGCATGAAGGCCCAGGTTCAATTCCTCAGTACCACATACATAGAAAAAAGGTGAAAGTGGTGCTGCGGCTCAAGTGGTAGAGTTCTAGCCTTGAGAAAATCCAAGGACAAGGCTCAGGCCCAGAGCTTAAGCACAGGACTAGCAAAAAAATAAATAAATAAATAAAAATAAAGAACAGAAACCGTTTAAAAATGTGGCTTTTTACAGATCATTTAAATAGGTGGAAGAAGATACCTTTAAAAATATTTTCTGAATTAAAGTATAAAAAGGGCCTCAGCTTTTCAAAACCTGCTTAATATCGCTTTTGTAGGAGGTAATTAATACATATTAAAGCAAAAATGCTTTATGTCAGCATTAAGATTGTGCTTCTATAGACGTTTATCATTTGGTTTATTCATACTGGAATAATTTTCTGTTTATGGTGCAGCTGAATCTTTGATCTATCACCAAAAAGCTGATCACAGACATCAAACTCATAAAGTTTTCTAGGTCACAGACTAAATTTGGAAAATGGAAAGATTTTAAGTAGCCTTTAAGATTTAGTATCTTGGGGCTGGGAGTTTGGCCTAGTGGTAGAGTGCTTGCCTAGCATGCACGAAGACTCGGGTTCAATTCCTCAGTACCACATACATAGAAAAAAGTCGGAAGTGGTGATGAGGCTCAAGTGGTAGAGCTCTAGCCTTGAGAAAGTCCAAAGACAGTCCTCAGGCCCTGAGCTCAAGCCCAGGACTGGCAAAAACAAACAAACAAACAAAAAGATTTAGTATCTTGCTTTCTATGAATCATCCCTAACACCTATCTTCTCCTTCTGCTGATGCTATCTATAAACAGTCCACTTACCTTTTCAAAATTAACAGCTATCCTGAGTATGTTACAAGGGCACCATTGTGGAGTTTGTTTTATGTTTCTTTCCATTAAAATATATTATTTTCAACATCTTGCTGTTTTCCTTCTTTTCCCTGGCATTGAACACAATTACCACAACATTCTTATGACTCTGCTTTAAAGCTCTCCTCGTAGGTGAAAGCTACACTATATTGTTAACTCCGTGAGGTCCAATAACCTTTCCCAAACATGTTGTGACTGTCACTGGTGGAGAGCAATGCTTTTAGGGGAAAATGTGGAATTGGTTTGCAGCACAATCCACTCTTTCTTTTCAGCTTTCCTAATTTCAGATAATTATTGAGTTCAAGTTTATTAGCTAATTGTATACATGCTGTGGTATTCAAGTACTTTCATTTATGTGGTTGACAGTAACTAGATTTCTTTTCAGTATAGGTATTTTCCTTCCAAATCAGGAGGTGAATTATGGTACTTGGAAGCCCAATATGGGCTTCTTAATAAGTACAAATTTATTAGTAAGTACACATAAATAAGCACAAATAAATGTCTTTATAAGGACAAGTTCTTAATAAGTCCAAATCCATTGTATTTATTAAGAAATTTTTCTACACATTCTGAGGAATTACATTGTTTCTCTGTCACAGTAACATCCAGCCGAAACAGTAGAGACATCCATGAATCAAGAGAAGAAACACAAACCAACAGAACCAAACAAAGCTGGACTCAGCTACAGCATTGTGATGATCTTTGAACATTTCTTGTCTAGTTCTTGCACAATGGTTTCAGAAAATCTATACATGTAACTTCAATTAAAGTTAATTTGTTGGGTGAATATTTTGGAAATGGCTAGTGTTATTTGAAGGGGTTGATGGACATATGCTCTGTAAAATGAATTTAAGTCCATCACTACCCTCAGCGAAACTTCATAGCATACTCTATTCTTCATTTCATTTGCTTTAAAAGTCTGTACAGAAAGATTCTTGGCAATGAAAATGCCCTGTATGCTTCCAGTCCTTCAAATTGTCCTCAGGATCTGCACTTGCAAGGACTCTACCTGGGTTTCATCTAAAAGTTGCTCATTTGGCAAATTGTACCTCTCCAGTCATGTCCTAAGAGCTAAGGAAAACCAGATACTCAAAAGCAATTCAAGGTCCTTGTCCAAAGTCAAGAGAAAGAAAGGAATGGTTTAAAGAGAAAGCACTAGGAGTCTCCTCTTGCTTTTTTCTTATTATTCATAGCTTCATTGAAGGATTTTTGTCAACAAGCTTATATTCAAAGCTTATGATTTGATCACAAACACATTTATTACTACCCAAATATTCCTTACATCAACCTGAACTGACTTCTCACATCTGGACCTGTCCTGTTTCCTTACCAAGCAGCCATCACTCTGCTTTCTACTCTGATAGTGTCCATTTTCTAGTAGTTTATATTGATGGAGGTTACAACATACAGTCCTCAATCTGTGCATTTGAGTACTGTAACATTTGGGGTATTCGAGAAAATAACAAACATTGATTGAACTTAGTCTCATCCTTTTCTCTCTGTAGGAGGCATTTTCTTAAAAATAGGTCATGAAACCCTCATTCCAGCACTACCTCCCAATAACCAATATCTAAAAGCAAGGAACATCACTGTATTTTGAAGATACAGAGAAGCAAGGAAGAATCTCAACAAATGCCTGGCTCTCTCTCTCTCTCCAGTTTATCATCATTAGATCATGTCTTCATTTTTCTGTAAACTATTGTGTTCATTAACAGTTTGTT
Source organism: Megascapheus bottae (assembly GCF_031878675.1). Taxonomy (NCBI): domain Eukaryota; kingdom Metazoa; phylum Chordata; class Mammalia; order Rodentia; family Geomyidae; genus Megascapheus; species Megascapheus bottae. The sequence goes on along the minus strand of NC_143512.1, from coordinate 58,466,098 downwards.
CTGCCTATGGCTTAGTCATTCAACTGCATGCATCTATCATGATTTGTTCAATTCATTCACCTAATAAACAGCTGTGCAGGAGTAAGTGTTTACTTTGACAACCAGAAAGAAGAAAGAACCTCAGTCCTGCAATTATGGAAAATAAATTCTGCAAGCAACCTGGATGAGTTTGGAGTCCTAGATCAAGTTGTACCAGTTATTACCTTGATTTCTGTTGCCTGAGACTCTAAGCTGTCAACTCAATCAACTGGTACCAAAAGTCTGGAATTGGAGGAAACATGAGATAATAAAACTGTGTCATGTTCATACTCTTCACAATAACTTTATCATAAGTAAGGCCAAGAAATGTTTACATTTAGAAGTGGAACATGGGGTCAAGTTCTTCAAAATGACAATAAGCCTGTTCAAATTCCTGTTGATAGACAACAACATGGAATATTTGTGGAGTTAAAAAAATGCCATTGGCTAGGGGGCAGCATCTCAGAGGAAAAATTAATTGAAGTGAGGCAGGATAGCATGTCAGTCTCTATAAAAGAGAGAGCACTTGGATAGGATCAGTGATACTTTATGAAAGGGTTTTTTTTGTTTAGTATGCATTAGAAGTTGTTTTATTTTTTTCATATTTTTATTGTAATTAATAGAAGGGTTACATGATATTTGCCAGATAAGAAATGCATTAATTCACATATATTGATATCCTTTCACATGTCTTGATCCCCATTTCCCTCCCCCAACCCTCACCCCTCATCTTGTATTCTACCCTTCTCTATCCAATTTCAAATAACCAAATACAAATATATCCGATATATCAGGTAACAAAGTGGGATATTGTAATAATATGAAATAACCAAGGGACAGCAAAAGAGATGAGAGATAACATAGTACATTAAGGGCAACAATCATTCATTATATGGATTTTGTTTCTATACCCTAGAGGTCCTTTCATTTAGTGTCATACTATATGGCCTTATGTATCAAGGTATTGCTCTATTGCAAATCTCTGCTAGGAGAGCCCAAGGTTTCTACTGATTATGACAAATGAGGGAAAGTTCCTTTGAGTCTGGCTTACTTCAATTAATATGATTTTTTCTAAGTCTTTCCATTTCCTAACAAATGGGGTGATGTCATTCTTTCTGACAGCAGTGTAGAATTCCATTGTGTACAAATACCACATCTTGTTAATCCATTCATCAACTGAGGGACATCTAGGTTGGTTCCATATCTTTTCTATGGTAAATAGTGCTGCAATGAACATTGTTGTGCTAGTGGATTTAGTATGCCTTTGTTTCTGGATGATTGGGTAAATGCCAAGTAGTGGAATTGCTGGGTCATAGGGGAGCTCTATGTTTAGTCCTTTTGAGGACCTGCCATACTGCTTTCCACAGTGGTTGAACAAGTTTGCACTCCCACCAACAGTGTAGTAGTGATATCTCCAGGCCATATCCCCTCCAGCATCTGTTGTTATTAGTTTTCTTGATCCTGGCTATTCTAACTGGAGTGAGGTGGAATCTTAGAGTTGTTTTGATTTGCATTTCTTTTATGACCATAGGTGTTGAGCATTTCTTCATGTGTCTATAGGCCATTTTTGTTTCTTCTTCAGAGAAGACTCCTTTAAGTCTTTGGCCCATCTTTTAATGGGATGGTTGTTACTTTGGAGATTAGTTTTGGAGTGATTCAATTTTTTGAGCTGTTGATATATTTTAGATATGAGGCCTTTGTCTGTTGTATGGTTGGTGAAAATCTTCTCCCACTCTGTAGGCTTCCTAATTAATTTACTAGCTATGTCCTTTGCCATACAAAAGCTCTGCATTTTAATGCAGTCCCACTTATCCAGCCTTTCTCTGATTTGTTGTGATTCTTGGTCCTTATTAAGAAAGTTTCTACCTGTGCCAAGGAGGCCTAGTGTATCTCCTATTTCTTCTTGTAAAGTTTTCAGTGTGTCAGCTTTTACCTCGAGGTCTTTGATCCATTTGGAGTTAATTCTAGTCCAGGGTGACAAAGAAGGATCCAACTTTAGTTTTCTGCAGGTGCTTAACCAGTTCTGCCAGCACCACTTGTTGAAGAGGCTATCTTTCTTCCATTCTATTTTTTTGGCTCCCTTCTCAAAGATTAGGTGGCCATAGGTCTGTGGTTTAATATCTGGGTCCTCAGTTCTATTCCATTGGTCTTCAGGCCTGTTCTTGTGCCAGTACCAAGCTATTTTGATAATTATAGCTCTGTAATAGAGTCTAAAGTTTTGTATTGAAATTCCTCCTGCACTGTTCTTTCTGCTAACACCTGTTTTTGCTATACGGGCTCTTTTATTATTCCATATGAAATTTTGAATTGCCTCTTCTATTTCTTTAAAGAATGACATTGGGATATTGATGGGTATTGCATTGAATTTGTAGATAGCCCTTGGAAAGATTGTCATTTTCATAATGTTGATCCTTCCAATCCAGGAGCATGGGAGGTTTATCCATTTCCTCAGTTCTGCTTTAATTTCTTTTTTCAGGGTTTTATAGTTTTCATCAAAAAGGTCCTTTATATTCTTAGTTAAGTACTTTATTTTCTTTGAGGCTACTGCAAGAGGAGTTGCTTTCCTGGTTGTTGCCTCGTTCCTCTCACAGTTGGCGTAGAGGAAGGCAGTTGATTTTTGAGGGTTAATTTTATAGCCTGCTACTCTTCCAAAGTTTTGAATCAGCTCAAGGAGCTTGGGAGTAGAGGCTATAGGATTCTTTAAATACAGAATCATGTCATCTGCAAAGAGGGAAAGTTTTACTTCCTCTTTCCCTCTTTCGATCCCCTTTACGCTTGCTTCTTGCCTTGTTGCACTGGCTAGGAATTCTAATACTATGTTAAAGAGGAGTGGAGAGAGTGGGCATCCTTGTCTTGTTCCTGATTTTAGAGGGAATGGCTTTAGCTTTTCGCCATTAAGTATAATACTAGCGGTGGGTTTGTCATACACAGCCTTTATTATATTGAGGAATGTTCCATGGATTCCTAGTTTCTCCAGAGCTTTTAACATAAAGGGGTGTTGGATCTTGTCAAATGCCTTTTCTGCATCTATTGAGGCAATCATGTGATTTTTGTCCTTGCTCTTGTTGATGTGTTGAATTATATTAATTGATTTGCATATGTTGAACCAGCTTTGCCTCCCTGTGATGAATCCTGTTTGATCATAGTGTATAATTTTTTTGATTAGTTGTTGTAGATGGTTGGCCAGTATTTTGTTGAGAAGTTTTGCATCGATGTTCACCAAAGAAATAGGTCTATAGTTCTCTTTCTTTGATGAATCTCTGTCTCGTTTGGGGATGAGAGTTATACTGGCTTCATAGAATGAGTTTGGAAAAGAACCTTCATTTTCAATTTCGTTGAAGAGCTTGAGGAGTATTGGTGTGAGCGCTGCTTTGAAGACCTTATAGAATTCAGCTGTCAATCCATCTGGGCCTGGGCTTTTCTTAGGTGGAAGGTCTCTTATTGCTATTTCTATTTCTGGGCTTGAAATAGCCCTATTTAGTTGGGTTAGTTCTTCTTGGTTCATTGTGGGTATGTTTATATTAGCTAGGAATTCATCCATTTCTTCTAGATTCTCAAATTTGTTGGCATAAAGGTTTGAGATGTATTCCCTCATGATATTCTGGATCTTGGTAATTTCTGTCATGATATTACCATTTTCGTCTGTGATTTTGTTTATTTCGGTATGCTCCCTTCTTTTTTTGGTAAGATTTGCCAAGGGTCTGTCAATTTTGTTAATTCTTTGAAAGAACTAACTCCTTGTTTTGTTGATTTTTTCTATAGATTTTTTGGATTCCAATTCGTTTAATTGTGCTTTGATTTTAAATAATTTTCTTCCTTCTACTGGGATTAGGGTTGGTTTGTTGCTCTTTTTCCAGGAGCTTAAGATGAGTCATTACATTGTTGGTTCATGATTTTTCCAATTTGTTATTGTAGGCATTCAGAGCTATAAATTTTCCTCTGAGTACTGCCTTTGCCGTATCCTAAAGGAGCTGGTATTTTGTGTGCTCCTTTTTGTTAAATTTCATAAACTGTTGGATTTCTGTTCTGATCTCTTCAATGACCCATTGTTTATTCAACAATGTGTTGTTCAATCTCCATGAGTTACAGGGTTTTTGTTGGTGGAGTTGTGTGTTCAGTTCCAATTTGATGCCCTTGTGGTCTGAGAGAGTGCAGGGAATAATTTCAGTGTTTCTGAATCTGTCCAGGTTTGTTTTATGGCCTAAAATGTGGTCTATTTTGGAAAATGTTCCATGTCCTGATGAATAAAATGTATATTGTGTTGTTGCTGAGTGGAATAATGTGCAGATGTCTGTTAGATCTAGTTGGTCTATATAGTTGTTCAATTCTAAGGTTTCTCTGTTGAGTTTTTGCCTTGTTGATCTATCCATTGGTGAGAGTGGTGTGTTAAAGTCACCAACAACCACTCTGTTTTGATCTATGTATGGTTTCAGTGGAAGTAAAGTTTGCTTGATGAAGTTCGGAGCTCCGGGATTTGGTGTGTAGATATTTAGGATGGTTATGTCCTCCTGGAGGAAAGATCCCTTTATCAGTATGTAGTAACCTTCCTTGTCTTTTCTTACTAATTTTAGGTTGAAGTCTATTTTATCTGATATGAGGATGGCAACTCCAGCCTGTTTATGGGGCCGTTAGCTTGATAGAGTTTATTCCAACCTCTCACTTTCAAAAGATGTTTGGTTTTCTGGGTGAGATGTGTCTCTTGAAGACAGCAGAACGATGGATCTTGCTTTTTGATCCAACTAGATAATCTATGCCGGTTAATTGGAGAGTTAAGTCCATTGATATTGAGAGTCAGGATTGAGAAGTATTTATTAGTTCCTGCCATTTTTACAAGCTTTCTTTAGGGCCTGGTCTTGATAGTTTTTGTGGTACTTAGATGTTATGAGTTTTAGGTGCCATGTCTTTCTCTGTATTACATTTGTGTTGGTTTTCTATGTGTAGAACATCTTTGAGAATTTTTCTGTAATGTTGGTTTTGTTGCTACATAATGTTGCAGCTTTTCCCTGGAACGGGATGTTTTTATTGTTCCCTCAGTTATGAATGAGAGCTTAGCTGGGTACAGTATTCTTGGTTAGTAGTTATTTGACTTCAGGACATGACATATATCCTTCCACTCTCTTCTTGCTTGCATGGTCTCTGCTGAGAAATCTGGGGGTATTCTGATTGGTTTGCCTTTATAGGTGATTGTTCTCTTCTCCCTGACTGCTTTTAGGATCCTATCTTTGGTCTGTATTGATCCAGTTCGGATTATAATGTGACGTTGGGATGTCCTTTTCTGGTCAGGTCTGTTTGGGGTTCTAAAAGCTTCTTGTATCTGGATGGGCCAGCCCTTCTGGATATTTGGGAAATTCTCTGAGATGATTCCCTGAAGTATATTTCCAATACCATTGACCTCTTTCTCCAGACCCTCCTCAATACCAATTAGCCTTAAATTAGGGTTCCTAATTGTATCTTGGACCTCCTGTAGCATTTTCTCATATTTCCTAGATTTGAATTGACTCATTTTTTGTTCTTTCTCTATAACAACTAAATTATCTTCAACCTCGAAAATTCTCTTCTGCATTGTCTAACCTGCTATCAAAGCTATCTACTTTATTCTTCGTCTCCCTTGCCTCTAATTGTTCATTTTTGATGCCTTGCATCTCTTGTTTTAGATCATGTATGGATTTCTTTAGCTCCTTGATTTCCATTTGAGTGGTTAGCTCAGCAGCTTTATTCTCTTTGGACATTTGTTGGAGTTCAGTCACCTTTTTGTTTGTGGATTCTATGAATTCGTCCATTTTTCTTTGAAAAACCTTTATTATGGCCTCCTTTATGGCTTCCCCTTTTTCACATATCACCTTGTTTATGGTTTCCTCTTGTTTAGCTGTGGCTTCCTCCCTTATTTCTTTCTTTATGTTTTCACACTTTTCATTAATGATGTTTATCAATTTCATTTGTATAGCACTTGGAAGGCTCTCCTCTAGATTTGCCACTGACTGTTCCATTGCCTGTTTATGTTGGGTAGGAGATGCTATTCCTTGATTTGACATTTTTCTTGAGTTTCTTGTTCTGCCCATTTGAAAATGGGAGCAAGATTAATACTGAACAAGATTATAATTTTTCAGATATTACCAACCTAGACCTTTTTAGTTGGCTGACAATAGATGTTCGCTCTTTTAGATTGGTAATATCACTCTTTCTTTCTTTTTGTGCACTTACATACAAATCTAATACAATCACCGATGACCAATTTATGACCAAAACAATAACCACCTCAATCCAATCTCTATTGTATTTAAGTCCCTCTGGACCTAGAGTATAATTGAACACCTAGATATACATCGTTGCTCAAGAACCATCAAATGTAGATCCATGCATTATAAGAGTTGAAGGATGAACAGAGGACCAGAGATAGAAAAATAATATGAAATACAACAAGATAGGTAGGAAAAGAATAATACAGGAATGTAAGATTATTATAGTAATGAAGAAAAGTTATCATGTAAGGATAACTGACATGAGGTGATAGACAGGTAGAGTATTTGAGTACAAAGTTTAGATGAACTTAGATAAAACTTATGAAAATAAGAAGAGTAATAAGAAGCATATATAGAGAGAAGAGGGAGGTAGATATAGGAGATTTCAATGATACCAATTTTAAAATAAAAAAAGAAAAAACAACAACAAAATAAAACAACACTTACACACACAGAGACACAAAACAAAAACAAAAACAGAAACAAAAGAAAACAAAACAAAAAGAACAGGTGTGTGGGAGGGTATTCCTCCATGTTCTGAGTTCTTACCCAAGAGATACTAGAGTTGAGAACCAGGAGTTTAACAAGCAGATGACTGTATCAATATGGATATCATTTTTATTCAGATTGTACCCAGAGCTGTCACTATGTTTCTAGGAAAGACCACAGTGACAGCAGGATTGCAGGAAAAGAGAGGAGGAAAAAAAAAGAAAAGGAATGAATCATAACATTAGAAAAAAAGGTGTAGGTTAAGAGGCAAAGAGAAGAATAAGAACATCTAAAAATGCAAATGAATTGGGGTAGAAGAAAAAAAGGTATTCTTCAGTTTTTTTTGGGGGGGGGGGGAAGGATAGGAAAGTTGTGTCTCTACTGAACTCAGGATCTAAATACTTCACAAAGTCTTTTTCTCTTGTGATTTGGCTTTGCGGTTTTTCGGATGAGATTGCTTGTTTGGTAAAACAAAGCTGAAAGATACACGGGCGGCTTTGTTTACCAGGTCTGTATCTGGTGGGGACTTCAACAGCACTGGGGCCAGATTTCTGGCTAAGGGATCTCTGGGAAATCCTTTGCCAGTTAGAAAGATGGCGCTGTCAGCATCACCTCTCAGGCTCCAATTGCTTTGACCCGGTCCCTGCCAGCAGCCAAGAGGGGGAGGGGCTCCCTCCCAATGCTGTTCCGCGAGCAGAAGTGGAAACTTGTCCTCGGAGCTACTCACAAATTGCTGGATTGTCTGTGAAGGTGGCAGGTCTGTGCATGGCCGGGTGTCGGCTCTGGGCTTGCGCAGGCGGGTCTGCTCTGCCGAGAGGCACTCTCTCGGCTCTGGTTCAGAAAAGCCTTTGTCTTCCAGGCCGCTCTGCGTCTGGTGGGGCTCCACATGCTCTTCTCGTGCTGGTATTATGCCTTTTTTTCCTCTCTGCCTGAAATCTCTGTAGTGCTAAAGCTTGCTTAGGATCAATTTCTGGTAAAAACCTGTTTCGTGCACTTCCAGAACATGAATCTTGGCAGGAGCTCAGTACATCTCACACTGAACCACCGCCATCTTCCCTAAGAAAGGTTTTTATATGTGCAGTGTAGAGAACACAGTGGAGTGACTGATACAATCGGGGTCATGAAAAAAGAATGAGGAAATGTATATTTGGATTCTAAGAGTAGAAGCTAGACATGGTGATTGGGAGAAACAGTTAAGAAAAAAGTTGGAAAAAAACCAATCACAAGGTATCAGGTAGAATGGCGTGGCCTAATTAAAAACTGAAACAAAAAGTCTGCACTGGAGAAGACTCATGGATCTGTAAAGGGAGGTTGAAGCTGTGGGAATGTGCGACAGAACCTAAGACACTGTGTATTTCAACTCTTGGTGTTTGCAAAATAGTTTTGCGAAACAGAGTATGAGAACTTTTGCAAAAGAGGTAAGAAAATTTGTCAAGGGGGCCAAGAGAAGAGTATTTGAAAAAGAATTTTGGAAAGGAGAGAAGGGTATACAGTAAAAATAAATACTGGAGAGCTAAATAATACAGTGTTTGAAGATGTTAGTTATACTCTGAAGGTTTTTTTTTAGATTAACTAAATTTTATTTTATTTAAAAGGGCCTTGTTGTTTAAAGTCTTGTGGTCACAAGTGTTGGTTTCATTTTCCAAAACTTTTTTTTTTCCAGACATGGGCTTGAGCTCTGGGCCTGAGCACTGTCCTTGGACTTTCTCAAGGCTAGAGCTCTACCACTTGAGCCTCAGCACCACTTCTGGCTTTTTTCTATGTATGTGGTACTGAGGAATTGAACCTGGGTCTTACTCTGAAGCTTTTGAAAGAACAATTTAGATGAGGGAGATGAAGACATTGAAATGTAACACAAACAATGTTTTGGAAAGTTTGTGAAAAAGAGGATGCAGAGGCTCCAACTTGAAAAAAAAATAGGTCAATAAAATTTGGTTGTTTTTATTTTGTTTGTTTAAGAAGAAAAGGATTTAAACACCAAGGAAAACATCCACTTGGGGAGTGAGCCATTAAGGAAGTCATTATTGCTCTGCTTTTATTACTTAGTGTGATTATTTGTCCTATGAAAAGTTAGCTAGTTTTTATAACACAGCAGTCTTCTAAGACATTAAAGCTATTTTTTAAATCTTTTACCTTATTTTTTAGTATTCTGGCTTAAATTTAAATTATAAAAAGTTTCAAAGACAGGTTTTTTTTTGCAACAAATAAGCAACTCCAAAAGTAATTGTGTGTGTGTGTGTGTGTGTGTGTGTGTGTGTGTGTGTACGCGTGCATGTGTGTTGTTACTAGATGCTATGGCATGGCTGAGTCAATTAACAAAACAGTAATCCCTAATAGAAGCCCTTTCCTCCAAAGCATCTTGTGGCAATTATTTAGGCTCTAAAACACATAATTGCCTTTCCCCAGTAGCCCAAACCCTAACAGATGACCAAACAAATTAAAGTACAGGGAAGTTTGTTGCATCCTAATGAGAAGAGAATTTCTATGTCTCTTACTATTGCTAAATCTCACTACTACATTATAAGAAGTCTCCAAAAACATTTTTATAGATGCTTATTAGAGCTTGACCCAAGATACCTATCATAATTACTCTTTAAATCAAGCTACCACTATGCTGGTGAGTAAGAGTCAGAGTAAATACTAGGCAGAAAGGGAGAGATAGCAGCTTGGAGACAACTTCCTTTCTTCTTCTTAAAGGACCTAGAGGATACAGGTAGCAATCCTGGCACACAACAGCACAGGTGATAGGTGCCTTTTCCCTTTGGGTGAGCTATACAACCAGACAGCTGAGACTCATCATAAAGCAATAGAAAAGAGATATAAAAGAACACTACAGGGGCCGGGAGAATGGCCTAGTGGTAGAGTGCTTGCCTTGCATACATGAAGCCCTGGGTTCGATTCCTCGGTACTACATACACAGAAAATGCCACAAGTGGTGCTGTAGCTCAAGTGGTAGAGTGCTAGCCTTGAGCAAAAACGTGTCCAAGGATAGTGCCAAGCCCTGAGTTGCCCAGGACTGGCAAATAAAAAAGCACTACCATTGGTAGTCTAGAATGAGAACATCTTTGGGTCCCCTTCTTTCTTCTCTGGAGAAGCCTTTAATCTCCTTCTCATGCCCAGAAGCATGTGGACAGGAACTCATATGTCATAAAGCAGCACTCCAAGATGAGAGTCCTGCTAGGGGACTTGCCTAAAGCCAAGAGGCCAAGTTCACCTTCTCTGGAACCTTACTCACCCCTAGATGCTACCACTATGAAGCAAGTTTTCAAGAAAATGTAATTTGTATACATATATAATTGCATGTTGTATACATGTATCATTTTATACATCTATATCTATAGATAGATTAATATATATAGTATGTGTGTACATATCCGTAAACTTAGTGTCTTTATGCAGTTCTTGAACAATTTTGCTCTGTCGCTTGAGCCACAGTTCTGTTTCTGCCTTTTGGTGGTTACATGGAGATAAACATTTTGATGACTTTCCTTCTGGGGCAGGCTTTGAACAGTGATCCTTAGGTCTCAGCATCCTGATTAGCTGGAATTACAGGTGTGATCCACATGAGTCAGGCTAAACAGCAATTATTTCATACTTGTCAATATTTCATACAAAGTCAGTAGGAGCAGTCCAATTTTCTTATTCTAATAAGATCATGTCAGTCTTCCTTCCTCAAAGCCTCTCCTTTCCTCTTGAAATTCCTCTCACCTCTCAGAATGCAGCTGGAAGTTTCTATGTGCCTTACCCTCAGGCTATGGTTGATCTATAAAACTATGGAGTCATTGCTCACTTTGAGCTTTAAAATAAACTTGTGACAAATGCTGTGGAACATATAGCTTTGAAATAAATGATCCTGGATATTCTGAATACCAATTCTCCCTCTTTGGGGGGGTGGCAGGAACAGGTGAAGAGACTTGAAGGTCTATGATTAGCTCTGAAATACCACCCTAAATGCTATAAAATTAAGGGGCATCCTTTCTTATCCCAGGATGCAGATTAGAGTCAGACTAGCTTCTAGATCATTCAGTAACTATTCCAGAATCTATACACTCAGTATTTGTTGTATTGGGAAGATGTTTACCCTGCAAAACTTTGTCACAGTCAACGTCTAAGACACAACCTATTAATCGTATAGCAAGGTGACAGCAAAATACACAATTCAATGAAGTTTTAAATTTTTTAAAAAAAGCATTTTTTTGCTAGTTCTGGGGCTTGAACTCAGAGCCTGGGCACTGTCCCTGAACTTTCTCAAGGCTAGCAGTTTAGCACTTGAGTCACACCACCACTTCTGGCTTTTTCAGAGTATGTGGTACCTAGGAATCAAATCCAGGGCTTCACGCATGCTAAGCAAGCACTCTACCCACAAGGTCACACTCCTGGCTGAGATTTAAAATGTTTCAGTCATAATCATCATTGAAGAGGACAACTGAGTCTGCTTTGCTTATTGGCAGAACAGCAACAGTGCGCCTAGCTGTGAGCCACTCCATTTTGTAGAGCAGCAGGTGTAACCTAACCTATCCCATATTGAGTATAAATCCCCAAATAGAATAACTATAGCTCTTGTTTCTGCAAGCAAACAGCTACAGACGGTCAATACCTGGAGGCACAAACTGGTAAGTAGTTTATTTGTGCCAGTTAACAATGACATTGGCATATATTCAAAGCATATCAGAAACAGCAGGCATCTTCTTTATCAGACAAGCAGATCCAGTGATTTGGGCAATTCCCTCATGGAATTAATATAAAAGGAGGGTACATCAAGTACAGAGACCCTGTGGCACACAGCAAGTGAACATATCTGGCACATGCATCATGGATGCACTCACTTCTCACTCTGGCATGTCAGCTCACCTAGATCCTTACTTTGATGTGACTCATTCAAATTGCCATAAGCCTGAAAACCAATCTCGAGCCTGGACTGTGCTCTGCCTGAAAAAAGCTCAGTAGTTCTACAAACACTGCACCTTCAACAATTCCTCAGTGTGGACCTTACCACTCCACATCAGGACAGCTCATTGCTAGTATTTTATCCGATCTTCTGTATTTACCTAGTGATGTCTAAATTTTTATCTGTATTTGCTCTTTGCTCTTGTCTTATGTAAGGCAACTGTTAATCCTTCAGATACTTTCATACTTTCCTAGATAATCGGTGACCTCTATATTATTGTGTATGCTGTGATTTGGGAATATTATTTGTAAATAAGATTAGAATAAAGGAACCTGTGCTCCAGTTGCCCAGATTATTAAGTGATCTGGCTAGTACTTGGTGAATTAATGCCAAGGAAATTGATGTAGCTTAAGAAGTAGTTTTGCTAGTCTGACATTGAAGAAAGGTGCAAGGTGTATCCATCTATGCTTCTGAAATAGCTCACTCACAATAATCACCATAATCTAATTTTAGAACATTTTCATTACCCCTTAAAAAAGAACCTTGTGCAGTCACTGGCCTCAGTTCCAGTCAGCAACCATCTGCTTTGTGCTCTTATAAATTTTCTATTCTGAATACTTCATAAAATTGTTTCAGAGTTCAAGGCCTTGTTTCTCCACCCTGTGCATATTTTAACCATGCTTTAGATTGTATTCTAACCTAATTTCTTTTTATGACTGAATCATATTTTGCTCATTAATCAGATGGCAGATATTTGGATTTGGATTTTGAATTTCTTCCTTTTCACTCATGAATATTGCTGCCATGAACAATACTCTGTGTGTGTGTGTGTGTGTGTGTGTGTGTGTGTGTGTGTGCGCGCGCGCGCACGTGTGCGCACACAATGTGCCTAGAGCTATGATTTTATTTCTTTTGGGTGGATATCTATATAATACATGATAAATGATAATGTTAATCTACTAATGTTGATGGCTTTAGGCCTCTAGAGACCTGCTAGTTTGGGAAGGTTTGGCTCTTTCTTCCTTACCTCTATTCATAATCTGCATATGGCATAGTACAAAGGCTTCTTTAGACAAACATGATAAATGCGATAGTCATTTATGGAGAGATTCATTGTAAAGCATTGGGCTGCATGATGATAGAGGCTGAGAATTACAGCCTGCTTTCCACAGTGACTCAGGGAAACCACTAGAGTAATTTTGCTGCAAGCCCAAAGCCTGAGCACTCAGGAAGACCATGGGATCAATTCCAGTCCAAGGACAAGGGAAACAGAGAAGAATTAGGAAAAAGCAAATTCTTCCAAGTAAGGCAGAATTTCCTCTGTTCAAGCCTCCAGAGGTTTAGGCAACCACTTATTTTGGGAAGGTCCATCTGCTTTAAGGAGTCCATTGCTTCAAATGGTAATGTTTACAAGAACTATCCTTACAAACTCACTGAGAAAGGGTAATTAATCATGGCAACCTATAGTCCAGTCAAGTTGATTTATAAATGAAACCTCTAGACACAATGAGACATACTGCAAGCACACATACCTAAACTCTCATTTCTTGCATTTGCTGAGATAATTTATGTAAAAATGTTCCCCAGTTTTACATTGTCTCATGGGTTCAGTACACAGTTCACAGCAACCAGCCACACCAGTCATTCTCAGAAGACATTTAAGAAACTCGAGATTAGTGAATCATTTCATCCAAAATAAATGAGTAGTATGTTAAAGTCAGTTTTTTGTTGCTATAATGTCATGTCTGACCCAGGTTACTTATGAAGCAAATACACTGATTTGGGCTCATGCTGCTAGAGGTTCAAACCCAGGGTCCAGCAGCCTCATGTGCTTGGCAGTGCCTTATGGCAAATGTCTATGTCAATCAGAGCAAGTGGTCATATGTTAAGCCAAGAATGAGTCCTAAAGCCTAAAGGTCTGACCACCTCCCAGTAGTGCCCCACTGGGAACCTTCCTTTAACTCACGAGCCTTTGCAGGATGCATCCAGATCACTACATCACCTCAATTTCATATACCTCAAGTAAATATCTATAAATAAATCACTGAGTTTTTTTGGAAGATAAATAATACAGTTAAGTACTAGAAATCCTAATGAAAAAAATTGACTCTGAAAATAAAAAACACATACACCAAAAGAGATGTACTCCAAAAATAGAATGATTGAGTTCTGAATCTCAATTTTTTCCTGTTAACTACTGTGCTGAGCAAGATACTTAACCTTTGTATGACCCACTCTCATTATTTCTAAAGTAATATGAATAACAATGCTTATCTCTTAGAACTGTTAAAGTTAAATGATATAATATTGTGAAAATTAAGTGCAAAAAAAAGAGCTCAAGAAATACAAGTTCTACTTATCACATCAAACTTCAAATCAAGCCTGGAGCTGGTGGCTCACGCCTGTAATCCTAGCTACTCAGGAGGCTAAGATCTGAGGATTGTGGTTCAAAGCCAGGCTAGGCACAAAAAGTCGGTGAGACTCCTCTCCAATTAACTGCCAGAAAAACCTGAAGTGCAGCTGTGGCTCAAATGGTAGAGTGCTAGTCTTGAGTTGAAGAGCTCAGAAATAGCACCCAGGCCCAGAGTTCAAGCCCCACAATAAAAAAACCCCAAAACCCAAAGCCCCCCAAAACAAACAAATAAAAAACTAAAGCCAAAACCAACCAACCAAGCAACAACAAAAACAAATCCCACATATATCAAATCAAGGCAATCAAGTTATTGTCTGGGGAAAGCATATTTTATTTGCCTGTGATTTCAGATCCTAGAACATAATTAGTAACAAAATATTCTGGTTATTTTTGGAGACAAGTCTCTTGGACTTCAAATTGTGATCCTTCAGATCTCAGTCTCCTGAGAAGCTAGAATTACATGCTCCAAATTCTCTATTTAATCTTTCACATTTGTCTTTCTTTCAGGTCTCATGACATTCTATTGATATTTCACTTGAAAGGTGAAAAACTGGTGTATTTTGACTCATAATGTCCCCCAAATCTTAGGACAACAGAAGCTCCTGCTGTGTGACAAAGGCATTTTGTGTGGCAATTTAATAAGCATTTTGGATGGATTCTTAGGCTATTCACTTGTTCCTTGAAGACTTTTTTTTTTCCCCCAAAGATCTTCATTAATTTTGGATGTCCTGAAAAAAAAATGTTATTTTGAGTTTGATTTTGTCAGGTACTTCATGCTTTGCCACTGTATTCTTTTGAGAAGTGATGTTCATAAATTTGTAAGTAGTTTAGTTATTTGTCTGATTTGGATTTTAAGATGGCTTACTAATGGTTTCAGAGTCGGTTTGAGTAACATGTACAATTGTTTACTAACAAACATATCCATTGCATAGATATAAATAATTCTAATATAGGAAAAGCTGTTCAGAATAGTTCTGGAAAAGGAAGTTGAGCAGTAGTGAAAAGGGAAAGGGAGAAAACTGTTTATTTTCATAATTCTATATCTTTATTTTCTTTTCATAAACAAAGACTCGCCATTAACTTTGTAACTCCACAAAAAAAAGAAATGTGGCCACAAAACTCATCTGACTCCTTTGCACATTCTTCACTTAGCAATTTAGAATGTATTTTCTCTTTTCTAGGTCATCACTGTACCCAGCTTTGCATATAAAATACACGCAAAGAATCTGCTCTCTGACTAGACTGTAAAATGCGTTTGTTCTTTTCCTGAAGATAAGCTTTGTAATGCCAAACCACCAGAATACTTATTTTAAATACAAACCAGTAATGCGATCAAATTCCCAAGGTAGAAAATTATTAGCATACACTAATTGCAAATTATGTGTGCCTTATGAATATGTCGTGTCCAAATAAGCTTATTTTGGTAGAGAGAATGTATTTAATTTAGCAAATGTTTGGGATAATATGTTTTTAGAAGAGGTATTTCAGCAACAGGATATATCGTGTATTCATACTTTGTATAGGAAATTACAGATGTAATCAGTACTTATTTTACATTTTATGATTTCCCAAATGAGAAATACAATAAAATAGACTATGAATGACTGGTGGCACTTACTGTTCTTTAAAAAATCAGATTTTTAATACAAGATAACACGTGTAATTTCTTATGTTATTAGTTTAAACTTAGTTTTTATTATTGAATGTTTTCAAATCAGCTGTTGACAATCTCTGAAATATTACTTCTAGTCAATGTCTTGAATAGTAGAGGGAGATATCAGAAGCAATGTTAAAGAAGAAAATTCATTTAGACAAGGGTTCTGAAGCTTCTGATTTATTGTTGTTGTTATTAATTTTGCCACTTCTGGGGCTAGAACTTAGGGTCTTGCATTCTATCTTGGCTTTTTCCTTCACTGTTGATACTCTGCTATTTAAGTAATGCTTCTACTTTCAGTTTTTCATTTATTAATTACAGACAAAAATTTCAGATTTGTCTGGAACTGAGTCTGAACTTTGATTCTCAGATGATAGCCTTCTGAGTAGGTAGCTAGAGCATGAGCCACTGGTGCCTGAAAAGCTTCTGATTTTTATGTTAAATTATTTTAGTTAGTCTTCCCTAATATTACATTACATATGTTGTACAGACTGATTTTTTCTGCTGGTCCCAGGGTTTTAATTCAGTATCTGGGCACTGTTGCTGACCCTCTTTGTCCTCAAAGGTAGTGTACTACCACTTGAGTCATGGTGCTACCTCCAGCCTTTTCTGAATAATTAATTGGAGAAGAGAGTCTCATGTACTTTCTTGCATGGGCTGGCTTTATACTGAGATCCTCAAATCTCAGCCTCCTGAGCAGCTAGGATTACAAGTATGAGACACCAGGACTGGACACACGATTTAATACAAAAACTTAGCTAATACAAAAGCTTAGTTATTATAAAGACTTAGCAGTCTTGATAGTGAAATTCCAAGTCAGTCAAGTTATCAGAAAAGAAATAGCATCATTCTGGTTATTTTTAAAACAATGATAAGTTTACTTAAAACTATTTTAAAGGTAGTCAAAAATTTTGATCAAAAATTATAAATATAATTTAATTCATTTTAAAATAATTTTAAAGAATCTTAACTAATTTACATAATAAATGAAAATTTAGCAAGTGATAACTATATAGAAGATAACCAAGTAGCTATCTTTAAGTAGCCATTCATTAAAAAATATTTACAGGACAGCAGGTATGTGTTGGGCTTTATTCTAAATTCTTAGAATACCAGTTGGACATAATAAACCATTCAAAAACATTTTTTCTCCACCATTATGTTATAAAATCTTACTCCTGGCACTGTAACATGAAGTGAAGAGTTGATGGAGGAGGTTTCACTGGAAATTTGTCTTCTAGTTGATAAAGACAAAAATATTGACTAATCAGATAAAACAATATATATGAAGTGTTCCAAGAATAGCAAGAAATTCAATAGGGCAGTTGTGTTGCGAATGAAATGGAGAGGATTAGAGATGAGGTTAGGGATGTAATGAGGAGTCTGTTACTTTTATAATTGGCTGTGAATGATCACAACTGGCCGTTGTAAGGATTTGTGCTGTTACTCAGAAAAGAATGGGCAGTTCTTGGAAATGATTGAGCACGAGATGACATGATATACATTTGAACAGGAGCATACATTTTGTTCTGTTACTTTTTAAACTATATTGCTGCTGTAGCAAGGAGAAAACCAGAGAAGTCAGTTGGGAGGCCAGCTTAGTTATTGAGCTCAGAGGTGGCATGGTTGGCACCTTCAACAACAGCACAGTCATGGAGCCAGTTCTGTATAAGACACTGGGAGTTTTTCAATAAATTCCTAAATGTGTCACTAAAGCAGGAAAAAAATTTTAAAAAGCAATTTTAGTGGATTGTATTAATGGTCTAAAGGCATTTCATAGCATATTTCCATATACACATATGTAATATGTTTTATGCTTTAATATCCTCTTTCCCTTTTTGGTTAAAAGTTTTTGGTTTTATGATTCTGTTTCTGACACACACACATACACACACACACACACACACACACACACACACACACCCCATACTATGGGCTTTTTTTCCCAATTTTATTTTGCTGTCTGGTGGATGTAAAGAGGGGTTTCATCACATAGTAGGTACATTACTTCATGAACATTGATACCCTCTCATGTTTTTCTCCAAATTTCTATCCTCTCACCTCTCCCAATCATCTTGTTTTACCCCTTCCCTTCCCTATTTCAAATAAACAAATAAGGGTATTGAAGTTTGAACTCAGGGTTCACACTTACTAGGTAGGAGCTCTAACTTCTGAGCCACATCCCCATTTTCTCAGATTAGTTATTTGAATAGAGTGTTGTGTTTATTCCCAAGTTAATTTGGACTACACCATCCTCAAAACCAAGTGTACCTTGGTTTGGCCTAGTGGTAGAGTGCTTGCCTAGCATGCATGAAGACCCGGGTTCGATTCCTCGGTACCACATACATAGAAAAAAAAGCCAGGAGTGGTGTTGAGGCTCAAGTGGTAGAGCTCTAGCCTTGAGAAAGTGCAAGGACAGTGTTTGGGCCCAGGACTGTACCTGACCATTCCCAATGTTTTGTGTCTGTTCTTGATGGTGGTGGTGGTTGAGATGTGAGATCTCATTCCCTTTTTTGCTGAGGCTGGTCTCTTCCCATGTTTATCCTGACGTGGCTCCTTGAGTACTTAGGATGATAACAGTAAGTCATTGTATTAATATGACTTATTTTAAAATAAAAAATAAAAAATACCATGAAAATTGACAATAATAGTTTGGGCAGATTGTCTGATGGTGTTTGTCCTTGAACAAAAATGGGGAAAATGCCAGCAGAAGGTTTCCTTTCCCCATACCTTCAGAAAGAATATCATATTTAGTGATACAATATTAAATCAGCTAAAATTTACATGTACTTAGGCAATCAAGTACAGATAGCAAGCTGTATGACAAAAGATTTAGACTGGTGAAATAGCTGAACATGATTTGCATGTATGTGATGATTAATGTCAGGAGATTAAATAAGGTCACTGAAGGAATTAATGTAGATGGAAAAGGGAAAGTGTCCAAGAACTGAATCTACTGCCTCATTTAGAGTTTGCAGAAATAATGCAGAGCCAAGGAGATGGAGATAGAGTAGGAATATAGAAGACAATCTAGCCATATATAGTTCTTGAAAATAAGAAAAATTAATTTAAGGAACAAGTGTAGCTGAGCACACCAAACTACATAAAAAACTACAAGCCATGAGACACAGACTTCAGGTTTAGTAAAATGCAATGTTATTTTTTTTCCTTTATGAGTTCAGTTACTCTGAAGTCAGGAATAAAACATTTGAAATTCATGCTATTTCCTGCCTCTGTGATGTTGAAAATTCCAGGTAGTCATAAATGGAATCTTATATAAGAGAACTCTTAACAGTATTTTTTATTGTAAATGTGATATGTAGAAGGGTTACAGTTACCTAACACTGATAATGAGTATATTTCTTTTTGAACAATAGTGTCATCTCCTCCCTCATTTTCTCACAGGTTTTTACCTCTCAATCCGCTCCCTGCCCCCCACAAGTTATATATTTTATTTCCAACATAGTGTCTAGTGAGTATTGATGATGAATTAGTTCACACTTTGTCCCATTTGTGTGCTCCTTTCTCCTCTCCAAATCAGATAAACTTACATACAAAACAAAGAGTAAAGAAATAAAAAATAGTGACAAAAGGGGGGTGAAAATAAGAACTGCAAAAGTACACTCACACACACACACACACACACACACAGGCACCCCAAAAGTCTCTTGGGGCCAGGAGTATGGCCTATGGAAGAAGCCAGTTCCTTAGCACTACATATACAGAAAAGCCAGAAGTGGTGCTATGGCTCAAGTGGTAGAGTGCTAGCCCTGAGAAAGGACAGAGAGAGTGTCCAGGTCCTGAGTTCAAGAACCAGCACTGGCAAAACACAAAAGCACTCTTGTTTCCATTTGCTGGCTTTTCTTTTGATAAGGATCATTTTATATGGTCATATGCCCATAGCAACTGAGCCCTTGTGATCCTCTCAGAATATCTTTCTTTGGTCTCACTGTGTGAAGATTTGAGTCCTGTTTAATTTATCATGTCCAAGTATAAATTTTTGTTTTGATCTATGGTTTCTCTCATTTGCAATACTAGAATGTGTCTTTAAATATATAACTAACAGTATTTTTTTTTTACTGTTTTGTCTCATTCATATAATGTTCCCAAGCTTCATCCATGTCAGAATCTCCTTCCTTTTTGCAAAGGTCCGTACTGGGGATTGAACCCAGTTCATATAAATGCTCCCTGGAATTTTTCCCCACATATATAAAATTCTTCAGGTTGACTTTAAACGTATTCACATTTACCACATAATAAGTGATCAGGAGATAATTAGCGGTCCTCAAGTTCTGTTTAGCTCTATGGACTCAGCCAGTGCATCAGGTATTCTTTTTAGAATGATAGCTCGTAGAAAAGTGACTACAGATAGTGCACTGTGTAAACTGAGCAGTACTTCCATCAAATCAAGACAAGTGCCTTGAATGTAAAGACAGAAGTGATAGTAATTGTATGTCTGAATATCAGAATAAAGGCTGAGGTGATAATGAATTATCAAAATGAGAAGTGGAAAGGGGGAGAGAGAGAGGCAAATAGAATAAACGGACTTGGGAATTAGCAAATGCAAAAGAAAGAGTTAGGAAAAACATGATTTAGAAGGCTGTGGGTTGACATCTGAAATTTTGTTTGAAAGAGCTTATTTGCCATAGAAAGAAATAAAAAAATTAGGAACATAATATCAAGCTCACACAATGCCTATTATCTGAATTATTTGAATGTGAATTATTTTAAGGAGCTAAGTGATTTAGATCCGGTTCCTGTTAGAATACATCATTTTATAACCCTTACTTTTGATAGAATTACAACTATCAAAAATGTTCAGACAAAAATTTGGTATTCTTTCTTCTATTGTTTCCTGTGCTTTATTGAGAAAGCCACTACAGAAACATGAAGAATAAAAATGACTTTTGAAAGGACAGCCTACATAATGCTGGAGTAAATGGTATAGATTTAGAAGCTCTCCAAGGTATCATTCTGTAGATGAGTTTCCTTTGTTTTTTTTTTATTGTTTGAATTTTTAAAATATTCCCTTGGTTTGTTTTTTTTTTTTTCAATCACAGAACTTAGGGTGTTTTAAATCAGAAATTCATTTCTTTTAGGGTTTGATGCTATTTTGCTCCTTATAAATACATCATTGAAATGCAAATACATATCTATGAAAAAGAATGAGTTAGTAAGCTTTACGAGTTTGTGGATAAGTAAATAGAAAACAGATGGTCCCTATAAGTAGTTGAGTCAGAATAGATTGTTTTGTGATAATATGTAAGGCCAAACTTTACACAAGGCTATTTCCCATTTATAAACATTCTAGGGCAATAGAGGTGACTCTGCAGGTGCCTCTTGTCCCAGTGAAAAACAGGGATCCTATTGCCTCCATATTCTTCATTTATGGATGACTTCTTTCAGCACACCATCGGTATTGTCTATGCGTATGTCCTGGTGAACAAACCTCAGTACCTTGGCAGGTGCTGGTGGCTTCTGTGATCCTAGATACTCAGGAGGCAGAGATCAGAGGTCCAAGGTTCTAAGCCAACTCAGGCAGGAAAGTCAATGAGACTCTAATCTTCAATTAACCACCCAAAAGCCAGAAGTGGAATGGCAGAGTGCCATCCTTGGGTGTGTGTGGAGAAGCAAAAGGATAGTGTCTAGGTCCTTGTTTCAAGTGTTAGTACTGGTACAAATCAAAATGGATAAAACCCGCTCAGGATCAGTGTTTATCCTCTTAAAGAGGGAAATAGAAAAAATTGTGATAACTCATGAATTCACACACATAGAATTGTATATCCAATGACAGAGTTACCATTGAAATGAGGAGGATATAGACAGGCTAGCACATTGCAAATGTGAACTTAGCCCATTTCAAGAAATGTTTAAGATGCCATATCTTGTAGGAGAATGCAAATTTTCAACTGTAGTCACCTCAGTCTACATACACAACCTCCCTCCCACCCTGTGTCCCTTTGTCATCTGTGCAGAATGGCTTACTCCATCGTGTTGACTCTACTACTTCCAGAAAGATCTCTGTGCCCATTCATGACACAGAAGAGTTGTTATCAGGAGCATGACTAACATCATTCCCCAACTTCTTCATCTAAGAAATTAACAGTGCAGTCAACTTAAGAGAATGCTACTTATTTAAAATTTGTAATTGAACAACAACAACAAAACCCTTAATTTACCAAGCTTCCCCCACCCCGTACTCTCACTAGCTCCTTTGGAGCAGAGCTATGCTTTCAAGAGAATGAGATACAAAGGAAAGACAGAGCTGATTATAAATCAATTAGTCTTAATTGGTATTCCTTCCACATAAATGTCCTTTGTAGGAAAGAGGTTTTTCAAGTCTTCTCATCATGATTTGCATTTGTGAGGAAATGTACTGCTGGAACCTGAACAGATGGAGAATGAGGCTTGGTTTTTAGTTGAAAATTATCCTTACGGAGATTAAATGATAGTGTTAACCATCCAAAATCAAGAATGAGAAATCGAGAAGCATGCTGCCTTCTTTTTTTCCTTCTCCCTCTTCCAGGCTGGAAGTTGGTGTCTCATGCTTTCTCAGCTTTCTTGTTCACACATGGCTGGTGCTCTACCAATTGAGCCTCTAGTTTGTCATTTTAATGCTTAATTGGGTATGACATCTTTGGGCTGGTGTCAGATGACAGGCATGAGCCACTGGCACCAGGCTATGATGACATAAAATAAAATTTAACTTACAGCAAAAGCAGTTTTAAGAAGAATTTTTTTAATTAAAAAAATTGCCAGTCCTGGGGTATGCACTGTCCCTGAGCTTCTTTTGCTTAAGGCTAGCATTTTACCACTTGAGCCACAGTGTCACTTCTGGCCTTTTTTGTTCATGTGGTACTGAGGAATTGAAACCCGAGCTTTATACATGGCTAGGCAAGCATTCTGCCACTAAGCCACATTCCCAGTTCAGGGATTTTTGTAATAGCAAATACCTCATTAAGGAAAAATAAGATTTCACTTAAACAATATAACCTTAAAGTAAAAGGAAAACAAATCAAGCCCAACAGGAACAGAAAGGAACAGATCATGAAGATTACAACAGAAGCAAAACGAACAACTAAAACATAGAAAAGGTCAGTATGAACAAGAGCCAGTTTAGGAAAGATGAAACCAGTAAGCTCTTTCGGCTAGACTAAGGAACAAAGAGATATGTTGATGCTATAAAATTACAAATGAAAGGAGACATCAAAAGTGATGCAACAAAAATACAATGTTAAATACACATCTACTTTATGAATCAGCAGATTCTTCTAGATAGTCACTAAACAGAATTGAAAACCCAAGTCAACAATACAGTCATATAAAAATTCCCAAGGAGCCAGGGGCCAGTAGTTCATGCCTGTAATCCTAGCTACTTAGGAAACAGATCTAAGGGTGGTAGTTCAAAGCATGTCTGGGCAGAAAAGTCTGAGAGATTCTTAACTCCAATAAAACTACCCAGAAAAAGCCAGAAGTGGTACTGTGGCTCAAGTGGTGGAGTGCCAGCCTGAGCACAAAGAAGCCCCGAACCTGAGTTCAAGCCCAGGACTGGCAAAAAAAAAAAAAAATCCTCATGGTAGTCACATTCAAAATACCCCAAAGAATGATAATGACTTGAATGTCAAGTTTCATGTTAGAGGATTTAAATATCAGTGATGATAGAGAGTGATTGCTGGAGGGAAAACTTCCTGACAAAGAAAGACAACAACAGATGAGCTAACTTACACATGGAATCTACAACAGAATAAACCAAAAAGCTGCATGGAAGCAAAGCCCAAATGATGGCAGCCAGGATAAGGTGTGGGCATGGAAGAATTGAGAGATATTATTTAAAGGGTACAGAGTTAGGATAAACAAGTTCAAGTACAGCACAGTGACTATTTATCAGCAAACTTATTGAGGAGTAGATCTTGGATCTTTTCACACTAAAACAACATAAAAGGTGATGAATATGTCCATTAGTTTCAGACAGTTTTCTATATATTATTTCAAAACACCATAGCCCATAACTATATACAGTTCTTTGCTTGTCAATTACATCTTACATATATTTAAAAGGAAAGTATCCACCTACTCAGCCATGCTCATTGCTGCAATATTCACAATAGCCAAGTGATGGAAACAACCCAGATGCCCCACTATAGATGAATGGATACAAACAATGTGGTACATAGAGTTCTGCATAGATAAAATAATGCCATTCGCTGGGAAGTGGAAGAAACCAGAGAGAGTGAAATAAGTCAAGACCAAAGTAACAAAAGGCACATGGTACTTGATATGTGGATATTAGATCCAAACAATATAAGAGGGATGACTCAATATTCTGGTACTCAAGGTCATTGATACAGCCTTTGAGATATAATTATAACTACATTGACATAAAAATCTATGATGTGATATATATACTCTATATACATAGATCAAGATGTAACTATGACATACAAACTCTCAGCTTAATTTTAATTTTGTTTTTAAATATATGTGCCAGTGATTTCATATAGAGATCCTATTCTTGAATAATTATTTGTTAAATGTGAATAATTGAAATATGATGTAAAAAAATCAATGTTAGTGAAATCTAAAAAAAATAATAAAATAAAACCAAAGTATCTGAGTTACACAAAAAAAGAATTTAAAATCATCTTTATTCTCAGAGGGTAAAATATCTTTTTGTCACTAAGGAGAAAGCTGTAAGTAAGTATTTCTACTGAGATCTAGAATAACTCCTTATCCAAATAAAAAGATTTAAAATTTCTTCAGCAAAAAACAATTTCAGGTTTTACCACTGTTTCAGAAACTGAGTATGCTGACCATCTTACATAATAAGAACTGATGGTTGTCAGCTTAGTGTGGTAAGATTTTTGTGATAACTATTAATTATTCCTACATTGTCAAAAGCATTGAAACCTTTAACATTTGCAAGCACAGGAAGATACTAAAATAACAGATTTCTCCTTAATGTCTTTTGAGAATTTGGTAAATCTAGCAAAATGTAGGTGAACTTTTGTTACCAGAGAAATCAACTGGTACATGATAAATATGTAGGTTTTTTTGTTTTTGTTTTTTTTTTCTTGCAAAATTATCAAATAGATGCTTAGAGTAAATAAAAGTAGCATTGATATATTACAGGTAGTATACTACTGAATATTTCTAACATTTTAGTAGCACAGCACTGTTCACATTCTAGCATTTAAATAAACAATAGTTCTTTATTAAGGGTTTAAGAAAAACTTCAGGCGAATTGGTGAGATATGTATGACATAAATGGAGACCATAACAAACTCCAAAAACCACCACCACCACCATCACAAGAGCAACATCTACCTTTTGATTGTGTTTATTTTATTAGATGCATTTGGTTGCTAGGTACTTGTTAGAAGTAATCATTTGCGCCATGTCACTTAAATAAAAAATTCTAGTCACACTGAGTTTCTCTGTCAGGACACGTGGCTTTCTCTTCCCTGTTGTCTTGGTGGCCGTGACGCAGTAATTGGTGAGAATACGGAGGTGATGTGGCTGAATGAAGCAGCTGTGTGATTGACCATTGCAGTGGTCAGAACCTCAAGAAACAAATCAACGAACTGGAATTAGGATTAACAGCCAGGAACTGCTGATTGATGAGAGCTGCCTCTTCTCAGGGCCAGTGCTGCACAGCGCATCCCCAAACTGCTGCCTCTGCAGTAGAGGATTGGAGACTAAACTTGACTTTGAATGAGGGTGCTTTCTTGAAGGAAGAAGAAAATTAGAGAGAGGGGGGAAAAGGCTTGATTTTAAGCACTGTGATTAGGACCAAGAGAACCACAGTTCAGGCTGAAGCATAAAAAGGTTTCGGTTGTGTTATTTTTTGAACCTTCTTCTTTTTTTAAAAATAGACATGTGAACAAGGAAGCAATTTCTCTCCACTCATCAGTCCATTCTAAATCTTAAAGTGCTAGCAATTGAATTATGTTGATTATTAAGAGCAAAGGATACTTAGTATATTGGACAATTTGCTAAATAATATTTTCTTAATGTTAAAAGAAAAAGTGGCAATATTATCTTAAAAATAGAACAAATATAAAGCTAACAGCATGCAGGTTACCTTTTCAGTAAGAACTTAACAGTTAAGTTGGGTTAGTCGACTTCAACACCTAGAGTCTAGTATTTATTTAATCATTTAATTTACAGCACTAAAAGAGCTTTTTAATGTTTTAAAAAGAAAAATCTGGGAAATAGAATTCTCTGGAATTGGCCACAGATCTGAAGCTTGCTACATGAACAGTGATGACAATTTCTCAATAATTTTCTAAACACTATTTATAAATTATACAGAAGTGAAAAATGACCTCATCTTGTCAGAACGACTCATTGGATATAATAAAATTTCCAGAGATAAGAAGTGATTGCATCTCTTTGAATTACTCATTCTTCCTACAACAATATTTATTGATGATTAATCCACCGGGCTATAGAAAGTACTAGGATCCATCTTTATATTGTGTGGAGGAGTATGTTATAAAGTGGAAGAGCAGACAGTGATTCAGCTTTGTATAACAACAGGCCACAGTAAAAATTATTTGATTTTGGTTTTGATTTAGTTCTTGTTTCTTTTCCTTTTTAGTTCTAAGAATATCGGGTCATTGTTTTTTAAAAAGTCTTTTAAAGGAAGCATTTGGATAAGATTTGAGTGAAAATATCACTTTGCCTGGAGTAGAGAACTGATTGAAAGGGAGCAAGAGGCCACAAGGAGAACGTGCTTTGCACATTGTAGAAGGGAGAGAAAAACAATAGACGGAAATTCCTCAGAAGCAGGTCTGTAGGCTCTGGTGTTTGGTGAAGGTACGGTGTGGGAGTGACACTGAGGTGTCTTGGAAAGAACCGACAGACAACATTTGAAGGTCAGCGTAGCCAAGAAGACTCCTTGGAAGTGGAGGTATGGCTCAAGTGGTAAAGTACCCGCCTTGGTGACAGGTCTAAGGGCCAACATCCAGGCTTTTAGTTTATAACCCAGGATTGGCACATAAGAAGATCATGTATTTGGTGCTAAGATTCCTCTGAAGAAGTTAAGGGAAAAAAAGGTAGGGGGAAAACAGGGTGGGGAGAATTTGTTTATACTCATCTGGAATAGAGACATTCTAGCTCAAAGGGGAAATCTTTGGATATAATTATAGACTGTAGTCACCGCAGTGGGAATGAATGATATAACCCATGGACCAAAGCAAAGGATGAACCTTGGGAAGCTATAGCTTCATGACTAGGTAAAAGGAAGTGATGGAAAGCCAAAGTGTCCAAAACATGCGAAGTTTGGACTCAAATGATGTCAGTTTACATACAGTGCATATATAACCTTGGGAGAGGCAAAGGCAGCGGATTCATATATGACATAAGTTACTGGAAAAGCTATTTTTTAAATTATAAGTTTCCTTTATTTGCATGTCTATAATAAGTTTTCTGATATTTTTATATATGTATATAATGTATTTTAATCATACTTACCTCGGCGTGGGCGTTGTCCCTGAGCTCTTTGGTTCAGGGCTACCACCCTACCTCTAGGCCTGGGCATTGTCCCTGAGCTCTTCAGCTCAAGGCTACTGCCCTACCCTTGAGCCAAGCCCCTCTTCCCATTTTCTAGAGTTTAATTGGAGATAAGAGTCTCAGGCTCTTTTGTGCCCTGACTAGCTTTGAACCTTGATTCTCAGATCTCAGCCTCATGAGTAGCTAGGATTACAGGTGTGAGCCACTGCACCCAGCTCCATTTACACTTTCTGTGTATTTTTTAAAATAGATCTGTGTATAAAAGAAATCATGTAGTATTTATCTTTCTCAGTCTAACTCATTATGCTTTGCCTGTGGATTTTCAGTTTCATCTGTTTTCCTGCAAATGACAAAATTTTATTCTTCTTTATAGCTGAATAAAACTGCATTATGCATACATCCCTCATTTCCTTTACCATTCAGCTGGTGGTAAGAATGTCTCTAGAATCCTAACAACTTGACCTGTGTCATAATGAACGTCAATATTCAGGAATATTTACAGTAGTCTGATGTAGATTCCTTCACATATATACTCAGGAGTTTTATAGTGATATGATATGATATAGTGATATGATAGTGGCTGCACTAATTTGTATTAACACCAACAGTGCATATGTGTTTCCCTTTCCTCACATCCTTTCTAGCATTTTTTGTTAATGATACTCATTCTGACTGGGTGATATAGAATCTCAATGTAGCTTTGATTTTCAATTTTTTATTGTATTTTATTGTACATGTATATATAGAGGGGTCACAGTTACATTCGTCAGGTGGTGGATATATTACTTCTCAAACAATGATGCCCCATCTTATGTTTTTATCCCCCTTTCCTTCCCCCCACCCCTCCCAATCATCTTGTTTTTCCTCTTCCCTTCCCTATTTCAAATAAACAAATAAACATATATATATATATATATAATATACCAGGCAACAAAATTAGATACAGTAGCCACATGAGATTAACCATAAGAGGGAAAAAAAGAGAAAAGAAATAAGTTCACATAGTACATTAAGAACAACAATCACAATTGATTTTCATTTCTCCAAAGTTCCTTTCTATTTTAAGTTTCTTCCATTTTCTTTTGGTTCTGGGAAGATATATTTCCAAATCATTGTATTAGCATATAATTCATCACCTCAGGTGAAACCTCAAAAATATTTTCTAAATATAGGGAAGATATTTACTGGGAAGAGATGAAAATTGTGTGAAACTATTCATAACTTATCAGAGGGTGTTCAAAGTGAAAATATTCATTTCTTTGTGTTTTAATAAAATCTTTTCAGGCAGACTACCTTCTGAACTTCCTCTCCACAGCAATTCACACAATGTTCAAACTGGAAAATGAAGTCTAATTCTAAACATTTTCATTCCTTCCTTACTTTAGGAAATCAGTGGAACATATGAAATTCTAGTCACCATGCTAAATTACAGTTCTTCTGAAGACCAAGGCACTTTTCCTGAGATACATTCATCAAAGGCTTGGAAAATCCTAATAACCTTTTAGATGTTGTGGGAGATTGTTTTCCATTGCTAAATGGCAGCTGCAGTCTATTCTTAGCTCGGTAACTGATTCATAGGCTGATTTGCAATAGTTCCCATGATGCTCTGTGCTATCATTTCTTTGCTTTTAAAATATATTACCCTGATCTCCCTGCAGAGTTCTAGGGATGTAGTTATATAATTGATGGTCATAGAAAAACTGTTAAAAAATACAAACAATTCAGAGTCTGTCTTAAAACATAACTTTCTGTAATATCCTTGTTTTAAGGATGCATTCCTTTAGAATATCAGGTGGCTGGCCTATACCTGCTATCTGTGTGGCTGGTTCAAATTCCTCCCTCAACTTTGGGCTTTCTCGTTCAAATAGTAATCCTCACAAGCAATTATTCTGTCTTTCTCCACAGCAATACTGCCATATCCATACATGCTTTATGAATTATCTGCTATTCCTGTGTGTGACAACAAGTTGCCCTCAAAGAAACAGGGTCTAAGAGGACAGAAAAGACCACCTCTTGGAGGATTTATTTCAGGCCAATTGGTCTAATGTAATGCAAAAGATAGCATCACATAGTAGCTACAGGCATGAGGTATGGTTTCAGAGTAACCTGCAATAAAACCTGACCCCCTCTGCTCAGGAAAATATAAGTATGGGCAAGAGATGTTATCATCCCTGATTCTAGCACCCTCCTCTGTAAAATGAAGTCATAAGAATTTTACATGGAGCTTAATATGAGTGTCTGGTCCTGTAGAGAGAAGTCCCTAAATTGTAATATAGTTGTAAGATTCCTAATGCTACCCTCAGATGGGCAGGGAATACAGGGCTTTTCTACAAGTGTTCTGACACTGAATGAGTCCTTTCCCTTACCACAAAAGGAAAAAGAAAAAGAATCGAAGGAGTTAACTTGGTAAAATACAAATTAAGGGGTTCCTTTAAGCAATGCTTAGACTCTGTTAGGATAACAATATTCAGTCTCTCAGACTTCTAACCTCCTTTTGCATCCCTCCAAATGACATCAGATATAAAAAGGTGATAAAGTTCACATTGTCCCCTTCACAGAGAGAAAGAGAATGTAGAAATGCATGTAAAATCCTGGCCCTTTCCTCTACCTTGCTTTCCCTGTTGACATACTAGCTCAGAGTTCAGCCACTGATTGGCCTTTCTCCTGGTTTCAGTATTTCCCTTAAGAGCATCCCAAATAATTCAGCTTTCTCCTGGCTCTGTTTAACACCCCTTCCCCCAGTGACCTGAGTATGAGATTGGGATATCTTCCCTTTCTCTGTTTGTCAGAAATGACAAACTTCTACTATATCCTGGACTTTACCTTCCTTCTTCAAAGTTCTGGACTTGTAACTAAGGGCAGGGCATTACTTATAAGAAGGTTTAAGATTTTTTTCTAAAGGTGCAGGTAACTATAATTTGGCCACTAGCCCCTGCCCAGCTTACCTTTCCCCATTGGTCTCAGGATGGAGAAGAAATAGTTAAGCTGAGTTTAGTCACTTCAGGCCACACCATACTGACTTCTGTAAGCACATTAGCCATTGGCTTTCTTTCTTGGTTAACAAAGAAATGTCTTCAAAGTTTTACTAGTTCCCTCTCTTGAGTGAGAAGAGAGATTAAGTATGATTTTTATTTATTATGTTATCATTTTCTTCAGCTGGTTATCTCTGGTACTTGATTTTATTCTGTTACCTAACCATCTTACTTTTCCTTTACATTCAAAGCATATTCACACAGCTGTTGATATCAAGCACTGCTGTCTAATACTTAAATAAGTGGGTAATTTCCTAGATTTTCAAGTAGAAACTTAAAGCAGGGATGTTATTTTGAAAGCCACATGCTATTTAGCCCATTTGTGAAAGTCCCTATCAGGAAACTTTAACAGAGTTCCTGAAAATGCTGGGAGCGATTTTCATTAATAGATAGGATGGAGGAAAATCAACGTGTAGCATTCCTAATATATGCTTTCTAGAGCTGTCAAAATCAATGCAATGGTGTATTCTCCTCTTTCTGGTTTGGGCTGTTTTCTTTTGTATTATTTTATTTTATTACTTTTTATTTTTTCCAGTCCTGGGGCTTAAAATCGGGGATTGGGCTCTGTCCTTGAGCACTTTTGCTAAGGCTAGTGCTCTACCACTTAAGCCACAGTACCACTTCTGGCTTTTTCTTTGCATGTGTTACCAAGGAAAGGAACCCAGGGCTTCGTGTTTGGTAGGCAAGCACTCTACTGCTAGGTCATACTCTCGACATATTTTATTATCGTTAAGTAGTTGCACAGAGGGGTTTCAATTCACCTTGTCAGATTGTGCTGTCCACACAGCACTGAACTAGGTGAGTCTTACTTTGGTTGGTCACAGAGGTGAGGCATAGAGAAACCTCACTTATACTAGAAACCACGGGCAAAAGGATGACCTTGAGAGCACGTTAGTAAGAAAGACCTTTGGCTTTCCCAACCACACTTTTCTTAATTTGGTGACTCCATAGAGTATGTGCCTCAGAACCCAAGGCAGCTGGCATACAATAACAAATCTTAGAAGATATATATTCAAGACAAATATCCATTTTCCTATCTGGTCTCTAACTCCATCTTCAGACTTATCGTCAAATAAAATATGCAGGTAAGTGTAAGAATTTTTTTTCAGGAAAAGAAAATGGCATCACTGGCGGAGGCAGGCTTGAATAAAGCCTTTGACTACTATTCATCCATTTTCCTGGCTTTTTTGTCCACTCTCTAAGTTAGTCAATGGTGTCTTGGAGAATTATGAACAAAAATAAGTAGCCAAATTTAAGAAATGAAAAATAATGTAAAACTAGAATATAGTCTACATTGAGTTCTTATTTCTTCACAAATAGATAGTTTCATTTTTATTTGAGTGTCATCACTCTGGGAGGAATCGCCTTAGCTGTTCTTCTGACTGAAACATCTCTGGCTGCTTTATGTCACCAAATGGTGCAGTAGAATGGTGTGTATACACTAATATTGTCAAGCCCAGGATATTCTTCAGTCAACCCTGGCATAAGTGAGCATGAACAGCTTTAGTAGCTTTAATACCTTTGGTTTTGCTTTATTTTATTTTGTTGGCACTGTCATTTGAATTCAGATCTTTGTACTTGCCATGCTTGCTTTTTTGTCCGGTGCTCTACCACTCAAGAAATGTCTGCAGTCTGAGATTTTGCTGGTTATTTTGGAGATGAAGTTTGTCTAACTTTTCTGCCTGCGCTGGCCTTGAGCTGCAACATTCTGGATCTCCTGAGTTTAGGATTAGAAATGTGAGCCACCGGCGCACAGCCAATACCTCACAGGTTTATGATATCCTTTTGCATCTGGCTTGCAGATAGAAATTATTTCCTTTACATAGATGATTATTTCTTTATTTTACTGTCATAACAAAACTATTGTAGATGATATACCAGTATGCATGTCAGAACATAACTAAATCATTATCAGTTATTAGGTAGTCACTGGACCTTGAGCTTCAGTCCTAGTGACATAATCAGACAGAACTCCGGAACTACCATCAAATAAACATTGTTGCGACTTGTATGATTTGATGTCACAAGAGTCATTTGTCTTGATACTGGAAAGGTGTACATACCTGTAAAACTCTCCCTTGTCTCTCTCTTAAAATGTGCTGACGTTGGATAAGAAAATGCTTAATCCATGAGATAAGATTTTGATTTTTCTCGTGGGCTCAAGGTACCTTAGATCAAAACACCATTGCTGTTTTTCTTTTTCTTTTTTACAATGTATCTGTTTAGTTCAGTTGTGAAGGATACAGTGCATCACTGTGGGAGGATGGGACTCGAGGCTGGGGCACTCAGGAGCAGAAAGCGTGTGTAAGCCATGGTTTAAGTACACCCACTGTTTAGTTGTAGAGGGGTGGGGAGGAGAATGCCTTTATGTAAGCAAACCAACACCCATCTTTGAGGACAAGTCTGCACAGAAACAAATGCATAGCTGTACCAAGTCTGCAAGCTGGCCTTTCATTTCAGGCTGGAAGGCAGCCAAGGCTCAGCCTGCTGAGAGAAAATTGAAAGGAGGAAAAAAAGGCAGCTCCACAAGGTGAAGTCTGATGGTGGATGAAGCAACTCTACTGGGAAAGCCAGGGAAGAAAGAGGTCAAGGTTTTGCTTGTGTGGCGCCTTCAAAGCTGGACCCACTGCTGGCGTGTCCTAGTTTCATGAAAGGTCAGGTCCTTTGGTGGAGAAATGAGATTTCCTATTCAGGGGTGTGCATGCTGCAGCGTGCATTTAGAGGCAGCCATTCATTCTCCAGCAGCTTCTGTCTGATTTTCAGTATCTGGTAGTGGCAGCAGACCTGGGTTTCTAAGATGATTTGCTGAGCTCTTGGCTAGGAGCAGTGGTTACCCCAAATTAATACAGTCTAGAGTAGTGCATTTTCTAAGAAGATTCTGGAAGAAAATGTCATCATTGCAGAAAAGTTTTATGAGTAAGATTACAAAGTCATTCAATAGGGCTGAAATCTTAGATTCCTGTCAGGGAGCCAGCCTCAGCAGGAAAGCCCACATGACTCTGATGTCAAATGAACCACAAAGCAACCCCCAAAACCAAAAACTAAAAAACTGGAAATGGAACTGTGGCTCAAGAGGTAGAGCACTAATCTTGAGTGAAAAAGCTAAGGAATGGTGTTCAAGCCATGAGTTCAAGCCTCAAGAAGATTACAAAGCCATAGTCAGATTTCTGTCCCAAGTACTCGGGTAGCCAAGCCTTATTTACATCTCTCACTACATTGTATAGTTAGCTGTTGGTCAATATCCCCTTGCTACTAAACAATGAAGTCATCTTTTCCTCTGAAATCTCTTTTCATCTCCTAAACTCAACTTGATCTGTCTGTGACAGATAATATAGTCCACACCATGAAAGAGAACTGAGTTCTTACCATGTGCTGTATATTGTATTTCTTGGGTCATATCATACACTAATATAATTTGTCATTCTTTTTTTTTTTTTGCCAGTTCTGGAGCTTGAACTCAGGGCCTGAGCACTGTCCTTGGGCTTTCTCAACTGTAGACCACAGCACCACTTCCAGCTTTTTTTCTATGTATGTGGTACTGAGAAATCAAACCCCAGTCTTCATGCATGCTAGGCAAGCACTCTACCACTAGGCCAAACTCCCAGCCCATGTCATTCCTTTTGATTCTGACCCTCTTAGGCTCACAAAGGTACAGGCATACCTCTAGGTGATTCCTTTCATGTTGGATTTTGAATAAATGACCTCTGACCCTGCGTTGTGCTATGTAGTGGTTTGTCTTTTTTTTTTTTTTTTTTTTTTGCCCATCCTTGGGCTTGAAGACAGGGCCTCGACTCTGTCCCTGAGACTTTCTGTGCTCAAAGCTAGTGTTCTAGCACTTAAGCCACAGTGCCACTTCTGGCTTTTTCTGTTTATGTGGTACTGAGAAATTGAACCTAGACCTTCATGCAAGCTAGGCAAGCACTCTACCACTCAGCCACATTCCCAACCCCAGTAAGTTTTTGAGAACCCAAAGTGTTGCTTAGTAAAGTTGTCTCTGGAGTTAAGAAAAAGATTCAGGAAATAGTAGTTGCTTGGTTTAAGGAAGCAGATTACAATGGCAACTATAAGTATCTGTACTGAACTTGATCTCTACTGGAGGATAAATCCATTTATAAGTGTATTTGTAGGTTACTTTGTTGTTTGGTGCCTGAGTATTTCCTATCTTGAGCATATGAACAGTTCATATAATGGGGAAAGATATTATGATAATACTTGCTTCTATAAAGAAAAAGAAATGTGTTTAAATTAGAGGTATTAATTATACAGCTAAAGATTTCCATCATTTATTTTAGATGGAGATTTAAAAATAAACACAACTATACAACAATCATAAATGCATTTATAGTAAGTAAAAGCATAATTTTTGTCATCATACATATGGTAATAGCCCTTTATTTATGGTTTATTGAATTAGGAATGACAATTTGCATTCAGTATCTCTGAAAACCTGGAGTTAGTTTCTTTGTTCCTGGGTTCTAAATTGATTTGTGCTTTTTATGATACTTGCAGCTAACAGCTTATATTTGTAAGTGTCATAATTCACATAGAAAAACTGAAGATTAGTTTTTCAGATTAAAATTTACAGTGTATTCAAGTCCATACTTTTGAATCAGTTTAGTAACTTACAAATAT
Organism: Megascapheus bottae; assembly: GCF_031878675.1. Taxonomy (NCBI): domain Eukaryota; kingdom Metazoa; phylum Chordata; class Mammalia; order Rodentia; family Geomyidae; genus Megascapheus; species Megascapheus bottae. The sequence continues at coordinate 58,431,219 of NC_143512.1, read as the reverse complement.
AAACAGCAAACACAAGCAGAAAACCAATTAAAGACCCAATTTACAAATTTATATATTGCTAGCCAAAGTCTTAAAGCTTTAGATTTGGAATATTGAAATGTTGCAACCACAGTTGTTGTGTTAAAAGAAAAAAAAACAAAAACAAGCCTCTGTTGTATCAAGATTCATGGAGATGATTAGAAATGGTTGAGTAAAATATACTGATATTAAAGCTATATGTAGGGGTGGGAGTTTGGCCTAGTGGTGGCCTGCATGCACAAAGACCCGGGTTTGATTCCACGGTACCACCTACATACCTAGAAGTGGTGCTGTGGCTCACGTGGAAGAACACAAGCCTTGAGAAAAGCCCAAGGACAGTGCTTAGGCCCTGGGTTCAGTTCCCAGGACTTGCAAAAAAATAGAATTGTTGCTAAATATCCAGCAGAAACCAGAGGATGAATGGAGAATGGAATCTTGAACTGGAACCCTAAAATGGGTGGAAGCTGAGTGCTCAGAGACCTGTATCTATGGATCCTTGGCCTACACTGTTAATGGAATGGCCAAATATTGAATAAGCAATGTCTGCCAGCCCTGAGCCTAACACACCCCAGTCTTGACCATTTTGCCAGATAATCTCTTTTTACCCTTAAATGGCAAATGAAATGCCACCTTTTCCACCTCTGCCTCCCCTTGACATCAGAGCACTTTAACTCCCCATTACACTTCCTCATTACACTGGTATATTTATCAAATTAGCAGACATTTGCTTTTCAATTTAATTCACATTTTCTTGCTAAAAAATCCAAATCCAAAGGGTAAGAATCAGGAATCTGTTGTTGCTCTATCTAACGCTACTCCTTATGCACATTGATGAGGCAGGAATGGTGGGATACTGGGAAGGAAAAGGGAACAGAGTGGGTATGAGTACTGAAGAACACACAATGTGACAAAGAAGAACACAGCCATCAGTAAAGGCGTGAGGAGACTTAAGATCAATTTTTTTTTTCTAGGAAAAGTTTTAGAGGAAAGGATTAGTAGATTGAGAATTGTAGACTTCTGACTTGTAACCTTCACCTAGTCCCACAATATATAAAATTCAAGAAGCTTAATATAAACTTAAGTAGTTGCAAGATCTACTATTGGATTTTAACAAGTTATGAGACCAATGCACTTGATAGAATAAGTACACGTAAAGTACATGACCCTTAAGATGATTTATATCCTAGGAAGGATGCAGAGATTCAAAATACTCTTTGTTCTTTGCTTTTGTCTTTATTAATGTATTATTATTCTCTTTTATCTTTGGGATGCTTGCTTTTGTTTCATGTCTCAGTTTATTATAGAACAAGACTGAAAACTGTCACATGAAAATTAGCAGAAGTTCTATGCATGTACTATTTCATGGTTAAATGTCAATAGACTTAGAACACTGGTGATTTCATTATAAGAAATATTTTCATAATATTCTATGTGCATAATATTAATCATTACATGTAAGTCATTACACTGTTCAGATGTTGTGACCATAATTGTGTTGGATAAAATATTATCATGTCATTCTATACATATAGAATTGGTTGCTTTTACTTTTGTTTGTTGTTTCTCTGTCTTTAGGCAGGTAAGGGGAAGTGCAGAAATCAAAGGACAAAGGGCAAACAAATGCAGCAGTGGTACCCACTAGACACTGTGCTACACATTAACTATACAACTTGTGGGTGGGGATGGGAGGAAAAAGCTGGGAAAGAGCCAGGGATTGTTCAAAAAGAAACATATTCTTCATCTGACTGTAACCCCTCTGTACATCACCTTTACAATAACAATAAAAATGGAAAAAGTAAAAAGAGAAAGAAATACAACTAACCCAAGTGAGGCTGAATATTTTAATACAAAATAATCTAGGAAAATTGATGTTTTCTCTTGCCTAAGGAAAAAAATAAGGACTTGACGGAAATATTCTTCATGACAATAACATGAAATAAAGGTTTGCTTGGGGAAGAAAAATCACAAAGTACTTGGCTGTTTGTACATTATCATATCAGACTTTCTTGCTAATGAATGAGTGGTGTGACAGCGTCAGACCGGCTGATGTAGGAGCTCCACTGTCTAATGTTCCTCATGTGAGTGCTCGAAACACCATTAGGGTCTCTTGGCAATGAAGAGATATTCAACAAGCTGGCCACAGCTGGCTCACATCTGCAAGCCTAGTGACTCTGGAGACTGAAGATCTAAGGATCAGGGTTTGAAGCCAATACATGCAAGAAAGTCTATGACATTCTTATCTCCAATTAGCCACCCGAAAGCTGATAGTAGAAGGGTGGATCAAAGTGATTGTGTACCAGCCTTAAGTAAAAAAGGACACAGCACCCAGGCATTGAGTTCAAGCCTTAGTTCTGCACTTATGCTCACACACAAAAGAAGGTATTTAACAGATGAACAATGTCCCATTCTTCCCTCATCCTCTTTCTTTGTCTTTTATTCTTTTTTGTTTGGGCCACAAACAAATGGTTTCTCTTCTTAATTTTTGATCTGTTTACTAACTATCACATAGTAGATACATATCATGTCAGGTGCAAAATCATATACAGTTGAACCATTTAAGGATACATTCATCAATGAGTGTATCTCATACCACACAAAAGCCTTTAAAGTGTTAAAGTGATTTTCTTGAGTCACAATAATTCCAGAAGAAAGCAATATGTGGTGAAATCAGCTGTCCAGGAAGTCAGCAAATCTGATTGCTTCTGTCTTCTTGTTTCCATAGGAGGTGACTTTCATTTCTCTGGCTATAGGTCAGCTTAGCAGCTACACTGACTTGACACCTCAAGAGGAACCAGGCCAAGCAACTCCAGACAGAAATGTCTGAAACCCTTAGCCAAAAACATCTTTCCCTTTTAAGTCAGTTTTCTCACCTATGTAGTGACAGCAAAGGAACGCTGACTCAATAGCTGTCACCCTAAGATTTTTCATTCCTAAGCCAAAAGAGGAGTGCTGAGAGAGCTCATTTCAACAGAGCTTGCAAAGTCCTCCTTTTCCTTAGAGACATCAACTCTGGAACAATAAAGAGTCATGGATCTGTGACTCTGGCTTTGTAACTAGCCGCCTTAAAGTACTGACAAACCAATAACTCTGTTACCCTCACATACTCTGCTGGTAGGTCATTCAGATAGCACAGAGTGACAGCTGTCTCTTCTGCATGGTGTCTAGAGCTGTAGCATGGTGCAGGTAGCTGGAAGAGAATGATCTGGAGGCTGCTTCATGCACAGGCTGCTGCACTGGGCTGGGTTGAGGGTTGGATCTCCCTTTCTCCTCCCCCTCCCAACCCCGGGGGAAGGGACTGCAGGAAGCACCATACACAGCCTTATCATGAGACTACTGATGGATTCTGAAAGGGGATGCAGGCGGACCAAACATGCCAAGACATTCAGAGAGAGACTACATAGCCCTTTGTAATCTCAGTTTTGAAGTCCCTGGCATGGACCCACCTAGATTCAAAAGAAGGAAGCAGGTACCATTTCATTTAAGAGAGACAAGGGTCAAAGAATTTGCTACCATTAAGAAAAATGAACTGCTGGGGCCGGGAGTTTGGCCTAGTGGTAGCGTGCTTGCCTAGCGTGCACAAAGACGTGGGTTCGATTCCTTGGTACCACATAGTTAGAAAAAGCTGGATGTGGTGCTGAGGCTCAAGTGGTAGAGCTCTAGCCTTGAGAAAAATCCAAGGACAGTGCTCAGCCCCTGAGCTTAAGCCCAGGACTGGCAAAAAAAAAAAAAAAAAAAAAAAAAGAAAGAAAGAAAAATGAACTGCCATCATTGAAATGATGGAAGTCAACATTCTGCTTCTTCAGCCATTTTTCTCTCCACTTTCCTAGGCATCATACATACAGTTAAGGCATTTTGAGACAAGCCCCCTTCCAGGCCTTCTGCTCAGTAGGTGAGCTATCTGCCCAGGAGGCATGACAGTGCTCACAGGCATGAGCTTGCCAGGGCCAGCAGATATGGTGTTAGATATGTAAACATGTCCAGGATATGGTTCCAGTCAGGCCCATTTCTGTGTATCTTCAACCCATTTTCACACCAAATGGCTGTCTTGTAAAGACACTGCTGGGTTGTTACTTCCACCACTCATGTGAGTTATCTAAATGTACATAACTCATTTTTCTGTTTTCATGGCAATGTGGATGGATTTCATGACCCATGTTTGCGCCAAGCAAGCTTCCTGAAGTTATCAGCATTGTAGGGCAATCCATGAGTGCTTCCCTGAGCTGCAGTGAATACTGGCATGTCATGATACTCTTGAGAGCTCTAGTACCCAGGGCAGATAGCAGCGCATTTCTGAGTACAATAGGTTCAGAAGAGCAAATTTCAGGCATTAGATACCATTTCCAGTGTTGAGGTCCATGCAGTGATATTCTTTGCTGATAAGTGCGGTGGAGTGATTTAATCTCGGCTCTGACACAAACTCTGGAATACTAGGCAAGTTCATGTACACTGCTTTTAGCACCTTTTTTTGCCTCAGAAAATGGAGATCACTGTGAGGATAACTTGCATGTTCTCCCTGGAATACTCGTGCTTTCCTGAACTCCGGTCTTCCTTGCTTTTGTCTCCTGTGATGGACCATCTATAGGGAGGATGCCACTTCCTTTAAGAAATTGCTGGGCCAACTATCTCCTTCCTGCTGTGGACTTTACTTCATCATAAGTCTTAGCAATCTGCAATTCATTTCACAAATAATGAAGGGAAAAATGAGCATGTGGCATGATATGGAAATACTCAACAATGAATCAGTTGGAGGTCTCTGCCCTTGTATGCTTTTTATTCTCTATTGAGTCAAAAAGAAAATAAAAGAGCAAATAAAAACAATATAATTTTACAGAGAGAGAGGGAGAGAGAGAGAAAGAGAGAGAGAGAGAGAGAGAGAGAGAGAGAGAGAGAGAGAGAGAGAGAGAGAGAGAGAGAGAGAATTATAAAGACTTCAAAAAATGGTAGAAATAAGAATGCTATTTTAACATGGTGGATGGAAAACTTCCAGTCAAGAAGTCAGTATTGTTGCTACAATCTGAATAGTGAGAAGAGGTCATGAACACAAGCTACATACCACTCCTATGGGCTTTTTGCTGATACACTTTCCTGCCGGTACTGCGTTTAACTGAGATCCTCACATTTCAGCCTTGTAAGTAGTTAGAATGACTGGCACAAGCCACAAATGTCTAGGTCACATGGACTTTTAAGTTCTTTAAACAGGTGTCTTTCTCCTCCTCCGTCATGAATTAACTCAAGGGTAGAGGTCAATGCTAAGAATAAAGCCCAGTTCTTAGTACAATTTGACAAATGTTTACCAACTTAATTCATGACTGCCCAGAGCAAGCATTCATTAACTGAAAGACAGTATTTGGAACTTAGCATTGGACAATTGATTTACATGTACGTTCTCTTTCTTTTCTAACTCTCCATGTTAAACTTGCAGAACCTGCTCCCACACTGAGAAAAAAATTAAATTTATAAAGAGAGGAGGAGTCATCTTTCTAATTTACAAAAAAAAACCCCAAGAAATTAGGAAAACAAAGTTCTTTAGTCAGTTAGCAAAAAAATCGAAAGAAAAAAGAAAAAGAGTAACTTCAGTGAACTCTGAAGAAAAACATATGTAAGCAAGGGGTCTGTGAAGTAATAAATTTCCACACTCCAACATAAAAATATTGCTCTCTGTGCACTAAAGAAAAATAACTTGGAAGTTTTACACACACACACACATACACACACACACACACACACACACACACTTCTTTTTGGGAAAACATTGGGAGAGATGTAAGGTTAGTTAGATATCTTTATTAGGTACTTATATCAAAGTCCCAAACCCATAAATCATTTCCACAGCTTTTTGACTGCGTACTGCCCTCTAAATGTTGTCAAAACGGCTCCTTGCAAGTATGTAATAAATCTGAAAGGCAAATCAGACTTTGAAATTATGCATGAGTGAGAACCATATCTCATGGTTTGGATACATGTTTTTCCAAGTCAACACAGCTGATTTCACCACAGATGGCCTTGAACACACTGACCTTTGCAGATGACTTGTCTTTGTTAGATTTTAGCCTTACAGGATTTCAGAAGCCTGGTTACTGGGGATATTAAAGGACACCAGGTGGTTTTGAAATGCCTGGTTGAACAAAATGACTCATCTGAATTTGGGAGAAATCAGTATTTTTAACATTGTTAGCAGCAGTCTTCTTAGAAGTAACTATCACTTCCCTCTGCTGGTGGCCAGTTTGCTGGACATGGGAGGTTAGTGAGTTTGAGAACAAAGCAGAGGATGATTGTCTGCAGTTTTTAAAAACAGTGTGTTGGGGAAATGCTTTCTAGTTACAACTGTTTAGTGTCACAAGCAAATGCCATTTGGGCTGTGTAACTTCTGTGATTGTTGCTTTGTTTGTCTCTAAAAGGTGTTCCCACGTCAGTAAATAAATGGCCCTATAATATTCACGAGGGGACTCTCAGACATAGTTGTAAGTGAAAGGTAGCATCTTATCCACACCAAGGAGTTGGTGATGTCATATATCCATTCTGATTTTTAACCTAGTTTATGAGCCTGCTTGCAAAAACTATAGCAGCCTGGAAGGAAAATAGACCAGCAATAAGACACATTTTCTCTAGCCAACTCACCTGGCAATCCATGCTCATGGAAAAGAGATGAGAGCAAACTAAACAAGCCACCACCAAGGCAAAGTTTAGGTTGAGCTAAAAGCAGGGGGATTCAAAGAAACCCTACTAAGGAATAGATTACAGTTACAAGTAATAGTCTCACATTAAAAATGTAAGCCTTGTATGTAATAGTCACATAGGATTTCAAAGACTAGCTGGTCATGGAGGCCCATGCTCTTAATTCTAGCACTTAGAGGCTGAGGCAGGGGGATACTGAATTCCAGTTTAAATTCTGTGAGGAAAACCGGAGCAACAAAAACATTTAGATGGATTGTCTGGAGATTTGCTGTATTTAAAAAGAAAAAAATATGATTTCTTGCATCCGTGTGTTATGATGTTATATTTCTAGAAGAAAGACTGTGGCTAGGAAGGAAAGTAACTTCTACAAAGATCATCTTCCTGAGAAAGCTTCCTTATCTGCATCCCTCCCTAGCTTCACTGATGGCTGTCAAAATGCAGGTTGAACAGCAGGTGGCAGCAGAGGACACTGTAAGAGAACCTGATTTCCACCAGTCAGGTTTGATGAGCTTCAGTTAGAGAAGTTACTGGAAAGGGACTGATTTCTGACCACTAAATAGTGATCATGATATACAGAAAAAACCATTGGGCAGACTGATTGGGATAATAACTAAGTTCAAAAGATGTTCTCATTTTAATCATCTTTTTGATTTTTGACTAAATGCAACAAGGACTGAAAAAAGCTTACACAAATGCAATATATGGCAAAGCCCAACTAATCCTCTTACAAAATGGACATTCATGCTGAGTAGAGGTTTTTCTTTATCGTAAGTTATGACATTTAATATTTATCACAAAAATTGTCATTTAGACCAGCATGGAAATATGTCCCTTGGAGAGTGGTGTGTCTCTTGGCTCAGCAGAAAGATAAAAGAACATTCATAACCCTCAAGAAAAGAAAAATATAAGTAAAGGAAAGATGCAAGCATCACTAAGCATACGTCATACCTTTCCGAGTGTGACAGAGGCATGGAGCAAATAAGACAGTAGCACCTCCAGACCTTTTCAATAAATGTCCAAAAACAGGGATGATGAAAATATTACAAAGTTAATGCAATGGAGGCAGCTTATTAACTTGGTAGAAGGAAAGGTTAGTGGGAATGAACAATGATAACATATGCTAGCAGATAATGGAAAGAATTCAACATCTGGCCACCTTTGGGGCTTTAGTACATCCCAGCTGTGGTATTATGTTTTATTTGCTGTCCAAGGAGACTGGATGGAGTTGAATGCTTCTGGAAGCATTCACAATAGCTAAATGGCTTAAATAAAAATATGTAGTAGAGCCATTATGTAGAGTTTGGAATTATAACCACCAGTCTCCAGTAGCCATTTCCACTATAGAATGTATCTTTAATACTGAGTTATGAAATTCCTATCTCCATTTCCTGAATAAAACATGGATGTGTATGATTCTGTAATCCTGTGACTAGGCCCCTGAGAATTAAACAAGACAACCTATCACAATGTCTGCTCTATGGGAGTTACTTATGAATCCATTTTAATTTCTTTCCCTGCCTTCATAAACATTTTCTGAGAATTCGTATGTGTATTTTCAGGAAGATCTTAAGCACATCTCATTCAACATCTGTAGTAACATCTGCACAGTTCTGAGTTTAGGTGGAGACAATGTGTTCCACGGAGGGCTGGCCTGGTGTGAACGAGCGCAGATGCTAAATTGATGGCATTGAGGAAGGTAGAGTTCTCTGCTCTAATCATGAAGATGATCAAGTTTTATTAGATTTCCAAAATCATGTTCCTAAGAAGAAATTCTATTTTCCTTCCAAGTCCTTGCCAAGGAGTTTTGTGGGCTTCTATTCAGTGGAGGGTAGGCTAATTGGTGCCATAATGGAGTTGTAGGGTAAAACTATGGCTATGTTCAGGTGTGTGGCCAGAGAGTCTCTTCTTCAGGTCTCTTATCTTCATATGAATTACACTGGAATTAAGTCAAGTTAGTTATGATGTGCTGGGTTGTTTTTTCTTAAAACATTACAGATGTTAAATATGAGTAACCCTAAAAAAATAACAATATTGGACTAAATTGCCAATGACACTGTGAAAAGCTCAAGCATCAGCCACACTTCAAAGCTAGTCACTTAATCAATCTGCTTCTTATAATCAAGGAAAAAGTTTCACCAGGACTCGCTGGGAGGAATGAGGTATGTGATGGAAGGAGGCACAGTGTTGTGTCTTTGCAATGTTCATTCATTCTCTAACCCTAATAAGTACCTCTTGTGGTTATTACATAATGTGTGGTTGATGCATTGTTTTACTATATATATCTTACCATGCATATTGATATGTTGTGTTACTATGTGAAAGATGTCAACAATATTATCTTCAGTGTAACTATTGATCTTCCAAATATAACAGTATGTTAGGATTCTTGGCAAGAATGAAGTAAAAACCTCATGTTTGTTGCTGAGTTTTTTTCTGTTTCCTTTCACATATTTCTCCTCTAATTGCTTCCTTTCCAATGCATTCTTCTGATGATACTATGGTCCTTTCTTTCCAATATTCTTCTGAAAATACTATTGGTCACCAGGACTCCCTATCATGGCTTCTTATTTATAACAGGATTGGAAGCAGAAAGGGCTTCAAATCGTTTATATAGTAGCCTACAAAATTCAGATGCAAGTCTCTGCCCACCACTTAATCAAATAGTAAAATTCAGCACAGTTTCCTGTCCTTTATATGGACAGAATTTCATTGGTGGAGATGATCACAAAACAGTGAAGAACTCCATCTTGGAAAGCATTCATTTGGGTGAGTGAAGCAGCAATTTTAAAATTGACTGATAGGATTTAAATGTATGTATCATGCTATATATATATATATATATATATATGAATGAATTCGGGTATAAAGATTTTTCTATGAATGCTGTATGAATATAAAGAATTTTCTCAAATCAGTAATAAAAATTATTACCTTTTAGGAAAATTAGTACAACCAATAGTTAAACATATCTACAATCATTTCTGTACCATTACCATGGGTTTTCTTCAGGTGTGTCTCGGCTAATAAATTTAGTAAGTGTAAGAAGACATCTTCAAGTTGTCAACCAGATTACTTCATTTACTGGAGAGGAAACTGATGATATGACTTGACTAAAAGATGTGTTCTGCTAGGTGCCAGTGACTCCTAATCCTAGCTAATCAGGAAGCTAAAAGTCAAAGGTTCAAAGCCCAGGCAAGAACATTTAGCTATAAAAACAAAAGAAAAAAAAACCTGAAAGCAGAGTTGTGATTCATGTGGCAGAGCAGAGCACTGGCTTTAATTAAAATGCTCAAGGACAGTGTCCTGGCTGTGAATTCAAGGCACAGGACTTGTACATGCACACACACACACACACACACACACACACACACACACACACACTTTTTTTTTTTCTGATCAAATCATCAACTCCCTAGAATAAGATTCCAGGCTCTAGTTTGGCAACCCTTCTGCCACTTGGAATTGCACTATTTTCTGCACAATCGTGGTATCTCGCAGCATGTGTTTACTTCAAGGGAGGGATTCAAATAGCGCAATTAGTCGGGTGCGGTGGCTCACAGCTGTCATCCTAGCTACTCAGGAGACTGAGATCTGAGGATCGTGGTTCAAAGCCAGCCAGGGCACTAAAGTCCATGAGACTCTTCTCTCCAATTAACCACTAGAAAACTGGAAGTGGCGCCGAGGTTCCAGGGGTAGGGCGGTATCCATGAGCTAAAGAGCTCAGGGACAACACCCAGGCCCAGAGTTCAAGCTCAATGACCCACAAAATAAACAAATAAATAATCATAGTACAAGCTGCAATCTGACCTTAAAACCCAAAGCAGCTTTCCACTTTCTATGTAAGTAAATGTTGAATGAATGATACTCAAAAGTTAAGTTTTAATGCGATTAACTTCTTCACTTTGCCGGTAATCATTTGGAGGGGAAAGGTTAGGAAAATTCTCAAATGTTGGTTCTCTACGTTGCTCCACGACGAATAGTATTTTCAGGACAAGAAAACGGTAGTTGAGTCTATTCTGAATCAAACTATTAGAATCCCGAGAGAGAAAGACAAGTTAGAGTACTAGCAGATGTTTAGGGAGCCCAGGCCTTCTGCTGTATCCCAGGCCAGTCCGCTAAGAGACGCTCCAGACCATTCAAACGCGGGCGAGCCCGGGGGCCGTGGCAATTGTCCTTCCTCGCGCTAGGAGGCGCGCCGGCACCAGTTTTGTCACTTGGTTGCTTCTAAGATTAACCAGAATGGGCTTACTTTCACCAGGGGGGGGGGGGGCGGGGGAGGGAGACAGCGAATTACACTTGCTGCGTTGATAGACCAGACTCGAAGAGCATCCTTTTACACACCAAGACGAGCCAAGGTTGCTTTTGGAGGCTTCGAATCCCACAGCAGCACCTCATCTTTCTCCTTTGGACTTGGGAAATTTTAACTTCCCCCAAGGATAAAATCTGTAGGGATGGTTTACAGCGGGGATCTCGGTGGGTTCACTGTTTAAATAAATCTTCCTGAGCAATGGAGAACAATCTCCACATTAATCTTGGGTAATTAGCGCTATAACCCTGGGCAGCCTAAGATCCACAGAAGACAAAGCTTTATGCAAATGTCCTCTCCCCTTCCCTGCTGCCCCTCCGCCTTGCCAGACACCCCCACCCCCACTTTCTCCACAGGCCTGTGGAACAGACACCAGGCTCTCTCTTTTTTTCTCTCTCTTTCTGACTCTCTCTCTCTCTCTCTCTCTCTCTCTCTCTCTCTCTCTCTTTCTGACTCTCTTTCTGACTCTCTCTCTCTCTCTTTCTGACTCTCTCTCTCTCTGTCTCTCTCTCTCTGTCTCTCTCTCTCTGTCTCTCTCTCTGTCTCTCTCTCTCTGTCTCTCTCTGTCTCTCTCTCTCTGTCTCTCTCTCTCTGTCTCTCTCTCTCTGTCTCTCTCTCTCTGTCTCTCTCTCTCTCTCTCTCTCTCTCTCTCTCTCTCTCTCTCTCTCTCTCTCTCTCTCTCTCTCTCTCTCTCTCTCTCTCTCTCTCTCTCTCTCCTTCAAATCAACCATGAGGTTCTGGACTTCTGCAAACAACAATAAAAGAAGTGGCAGCGTGTGGAGGGGGGGGAAGGGAGGGGCGCGCGTGGCCGGAGCTGTGGCACGAGTTAGCCTCCAGGGAACTGGCACCTGCTCAGTCCTGGACTGAACCCTCTAAAGGGGCGCAGGTCGTCCAGCGGGAAGGGACAGCTCCCTGGAACTCACTCCAGGGGCCCCTCCCCCGACCTCGGCCGGCAGACAGTACTCTGGGAAGATTCTTGAGCTGATCCCTTAGCTGAGAATCCCGGCTCAAAGGAGACCCGGCCGCAAAAGAGGAGGAGGATGTGCGGAGCCTCGAGCCAGTTCTGAGCGCAAAGGTGCGGGGCGGGGCGGGGCGCAGGCAGGCCGGGCCAGGCGCGGCCCCCCCCCCTTGCCGGGCTGTCTGTCTGCGTGTGTTTATGGTATGTGCGGAGGGGGGGGGGGTTCACGTGAAAGGAATACATTTTTACTCGCTCCCAGGGCCCCGCTTGCTGTTTTACGGCGTGGACTTATTTAAAGCCTCTGTTGTCGGCGTTGAAATGGTTCAAGCTCCTAAATATTGCGCAGAGCTTTCACCAGCCGAACTGCCAGGAATCATGAAGATATCTGGCACTGGAGCTCTCTTTTGCACACACACACACACACACACACACACACACACACACACACACACACACACACACACACACACCATGCCCTGAATGTTTGCTTTTCTTTCTCTCAAACCAGAACTTAAATGTTTGTGAATGTCTTCTGCAGAAGACCAGGGGAATGCAGTCCAGAGATCCGTACCTAAAATACTGCAGGCATGGAGAAATTTCTAAAGAAACTATATTCTGATTAAAAACAAGCCTTAGTACATATCTATTTATCCCCTTTCCGTCGGTTACTGCTTCCTTCTTCCAAGCTCAGATTTAGAAAGTAAGAAAGAAAAAGAAAGGGGGGAAAAAGTAAAAAGAAAGGAAAGGGAAAGGGAAGCAGAAGCTAAGCAAAAGCTCTGATCTGGCTCTTCCAATCCATAAAAGCTGTGGTGTCTACACTTTGTTTATGAAATAGAATAAGAATGGGAGGGGGATTTCATTTAAGGACACAACGGGCTGTATAAATACAATCCTCATTTTTTAAAAGTGAAGGAGATTTGGTTTACTCTGAAGAGCAGTAATTCAAACAGCACCTATCTGCCTCAGAGAGAGTAGCTATACACAGTGACACAGGCAAGTTTGAAATTTAGAACAAGGCTTTGATTTATTCCCTTTCTATCAGTGATTAATGCCCCTTAATTAGCTAATCTCAAAGCCATTATTTACAACTAGGGCAGACAAAGGTAAAACTGATGATCCAACACTTATGTCAGTTTGAAATTTTGAAAATAACAACAGAAACAAAAACTCCATTCAAGCAGAGTCTTGAGTGTGTTGCAGATGAATCTCAAAATAACAAAGGAACCTAAAAGGAAAATATTGAAGATCAAAATAAATAAAATAATTAAAGACCAAATAAAAATCGACCCCTCTAACAATCCAAACTGCCCAGACTTCCTTTTTCCCAGATAATACTCTCTGGAACAATGTTGAAAAAGAAATGGGGTTCTTTGAATCATCTTCTCTCTCTCTCTTTCTCTCTCTTTGACCAGCCCTGGGGCTTGAACTCAGGGCCTGAGCATTGTCTCTGAGCTTCTTTTGCTCAAGGCCAGTGTTCTACCAATTGAACCACTGTCCCACTTCTAGCTTTTTCTGTTTATATGGTTCTGGGTAATTGAACCCAGGGTCCCATGCATGCTAGGCAAGCACTCTATCACTAAGCTATACTTCCACTTCCAACCCTTTGTATCCTCTTTCTACAAAAAAACACAACAAAACAAACAAAAAAAACACCTCTAGAGTTCTCAGTTTTGACTTTTAGCGGGACGCGTTTATAGTTTAATTTTCCCAAATTGTTTATGAGAAAGGAGACTGGATTTGAAGGAAGCAGTGTTCTCTCTGCGCTTTTCCAAGGAGGGAGTTAGGAATCAGAGGTTAAGGTGGTTTTTCAGGATACGGGTTAGGGGGTAGGAACGCCCCCCCCCCAACTATACACATAGCCTAGGTGTTACAGAATTTCTCTGTGCCCCAAGCGCCATCTCCCGGGAGTTAGAGACCCCCAAAACTCGTCCCCACTTGGACACAGCTGCAGCTCCAGGAGCCTTTGCTTAGGAGAAAACTAGAGCTAGGGTGTCCCAGAGGACTTCCGGAGGTCGTTTTTGAGTGACCCAGGGGGTCCTTTCTGGAGCTGGGGAGCCCAGGCCGGGGAAGGGCGGCCGTGGCCGGCCGAGGTGGCTGGAGAAGGGGCGGAGCAGGCCCAGTACGGGCTGCTGCTGGCAGAGGGACGCATGCCAGGTTGCCAGGCCACCTTAGGTCAAGCGGGCTAGTTATCCAGTCCCCGCCCCCTCTAGAGACCACAGAGGGCACCCCAACCCAAGCACACCTTCACCCCCTCTCTCACGGCGTCCCAGCTCCACGGTGAGCGGTGGCGGGTTGAGAATAGCGGAGATTCTAAGGAACAAGAGCCCAGGACCTGCGGGCAGCCCGAGCTCCTCCAATCCGAATGGTTGGGAGGGTAATATTTAAAAAAAAATGTTTCGTGGACTTTTGAATCCAAGACCTGAACAGGAATAGAAACGAGAATTAAAACCCTTTCTAGAAAGTGGGCAGTAAAGGCCAGGGAAGCCATGCAGGGAACTGGAAGCTGGCTGGCTACTGGGGGTGTGATGGGGGAGAGAGGAGGAGGGAAAAGACAGCCGCTGGAGGGGGGGTAAACTAGAAAGAGCTAAAGGAGCCCCGTCTTTTGTCTGAAAGCACCCGAGTCTGAAGTCGTAGGAACGAGGTCTTCCTTAGAGCTCCGACCCAGAGACAGAGGCGTTAGAGAAAGAACTGAGCGCAGAGCGGGTACCTCCCTGCTGGGTGAATTTCTCTTCCCTTGCCATCCCAGGATCTGGGGGTCCCCCTCTCTTCCGAGCTACCCCCTCCGCCTCTCTCCAGCCCCTTCTCTGTACAAAGCCTGGAGGAGAAAGAACCCCCCATCCCCAAGAGAGAAAAGGAAAGCAGGGAGTCGGGAGAGAAAGCCAGCAAGGTTTTCATGGGGGAAATAAATCTGTGGCTCCAGACGTTCAACTATGCGGGGTTCCCCCCGCCCCGCCTCCATTTGCGTTCATTTACTTGGAAATAGTTGTTGGATAATAATTTTGTCGGAGAGATTAACCATTAAGGGTTCAAAGTTCTCAAATGATTGTGAAATCCTGCTTGTAAAAACGTTGCTTTTAAAAAAGATAATAGAAAAACAACCCCACAATTTCTTCTTCCACTGCCCCACCCCACCCCGAGAAAGGGAGGAGAGAATGCGCCCGGGTCCTAGGCACCGAGGGAATGCTTTCAGAACAAAGGCGATGCCAGATCCAGATCGCACGCCACGCCTTGTGGAGTTCCATCTGGGAGAATTCTCCACCGTCTTCCCATTCCACTGGAAAGAAGTAATCAAAGTATGTGTTTATGGTGTACAGATGGCAAAAGGAAACAAAAGAAAGATTGAGGTTTGCTTCCTCAATTGTTGGGCAAATATGGAAAGAAACAAAATAACTAAGCGAGCGGAAGCAGGCCAAAAGTCCAAGGCTCTCCAGCACTGGCCCGGGAAGCAAATCCCTCTCAAGCCTCTCATCTCTGGAGACCCACAGTTCCAGCCTACAACCTCCTGCGGGAACCCCACGCCGCGGGGTACCCTGACAACCAACCTTGCAAGCAGCCTGAAACTAACAAAGCCACCAGTCAGCTAGTCAGTCTCTCTTCCCCTCCCACCCCTTCTTCTCTCCCCCTTCCACCCTCCTTGTGCTAATCTCGCCCCAATTATTGCTCAACAGCACGTCCACTTGCTGGAAGGAGTCTGGGTGGTGGTGGTGGCGGTGGTGGCGGTGGTGGTGGAGGTGGTGGTTTTGGTTTTCAGCAGTCTGCAGTCAGGAGCCAAGTGTCCACGGGGCCACTGTGGGGATGACCCACCGCGGGAATCTGGGGGAGCCAGAGGGCGAGGTAGCTCTCCCCCACGTACCCCGAGATGCAGGGTCCACTTTCGGTTTCTTTTGCCTACCAGATCCCGCCACTTCTTTCCTGGTGTGGTTTCTCAGGACACTCTCCCCCTGGGCAGACTTTGCAAAGCTTTTCGACCGCCTTTGGGTGCGGGGATTGAGAAGGAAGGGAGCACGCAATGGCTCTACAGAAGGACACCCTGGGTTTTCCTTTTCATAAAAAAATTAATTTCATTGACATGACTTGAAAGGTTTGTTTGAACGTAAAGGCAAAGCTGCCAATTGCAAACACAAACAGACGGACACACACTGCGTGTATCAGATGTTGGGAATAAAAATGGTTTATTGATTGAAATAATAGAGGCATTATTTTGATTTGTCTTGACATGAGCGCTGATTTATAGAGCTCTTCCCCCATTGATTTCTTCTTGTAGTCCAGACACATGGAAATGATAAAAATCTCACCAAAAACTCACCTTGGTGCTAATCAAGATTGCTCCATGCACGTTATAAATCTGATGTTATATTTACAGCTTATCTTTATTCAAGAGGTTGGTCTCCGTCCTAGCATTGTCCCCTTTCAAAAACAATTTTTTGGGGGTGCATCTGTTTTCACTTTGCACTTTCAACGGGCTGGCGCAGACAATAGTGCGAAAAACATCTGAAAATATGGGGCGACAGAGCTGCACGTGTGTTTCATTTCTGCACTGTTACGGTGGAAAATAACAAAAGAACACACACACACACACACACACACACACACACACACACACACACACACACACACACAGGCACGCGCACAGACCTGGGGCGTTAGCACAAAGGGCATGCTGACCCAGAGCTAAAGCACCCGACAAATCCCAGAAAGGGGCAATTGGAGGAGGAGCTAGGACGGCCCCAGAACAAGCCATTTGGGAAAAGATCCCAGACCACGGACCTGGAACAGTTAAGAAATTAAACCTAGGTAGAGGAGAGAGAGAAGGAGAAGGAGAGGGAGAGGGAGAAGGAGAGGGAGGCGGGGAGAGGGAGAGGGGGAGGGAAAAGGGGACGGAGAGGGAGAGGGGAGAGGGAGAAATGGAAAGAGAATGGAGGGAGGGAGGGGAGAGAGATTTTAAAGTGTCCAGAACAGACACAAGAGAGTAGAATATTCCTCTCTCTCTCTAAAACACTGGTTTTTCTTTGCCTAACAGAGGAAATATAGTAATCGTAAAACAAATATCACCTTGCTCAACGCAAAACAAAACCCAAACCCAAACCCAAACGGAGAGTTCTTTCAGTTCAATTGTTTGAGGCTCACAGGAGACAACCCCCCCCCCCATTCACCTAGGGCCTGGCAGCAGCCAGTGAGTTTGGGAAGGTAAGTGTGGGGGGGGGGATGCCAAAGAGGAGGGGGACGAAAGAACGCCTCCCCCCCCCAAATGCCTGAAGGGGCATACATATTTGCAGACTTTCAAGCTTCAGGAATACAAAGGCAGGCGTGGGATTATCTGATTATCCACGGATACCGGACGTGCTAGTTGTTGCTTCCAGAGGATGCCAGCATTCAGCAAATAAATAAATAAAATAAAAAATAAATGGATAGATAAAAGGCCAGTTGGTAAATGGGCAGGGGATTTATAATCAGGGAGGACGCCGGTGGGAACTGAGGCGCGGTGGCCCCTAACCCGGGACTATATGCACAAAGCCCGGGGCCTTGGGCAGCAGAAACCCGCCCCCCCCCGACCCTACCCCGCCCGGACCCCCTCGAGCGGGGCGCGTGCGGAGGCTCCGGGACCGCTGGCCTGGAGTGGGGGGGGAGGTCGGGGGAGAGGAGAGGGAACTTGAGCCGAGAAAAGCCTGCCGGGCATTCTAGACTTCTCCCTGAGCGGCTTTCTGCCTCTGTTTCCCCGCGATCTAGAGCCACGCGAAGGTTTTCAGGGCGACGTCGCTGGGGGAAGAGAGGGGCGATGCTTTTATTCTGGGAACACAGAACGCCCTGGGCGGCCCGCGCCGTAGAGAGAGTTTCGCTTCTGCCCGCCCTGCAGACATCCCTCCCTCCTCCTTTCCCCGTTAACATCACCCCCAAAAGAATTGTCATTTCTGGTGCAGCCTGTTGAGCCGGAAGGGTGAGCGCACCGGGGGCCCCCCAGCTCCCCTGCGGGCGTCCTGCCCAGAACACCCCTGCTTACCCGGCCAGGGGCACCAGAGCACTGGGCGAGGCGGGTCCCCTCCTGTCTCTCATTTCGGGCAGTCCACGTGTTAGCCTTCCTCTGGCCGGGACCCATCACCTGAAAGTCCCTAAGCTGCCTTCTCTTGGCTGGTCCCCAGATAATTGCTTATTTCTCCACATCTCCTGCCTGGGAAATTTAGAAAGCACGATTTCATTTGTTCCTGATCTGCCGACAGCCCCTTTGCATTAGTGAATTCTGTTCCTCCCCCCCCACACACTCATGCTCATTTTTTATTTTTAATAAATGACAAAAAATCAAAACAAACCTCTGAATCAGTCTGCCCGATTTTATGCTCCATCTCCTCTGTGTATGCGCTATGTACTCTCTGCCAATCGATGGGAAAGAAAGGGCGAGCTTTTAGGGGTGTTTGCAATTTCCTTTGTCACTTGCCGCTTAATCCATGGGCATAGACTTTACATAGCATTTGTTTATGAAATCACTTCGTGTTTTCTCTGCTCAAGATGTGGGATTTTATTCCTTCTGGATTCACTTGAAGGACACCTGATGCAAAAAGGAAGTACATGGGGGAGGAGCGGTTGTGACAGATTTCCACCCCCTGGAGGTTTTGAATCAACTCAGGATTGCTTTCTTGAGGATTTGCTTTCCTATGATTTGTTGTTATTGTTGTTTTGAAGACCATACCTTGAAGCAATGGTTGGGTATCTCATGTCTCCTAGCCTTGCACTCCTGGCATTACAAGATGCTACTTGTCCAGCTTCAAGCAAAGGAGCAGAGCCAGCAACTCTGGCTGCCATAACCCGGTTTCATTCTTTTGGTCATGAACTGCCTATCTGCATGGCGGGACTGCAGAGGCTCTGGTTCCAGTTTCCCTGGTTTACTTATTGATTTCTTTACTTGATTACATTGAGACACTATATGGCTAAGGAGTGTGGAATGTGTCTGAACAAAGCTATTATTTTCCTGATTAAAATCCATGCAGGAAGAAAATCTCAAAACGGAAGTTGGTGATGGTGCAAATTAGGTTTCTTTTCGTATTAAAAAATTCTGCAAAATCACTGAGCTTTAAGTTGAGAGGCTCAAAACTATGATGCAAATGTGTGGCAATCAACTTCAGGGTTTCATGCTAATACTACCTTAGACTATCTGATGCTAACTTGGATTAGGTGACCAGATCCATCTCTGGAGAACATCTTAAATTCACTGGCCGCTGGCATCTAAAATTCTGTCAGTTTTGTCTGTTTCAGCAGAGAACAGATTCTAGGCTATATAAAATATATAAAGATGTAGCTAGTTATATGTTAGGGTCAGATTTTGCATGGACCACTTAATTTACCATGGATGAAGGAAAGTAGCCCAAAGTGGGGTGTCTTTTTACATTAGGTGTTTAGCTGTAATTAGGGACACAGGTGAGGTGATAATGTTGTCTTGGATGGTAAGGGCAGCACACAGATGAATAAACAAAAACTCTGTGGCAACAACCTTTCTTCAAAGCACAGCTGCTCCTCTGGGTTCAAGGCGCTCCTTCCTAGTCTTATGTTTAGGACTCAACTTGAGTTGCTGCTAGAAGTTATAATAAATACCCTGGCATGTCAGGGCTACAGCTGGCCCAGGAAGTAGTTTCTGTCTTCAGAAGGACAATGAGTAGAAAGCCCTACTGGTATACCAGGAGTGTCATTATCATGACATAGTTAGAAAGAAGTC
This sequence comes from Megascapheus bottae, assembly GCF_031878675.1. Taxonomy (NCBI): domain Eukaryota; kingdom Metazoa; phylum Chordata; class Mammalia; order Rodentia; family Geomyidae; genus Megascapheus; species Megascapheus bottae. Next base: position 58,411,560 of record NC_143512.1, on the reverse strand, counting down.
AATACATAGAATTTGGAATAAGCAAAAATGATTGCCCTCCAACTATTTAACTAGACATCAATATGAAACAAGAAAAAAGAGTTACACTATCTTTGGAATGGATAAATGTTTGATTGTTATAAGAATAGAAAACTGGCCAAGACTAGCAATCACCAAAATGATTTTTTTTTCTATTCAGTCTGCAGCCAGGCCAGAAGAGATTTGGATTAAGGAAATTTCTGCATAACTCTGTATTCATGAAGTATTCCTTGTTATAGTTTAAATTGCTTCATATATCTGCTGAGTAATGAGCACATACTTAAAGTTTATGAAAGTGTGTGTGTGTGTGTGTGTGTGTGTTTGTATGTGCATGTGTGCTCAACTGGGAAATCTGGGTTTTGACACTAGTTTTAATGACTTTTGTCAAAACGAGTATGTACTGAAGACATAGTGACACTTTAAAATAGATGTTCTGCAAGATCTACGATTGGTCCACGTGAACCATGAGGAGCTTCCGGCAGCCAGTTTCCTATTGCCAGTGCAATTGTCCCTCATGCCAGCTGTTCAGCTTTCATCAGACAGGATGCCAGCACATTCACACATCCAAAACTTTAAAAAGAAATCCATAGCCTAATGATAGAATGCTTGGCTCACATGCACAAAGCCCTAGGTTTGATTCTTCAGTACCACATATATAGAAAAAAGCTGCAAGTTGTGCTGTGGCTCAAGTGGAAGAGTGCTAACCTTGAGCAAAAAGCGTCCAAGGACACTGCCCAGACCCTGAGCTCAAGCTCCACAACTGGCAAAAACAAAAACAAACAATCAAATCAAATAAGAACCATTTTACATATGAACAGTGAATATGCAGTGAATATTACATATGCTTCTGTTATCCAAAATTAATTTATCCAAATGATTGTTGGAATTAATTATAGCTTTAGTCTCCTCCAAATCCTGAGTTAAGTTTGACACTAACTACTGTAATGTATCTTGTCTTTTCTGTTGAATGCAATTAAACGACAGTTTCTTTTGATGCTAAATTCTGCTATTTGAAGAACATATATGACTTATTATTTCATTATCTTTGTTGCCAATTTTGTTAACTCTTATCTTTCCTTAGTGAAAGCAACCTCCAAATATATGTTGCTGTCCCCATAGCAAACTCTCTAATTTCTTCAATTTAAAGTTTGCCAAAAATTTTTGCTTCATATTTTAGGATATGTTAGTGGACTCTTGCAGCCAGCCTTGCACCTTTTGTTTCAAAGATTAATGCACCTGGATTTTGTAAACCTTTGAGTCTACCATTAGGGCTGTGATGGGCTAAATTAGGTAAAGCATATTAAAGATTCAGTGATAATGTCTTGCACTTGGTGCTATTTTTTTGCATACAAGTACTGCAGTTGAAACTTTCAAGTGATAGCATGGAATACCTTTTTGTTGTTGGTGTCAGATTAGACTTCTTCCTCTTAAATTCAAAGTTATTTTCCTCTAAATACACTTCACTGAAGTTGTTTATGTTTAGGGATTTAATGTAAACATGAAGATTGGTGCAACTATTTTTACAAACTATTTTAAACAAAGCTGAATGAAGTAACATCCATCACTGATCTATTGGTGACCTTATTTTTTAACTTTACTCACGTCTTTGAATCCTAAAGATGGAAACTTTTCAACAGCAAAAAACCCCAATTGTTCAATATTTTGGTGCCTGTCCTGGGGCTTGAACTCAGGGTCTTTTTACCACAAAGGTAGTGCTTTACTCACCTGAGCCACAGTCTACTTCTGGCTTTGTTGCTGTTTTAGATGCTTAATTATAGATAGAGTCTCAGGGACGTTACTGCTTATGCTGCTATGAGCCATAGTCCTCAGATCTCAGTCTTCTTAGTTAGCTAGGATTATAGGGTTGAGCCTTGGATGACCAGCACCTACTTACTTTTCAAATAGTCTTGTGAAAGTTCCATTGAACACATACTTCAATTGTGCCTTCATTTATTTGACTGACTGCTTCTAGAGTGTCAACTCAGGGTCTTGCACTAGTTCAGCTTTCTGGCTCATGTCTAATGCTCTATCTCTCAAGCCATGCTTCCATATGTGATTTTTTTTTCCTGGTTATTCTGGAGATAGGATCTCATGAATATTTTTGTTGGAGCTGACTTTGCTTGGCAGTCTTGTAGATCTCAGCCTCCTGAGTATCTAAGATTAAACATGTAAAACAGAACTCCTTACCTTCATTCCATTTTTCAGTTCCTTTAGCAATTCTTTCACATTCGTAGGCTATGATTTCTTCTACCTGTTCCATATTGCATGTTTTCTAACACATAATACTTGTTTTTATAAGTGCCAACTCTTCCCATTTTAATATATTTTCATCAATGGCTAAGAATTGAAGCAAACTTTTCTGACTATCTCTAGATAGCTTTTAATACATGGTATTTTGTGGTGCAAACCCTTAAGAAACTATAAGATTGTACATATTGACATTGAAATTTATCAACTTCACATTATAATCCTAAGTCTCTCAAAGACTATTATTTGAGCCAGATGATTTATTTATGAAACATTACTAAAAAAAGTCTTACACATTCCTAACAGCTGTAACTATGATAATTTTACTTCCTTCGATCATTTTGGTAACCCTCAAAGCAAAAACGTTCTTCAGGTTTCACCTTCATGGGTGCAGTTTTTCTATCCTGAGTGCAGTTTCTGCAGATTTCTTAATGAATATAAAACAAAGAAAAGGGCATCAATAATCTGACAATGTAGGCTAGTCTCTGTCCCCATAATTTTGTGTATGACTATAATTAACCCCCTAGGTTGCATTTCCTTATTTATGCATCTGTTAGAAAGAGTTAATAATATGTTTTCACGCGCGCATGTGCATTTGTGTGTGTGTGTGTGTGTGTGTGTGTGTGTGTATTTGTTTCACTTTAAGCTGCTATAAGCAAAATACAAAAGAGTAGATGACTTAAACAATAGAAGGCTGTGAAGTCTCTGTTTGAGATGGCTGGATCTAGTCAGTGCTTCTGTCTTCATTTAGAAATGACCAAGGGCTTGTGTCATCATGTGATAAACAGACAGAAAGTCATCTCAGTATGTCTCACTTGTGCTTACTAATCCCCTTCTTGACTACTCCGCTCTTGTCGTTTCACCCCGCCCTTGCCAAATACTATTCCATGAACACGTAGGATTTCCGTGTATGAATTTGAGTGGCATACAGTAACTATTCCATTTCTATGTGTATGTGTGTATGTTTATGAGAAACTCAAGTTACCACATGTAATTGAAAAATGTTAAACATAGGAGAGGAAAACTCTCCTGATGACCTCTGCTTGGCTATGGTTTGTGTTCACATGTTATTGGTATTTCATTCAGCGTTATCAGCATTTACATTTGTAAAGGTAATGAATTAACCAGCTCCACATCTCATTTGATTGCTTTCGTCTCTATCTGATTGTAGGTTACCAATCTGGTTATGCTATTCAGATGCCAAAATCTTAGGTGTGTCTTCTTCTTTTCATAACTCTTTCTTCTTGATTTAGAAATGTAAAAGCTTTTTGTTGTTGTTGTTGGGCTATTGAGTATATATAACTTTTGAACACTCTGTGTTCTCTTGCTCCCACAGAATGTTGCTCTGACTGTGAGCCAGGAGCTTTGGCTTCGTCCCAATATGGGTTGATGTTGGACTTTGTGCTTGTCTTTGTAAGTGAATATGTCAGAGAAGGTAGATAAATTTATAAATATAAACATAGAAATACAATCTTATGGTGAGTAGTAGAGCTTTTGCCTAGTATGCACAGGTTCTGGGTTCAAGCACCCTCAGTGCAAAATTAGATCAAACAAATAGAATAAAAACCTCAGGATACATATTTTTTTATTTCATTTTTCATGACCACAAATATTTACTCATGTTTATGAATTGAGCAATTTTTTCAAAATTTCAACTTCATGTTACATGTGTGCTCTTTCTCTTTTTCATATAACTTCTATATCTTCTGAGGGCTTCCTCTAGTGTACCAGTCAAAATGTGAAACATATGTAAATAAATTAATATCCATTTCACAAAGGTATTGTATCTTTTAAAAGAGTGCAGAGGGTTCTGGTGCTGAACGAGCAAGCTGGAAGTCTTCTGTGTCCCACAGAAAGGAAATTTCATTGCTTTCTTTCTAAAATGTTAATAACTGATGGTGCTCCAGTGATGCAAGCATTTTGAGAATCCAGATTGTTAAGCAGTCCTGAAGGACATAACTTAATAGTGTTGCAAATACTCAAAGCAGTTTCAGGGCTATTTCTGTTGCAGAACAAGAGATTCAGGACTTTGGGGACAGTCTTGTAGTTATTCTCTCTCTCTCTCTCTCTCTCTCTCTCTCTCTCTCTTTCTCTCTCTCTCTCTGTCTCTGTCTCTGTGTGTCTCTGTCTCTGTCTCTCTGTCTGTCTCTGTCTTTGTCTCTGTCTCTATCTTTGTCTCTGTCTCTCTCTGTGTCTCTGTCTCTGTGTGTGTCTCTCTATCTGTCTCTCTCTCTATCTGTCTCTCTCTGTGTCTCTGTCTCTGTCTCTGTCTCTCTCTGTCTCTCTCTGTGTCTCTGTCTCTCTCTCTTTCTCTCTCTCTCTCTCTCTCTCTCTCTCTCTCTCTCTCTCTCTCTCTCTCTCTCTCTCTCTCTCTCTCTCTCTCTCTCTCTCTCTCTCTCTCTCTCTCCCCAGTCCTGAGGCTTGAAATCAAGGCCTGGGCATCGTCCTTGAGCTTTCCAAAGGCAAGCTGCCTCTCCTTGAGCCACAGCACCACTTCACTGCTGTGTATGTGGAATCAAGGAATTGAACCCAGGGCTTCCTGTATGCTAAGCAAGCACTCTACTTCTGGGCCACATTCTCAGCCCCCCTCTTCTCTGCTGAAACGACAGCAGCAAGAACCTTTATCACCAGTGCCTGTTCATGCTTCAGTGGAGTAGCTAGTGTGGGTTACATAATGAGGAGGGGGAGGAAGAGGAAGAGAAAAAGGGGGAAAAGGAGAAGGAAGAGGGGGGAAGAGGGGGAGGAGGAGGGGAAGGGGGAGGAGAGGGAAGGGAGAAGGAAGAGGAGAAGTAACTCTTAAAAATTCTTTTTAGGAGTTCATCATTGCAGATGTACCTTCCTTGTGACCTATATCTAGAAGAAAGGAGCAACCCTAAATTGAAGATATAGAGAGACAAAGAAGAATCTGAACAGATAGCTTGGCTGTCTTCCATGATTAGATCATGATTATCATGATTAGATCATATCCTCCTTGTTCAATCACACTTCTCCATGTCTGCCTGTTCTCTAACTTACCTAAGCCACATAGTTACCATCAAGAATATAAACAACAACAAATGCTGGAGGCTGCATAGGGGGGAGGATATATCTCATAAGAAGTGAGTGATATTGTGAATCAATGTAACCATTATGGAAATCAGTATGGAAGTTCCTTGTCAAACTAAAACTAGACCTACTTTATGATATTGTCTTATCCCTTTTGAACACACATCCAAATGTGTGCACTCCCATGTTTATTGAAGCTCAATATGGAACTGAGGTGCCTAACAATCAATGAAAGGATAAACTATATACACATAAATATACAGACAAACATACATATACATACATATGTACATACATACATATATGCCAGGGAATACTACTCAGCCAGAAAGACAAATGGAATTGTGTTCAGAAGAATTGTTGGAAATGGAGATCTTTGTGTTGATGGAGATAAACAAGGCCAGAAATGTCAAATAACATTGGTTCCTGTTCATTTGTGGAGTATAGATATAAGGTGATTCTGAAAATGATGATGATGATGATGATGATGATGATGATGATGATGATGACACTAGTTATGATAATGGGTTGTGAAGATAAAAAGAAGACTATCTAGGAGTGAATAAACCAGAGATAGAAGGGAAAGGAAGGATTGTCAAGGAGTGAACAGGAGCAAAAGGTGTTACATACACACATACATGATGACAATATAGCAAAGCCACCGAATCCTGTTTAAACAAAAAATGGAGGGGAAGGAAGGAAGGAAATAAATGGGAACATGGCAGAAGGGTTGCATATGTTTAAAGTATATTTTGTGCATGTATGGAAATATCATAGCAAACCCCCTCATACAACAAATAAATCCCAATTCAAAAATTAAAAATGAATTTCAAATGTAGATAAAAAGAATTACCTCTTGAAAGTTATACTTTGACTTACACTTCACTATTTCAGCCCCTGTTTTAGAAGGCTGACTGACTGACGCTCTATTCTCCTAATGCAGTAAGGCATTTCACTTGATAAGGATGTTTGGGAGGTCAGCAGAATTGTGCCTAGAGGTATTTCAGAGATCAAAACTTGAATATATGGCCTTATGTATCTAGGTTTTGCTCTATTGCAAATCTCTGCTAGGAGAACCCAAGGTTTCTACTGATTATGACAAATGAGGGAAACCATTGAGCCTATGTTCCTTTGAGTCTGGCTTACTTCACTTAATATGATTTTTTCTAAGTCTTTCCATTTCCTAACAAATGGGGTGATGTCATTCTTTCTGACAGCAGCATAGAATTCCATTGTGTACAAATACCACATCTTGTTGATCCACTCATCAACTGAGGGACATCTGGGTTGGTTCCATAACATGAGGAAGGGTATCAATGTATGTGAATTAATGCACCTTCTATCTGGCAAATATAATGTAACCCTTCTATTAATTACAATAAAAATATATGAAAAAACTTGAATATATTTCTTTAAATGATGCTTAATTCAAAAATGCCCTCATCAAGGTTCAAAGCCAGGCTGGGCACAAAAGGACCTGAGACTGTTATCTCCAATTAACCTCTAGAAAATGGGAAATGGGACTTGGCTCAAGGATTGGGTGGTAGCGCCCAGGCCAAGTTCAAGCCCCATCACCTTCCGACACACACACACACACACACACACACACACACACACACACAATGCACTCACTTGGTCTGTCTGATTGGTCATTTACTTGTAAATGATAAAAACGAAAACTGTGAAGAGTTCTAAATTTTCTACATAAGGGTAGCTGAAGTATTCCCAAATGGCAAGAGCCGTCTTTTGTTCACATATTTTTTATTGTAATTAATAGAAGGGTTACATTATATTCACCAGATAGAAAGTGCATTACTACACATACATTGATACCCTTTCTAATGTCATGGTTCCAATTTCCCTTCACCCCCTCCCCCCTGCCGCTCATGTTGTTTTCCCTATCCAATTTCAAATAACCAATCAAGCATATATTCAATATATCAGATAACAAGGTGAAATACTGTAACAATATGAGATAACCAAAGGACAGCAAAAGAGATGAGAGATAACATAGTACATTAAGGACAACAATCATTCATTATATGGCTTTTGTTTCTATATCCTTGAGGTCCTTACATTTAGAGTCATCCTATATGGCCTTATGTATCTAGGTTTTGTTCTATTGCAAATCTCTGCTAGGAGAGTCCAAGATTTCTACTGATTAAGACAAATGAGGGAATCCGTTGAGCCTATGTTCCTTTGAGTCTGGCTTAGTTCACTTAATATGATTTTTTCTAAGTTTTTCCATTTCTTTACAAATGGGGCGATGTCATTCTTTCTGACAGCAGCATAGAATTCCATTGTGTACAAATACTACATCTTGTTGATCCACTCATCAACTGAGGGGCATCTGGGTTGGTTCCATGGCAAGAACCACCTTGATGAGCAGTCTACTTGGCCTGTTCAGTCTCCTATGCCCCTTTTCTTATTTAAATATGTGGTTTCTTTGGGCATTTCTTAGACTTTGGCACTGGGAACATTAAAAATGCAGCTATTGGAAGAGTGATAGGCTGGCTACTGGCTGGCATCAGGAGTGCTGGAGTGAAGGTCTTTCTATATTTGAGCTTGCCAATCAAATAGAAACTACTGTCTGTTCCCTGTAGCACTGTAGAAGGTCTGTCTATTTTATTCTTAGGTCATTTTCTTGATCAGACAGGGGGTCAGTAGCAAAACAATGATGATGGAATACTGCTCTTTTTTTTTTTTTTGTCATGGGCTTGAACTCCGGGCCTAGACTCTGTCCCTGAGATCTTCAGCTCAAGGCTATCACCCTACCCCTGGAGCCAAAGCCCCACTTCCCATTTTCTAGCGATTAATTTAGTGACTGGGCTGTCTTTGAACTGTTATCCTCAGATCTCAGCTTCCTGAGTAGCTAGGATGACAGGCATGAGCCACTGCGCCTGGTGAATATTGGTCTTTTTAACACTGGGGGTATTTGGGTCCATCTTTCTCCTATTGCATCAGTACATCTGTCCCCCTCCCCCACACTTTTTTCTCCCTTAGTACTTGCAATGGTCTATTAGGTAAATGTTCAGTAGTGTATCATGCTGGCAAATACTGTTTTGGGATGAGGAAAATGAGATGGGAAGCAAATTACTCAAAGCTACACATGGGTGCCTAATCAAGTTTTCCCTACTGCCTTCAAAGCTTAGTTTTTCCTGATATGACTTCAAAATGTCTAACTATTGCTGAAGTGTTACTTTTAGCTTTTGATGAGATTTGACCCTAGCAAGGCAAGCCGGATCGTGCTAATTGACAAAGCAAACAGGAGAGACAACATGATAAATATTTCAGAGATAAATAGGTTTAATTAGAGTAAGTTTGAATACCTACAATAAAAACCTTTCTCCCTGCTTACAGAGAAAGGTAAGTCATAAGTGTAATTTTTCATGTTCTATTGTTGAGGAAATGAATTATGTATAAATCATTCCTAAAATAGTATGTTAATTTATTAACATGCTTTCAATGACTTCTGGGAGAATGCTCAAAGACACAAAGGCCATGTCTGTAAGCAATTGTGGGATTTGCCATTTTAATGGATTTGGGGTTTTGGCTGGAAGTCTGATCTGGCCAAACTGTGATGACCATGGTAGGATCAACTTTTCTTTTTTCTGTTTGCTATTTTGTTTTATACAACAAACAGAAGTCAAGAATGAACATTAAACTAACTGACTCCATGCCAATATGCTCCATGTTGCCTTTTTCTAAAACTCTAGTAAATGTGAAACATGAATGTGAAATTTTTATGAAGTTTCCATTTATGTTCACTCATTCCTAGCCATTCATTATTTATTTGTCAATTAAGAGAATCTGTGCTTCTATTCAATTTATTGTGTCAACAAGCATTTGTTACAAAGTTACTCATTTTCTTGGTTTCAAAGGAAGCCTATATCCTAACTTATTCCCCATAGCAATACCATTTGTTTCTCTGTCTCTGTCTCTGTCTCTGTCTCTCTGTCTCTCTGTCTCTCTGTCTCTCTCTCTGTCTCTCTCTCTGTCTCTCTCCCTCTCTCTCTCTCTCTCTCTCTCTCTCTCTCTGTCTCTCTCTCTCTCTCTCTCTCTCTCTCTCTCTCTCTCTCTCTCTCTCTCTCTCTCTCTCTGTTTGTGCCCACGCACGTGCATGCATGCTTTCATGCATGTGCAAGCCAATAAAGGTGCTTGAACTCAGGGCCTGAATGCTATTCCTTAGTTTTTGCACTCAAGACTGGCATGAAATGCCATTTGAGCCATAGCTGCACATCTGACTTTTGAGTGGTTAATAAAAGTTCTGAGAGACTTTTCTATCTGAGCTGGCTTCAAATCATAATCTTAAGGTCTTAGCCTTATGGGTAGCTAGGATTATAGGCAGGTGCCACTGGCATGAACAATAATATTTAAGGAGTTAGGACCCTTAGAAAGCAAATTTCTAGGTTATTTAGGTTGCTATTTGTGGAGGCTGTATTTTTCTTATGCATGTGAATTCAAGTGGGAGAAGGATGGAAGATGCATCTAATACTCCACCAGTGCACCACAAATCCAACACTAAAATTTTGACTCAACATCCCTATGTTTGAATGTTCAGGGACTAATTCCAGGAATTCAGACTCCAAGGTTTATTTGGTGCTAACATGAAGAACATCGTCTTTCACACTGATAATTACAAAGATTTATTTTGCCTGTGCGCTAGAACTTCATCTATAAACCAAAATATAAGATCTGGTTTACTTTGGAATCTCTAAAACATTAATGATTAATTTTATGCACATTATTAATGTGTTGCCTTTGATATCTGTAAAACTATAATAATTTCAATGCTGTGTCCTTCATTCCTTTATGATAATTCAATATCTCACTTTTGGAATGGCACAACCACATAACATTTGATAAAATAAGTTTTATGTGTTATTTAGGAGAAAGCCACTTAAGGATTTAAATAAGCCTTTAAAATATTTACATTTTTACTTCTGAGTTTTTGTTTTATACTTTTTTCTCTAAAAAATGGGTTTTTCTCTTATATTTGATCTAGGCTTCAAACTTTAGATTTATAGCTCAACACCTTGCAACAAATTTTGTAAATATTCAGTGGGGGCTTGGTCCTAAAATATAAACACTTCTTGGTATTGAAGTCCTGAGGAAAAGCAGAAGCCCTCATTTATTACGAGGCCTCCAGGAAACTAAAGAGATTTTGAACTCTTTTTTTCCCCTCTTTTCTGGAACATCTTCTTCAACAAGAAAAATTAAATGTCATCATGCTAAGGTGAATCATAATAAATGTTATGTCTTGTCTGACACTAGAAATAAATCCAAGGAAGTTCAGAGAAATATTGGTGGCTTTTCTCCTCGTAGAGGTTTAGATCAGCTTTATAAATTAAACAGTATGCGTTGACAGCTCAGGGCAGTAAGTAAACTATTCAGTAGATAATCTCCATGGAAACAAAAAAAAGTTTAACCGTCTATCTGAAATGGCATTCTCTACTCAACTGTTAGATATAACAATGGGAAATCCTTCTTTCCTTCACATTAATAATAACCAACAAAATTAACTTTTATTTAAAGAGATGACATAAACTAACTGAGAAGTAACAAATTGTTACATAATCATTAACATCTGTGTTACTTCTAAGTTGTTTTCACAATAGTTATTATATATAAATATATTTATATAAATTTATATATGTATAAATAGATAAATCGATAAATATAGTTATACATACAAATAAAAAAAGATGGCATAGTTACCCCTATTTTGGAGTTGAGGAGATAAATGCACAGGAGTCAGTGGTGAAGCTTACACTTTTCCCTAGATTCTGTGATCTGGCATTCGCCAACAAAGCCATCAGTCTAGCCAACAGTACAACCTACGAGAACATTTGTATCAGTTAATTTGGAGACAAGGAGGTAATACTATTTTGAATGATAAAACTTCAAACCAGTTTCAATCATCCGTCAGCCTCCTGTGGTGAAATTTGACAGATGTTAAAAGGCATATGCTTTAAGATTTATCTACTCAGGAGTTCTGGACTGCCTTATACATATAATTTCTCCCTCTCTCACCCTTTATTATGACATGAAATCTTGTGCATTGTGAGGGCCAACACATAAGTACATACACAGCTCCATACTTCCTTAGTCTACCAAACTTGTGTTCATTTAGAACCTGTGAATGCGCTCATTTGGAAACAGAATATTTGTACACATTCAAGGTGCGATGAGATGGTGCAACATTAGAACAGGCCATAATTCCAATATGAATGGTGTAATTATAAGAAGAGGAAATACGAGACAGGTATCAGTAGCTTGTACCTTTAATCTTAAAAACTGGGGAGGCTGAAATCTGGAGGATCTCAGTTGAAGGCCAGCCCAGGCATTAAATTTAGCCAGATTCTTCTCAACCTTCAGTCTGGCCTCATAGTGTCCCTATAATCCCTAGCTACTTGGAAAACCAAGACTAAGAAAATCTTGGTGCCAGTCTAGCAGAAAAGTCTGTGAGACTCCATTTCCACAGAAAAGAACGTGGACACAGTATCCCAGTTGTGTGATCCTGGCTTCAATGGGAAGCCTTGAGGAAGGACATCGAACTTTGGTGTTCACTCAATCAGGACGCAAGACCCTATCCTAAAAATAGCCACTGAAAAACCAGCCCAGCAAGTGCAAAGCTCTAAGTTTAAATCCCCCCACCCTGCAAAAAAAAAAAAAAAAAAAAAAAAAAAAAAAAAAAAAAAGCTGGGAGTGGTGACTCACCCCTGTAATCCTAGCTACTCAGGAAGCTAAGATCTGAAGATCAAGGTTCAAAGCCAGCCTGTCACAATAGGACCTGAGACACTTATCTCCAATTAACTTCTATAAAATGGGAAGTGGGGCTTGACTGAAGGATAGGGTGGTAGCCTTGAGCTGAAGAGCTCAGGGACAGTGCCCAGGCTGAGTTCAAGTCCCATGACCCACAAAAAAAGAAAGAATAGAAGGAAAGAAAGAAGAAAGAAGCAAAACAACTCAAAATACAAAAACCAAAAAAACTCAAAAAAAGCAAAATAAAATTGTTGGCAAAAGATTGTGTACAAATGCAATTTTTAAGTCTTTCTGCCTTCATAATTCTAATCAGGGATTAATTTAACAAATATACAAGTCTCCAGAGAATCAGTGAGCCTCTCTTTCTTTTTTCCTATATTGACAAGAACTATTCTTAAAGGGAACATTATGATGCTGGTATTGTATATTAAATTAACCAAGAAGAGCAGTATTGTCTTTTTCAGCTTGTGCCCATTGGATGAAACTCAATGTCATGATGCAACAGGCATGTAGACCGAGACAAAGTTTGGAACTGATTTTCCCTCTGCTTCTGTTGCTTGTGACATTGTAATTTTATCACTGGAAAAGCCTCTTTTGTATTTGCACAGAGCGTAAATCAGATGCTCTCTCAAAATTCACCTAAGAGCTACCTAAGTTTTGGACATCATCTGCTGATGAATTGTAAGAACTCTTACTAAACTTTTATTGTTTCTGCATGAGTTTAGGTATTGCTATAAGTTCTGTACTTTATTCCGCATGTATCTATATTTTCCTTTTGTAGAGAGTTGTGCCAGGCATGGCTTAAAATCTTAGAAGGACAGCACTACACAACAGGACCTCTGCTCTCCACACATTACCACCCACACAAATGAGCAACTATAATACAGTGTAATAGGGCTAGAGTGGTGAGGTGTAGCTGGCTGGAGAAACTTCCCTCCCAGAAACAGCCATCTGTTTCTCTCCCTATTAAAGATGATTTACCAAGAAATCCAAAGTTATTAGAGACATTACATTCAATTACATCCTGATACATGGTGATTCTAATGGGCATGAGCACACAATTCCAAAATCATAATCTGTACCTGGCCATGCAGTTGCAGTTATAAATGACCTAGATCTTTTCCTAGTACCCTTAACTAACTTGAAGACAATGGTTATTGATTTTTTTTCTATGTGGCTCCCTTGTGTTCTGAAAAACTCAGCTTTTCCTCTTTGGGTTTGGTGAGAAGCCATTTTGATAGCACATTTGTTGGTAAGCACATTCTAGGTAGAGGTCTAGAAGCTGGCTTAGTGCCAGTCACTAGGCATGTCAAATGAGAAGCTGTCCTTTCTGCAGCTGTCTCTTCAGAGTCAGTTAGGTTCTCAATTGAGTTCTTCCTAGGCATAGCTAGAGAGCACCATCAGGACAGTTAGCCGGTTTGAAGTGATTTTTATAACCCCAACAACAGCTGAAAATGAGGCATTCTTGTTGCGTGTGGCTGTTTGCAGTAAGCACTAGATCAGAGACATCCTCTCAACCTACCTCTAGTAGAATTCAAGCCAACCAGTGGACTTGCTCCAGTCTGCAAATATGTGTATCTTTGTAGCTGTAAAAAATAAAAGAACCCCAATTAAATTCTAAAAAGCATTTAATTACTTTCCTTAGAGACTTTAACTTTAACCCTGTTTATTACTCTTAAACTACTCCAGAGGGCAATACGTTTTATTGGTGACAGATTGCCCAAACTGCTTCCAGTGACCTAATCTCCTTTAGCAGGCATGGCTGCATCTTGCTGAGCAGTGTTCTCTTGAATGGGGTATAAGTACTTTGCTCTTGTTTTTCCAAATAGAGATGATGGGTTCATCCGGCGCCATTATGTAGATTTTGAATTTTTCATGGGAATCCAGGCATTTGATATTAACCCCCAACCCCTCCAACACACACAGACCCTTCCATTCATCCTTATATTTTGTTGGTGGAAATGTGGTATTTGTTCTCTGAAGTCATTCGGGGCCTGTATGTTGGGGATTTAGAATAAAAACCTGATTCTAGATACTGAACTTTAAAACTCAGCACCAGGAATCAAACAGCATATTTTCAACTTTGTTGTAGGCTTGAGACACACCACTGAACTTTGTATTTGAGTCTTCACATATATTAACCAGAACTATTCCCAACGTTGCCTGAGTATACTGTACTGATGAGTGCTAGCTCATGTAAGTAAGATAAGGGTTAATTATTGCAGTCAGAGGTAGTGGCAGGGTCTGCTGCCTTGATAATCATATTTTATTATCTCTACCTTCCCAGCACTTCATGTTCATTGATTTAAATTATTCAAGTTGGAATAAAATTAGTTGAATGTGCCACAGCAGTAAAGAAGCATTTAATGACAGACTTGGAGGAAAAATAGTGTTAAAGAGTGTATGAGATCTTTGCTACCTTATCTCTTTGTATATACTACATATAATCATGTATATGTCTATAAACATATAATCTCTTAATTATTAACATTTCAAAAGACTCTGGCACTTGCTATCAATAAAGCCTTGCAGAGACCTGGCACAAGAATGTGAATAGAGATAACAGGTGATTCGACAAAGCATTTTTGAAGCAAAGCTATGTCTCCTTCTGGCACATAAACTACAATAAAGTGTGCCCCCCTCTCACTTTTATTGGCTGTAGATGAAAAAGAAAAGGAAAGGGGAAAAGCTAAATCCACCATTCTGAATCTACTTTTTGAATCTACCATTATAATCTTCCATACAAAAACTTAAAGATGTATCAATGACACTTTGGTAAAGAAAATAATAAGCCCTAAAGTATGCATATTTAAATAACTTCATGGGAGCTTGAGCTTTTATAATGAAGTTTGGCCTACAAAACTATGAAATTAGAGAAGCAATGCTTACCAACCCAAGAATATATAAAGATGGAGCTTGTGTGTGTGTGTGTCTGTGTGTCTGTGTGTGTGTGTGTGTGTGTGTGAGAGAGAGAGAGAGAGAGAGACAGAGACAGAGACAGAGACAGAGACAGAGAGAGGCAGAGAAAGAGGCAGAGAAAGAGGGAGAGGGGGTAGATGACAGAGGGGGTAGAGAGGAAGGATAGGCAAATACAGGCCAAGCCCATGTAACACTATATATAATACATTATATTATATGTATATCTTATATATAGTGCTAGGAAAACTGGATGGATATGTGGTGTTGGGAGAGATGGGGGGATAATGAAAGGCATGGCATTAATCAAGATGCATTGTATTTAGAAACTAACAGGTTGAGTTAAAGCCCCTTTTCACAACTACTTAAAGATAGTTAAAACACATGAGAATGTGATAAGATGCATAGCTTACTGAACTTATATCAGACTCAAGAATATGTTTGAAGAAGGAGACCATTTGTACTTATAATTGTGAATTTAAATTTTACTTCATTTGGCAATGGTTTGCTGCTATATGCATCTAGTGCAAGTTCAACTGCAGGAGGTCAAGATAAATTCCATGTGACATCCAAAGACTGCAAGGCTCTTTCTGTCTCTGTCTCTGTCTCTGTCTCTCTCTCCTTCACTCACTTCGCCCCCTCCCCTTTTGTTATTGTCTCTCTTTTCTTCTCTCTCCTTCTACTCCTTTTCCTTCTCATTCAAATCTTATCTATTTCGTGTTGTCACAATCATGGGTTAGAAAGGACCTTTGTTACTTGTTGGGAAAAATGTAAAAAAAAAAATCCTACATTTTAACATATATGCATAGAAAGCAAATCATATATTTAAAGGCAGGATTATTTAAGGGTCTACTTTGTATTACTAACTATATTTGCATTTTGGAGTTTTTTTATCATGATCTATGCATCATACTTTGTGTATCAAATGTGTGCTTAATTTTTCAGTAACCAACAGCTATATGCTCAAATTGAAACATTCCTGCATTATAAAAGAAAATATAATCAAACCTGGGCTTTCAATCTAATTATCTGAACTGAAAATTTATTTTCTTGGCTTTGGGAACAGAAGTGATCCATCACAAAAGCCCATAAGTAAGGTGTCAGACTGTTAGGTTGATCAATGAATATAAATTATTGAAAAATAATGCAGCTTTAAGGTCACCAAGGAATTGAGTTTAGTGTTATTTTAAAAGGAAGACTTTCCAATTTTAAAATATATTTTATTTAGGAATGAGTGGGTGTGAATTTTCATTGGATACACCGAATATGTGTATGGAACTATCACAACGAATGCTTCTCTTATATAATTGGGGCATGCTAATAAATAAAAACTAAGAATGAGTGGTCCTATCCTAAATGAAATTTTTGCCACTCAAAGGTAGATTCCTTCCTGTTTGCTTACAGGAATAAACAGCAATGCTCATGCTTGGCTCACTTGGCATAATCTCTTGGCACAGTTCAAACATGTCCATAAATCACTGGTTGATTCCCCCTTCCCTAACTGTGGCCTAGTTCCTTACCTCTGATCATAGGTTGTTCTTTGTGGTCAGTGACTCAGTACTAATGTATGGAAGGTGGTGACTGGGTGTGATTTGAAGGAATAGTAGGGAAAGACTTTGGTGCTTCTATCTTGTTTTCTCAGGCTCGTGGGGGCCAAGGGAATCTCAGCTGCCATGTCATGGTAACACTCAAGCAGGCTGTGAAGGCATCTATCTGATAGGGAGCTGAGGTGATGCCAATGCAGAGAGATGACACCTACCATGAGAGGTGGCTGTCTTGTATCCTTCATCTCTGTGACCCTTCAGGTCACTGTACTTGGATGATGTGTTCATTCTAACCAGAATGTGAAATACCTTTCATTGTAAAGATAATGTACAGAGGGGCTACAGTTACATAAGTAAGGTAATCACTACATTTCTTTTTGAGCTGTTCCTCTCTCATTTTTTCTCACTTCCCTGGCTCCCATCTCCCCCAAATGCACACCATTTTATATGATCATATGCACACAGACAGCTATTGAGTCCTTGCTTCAACCGCCTTTTCCCTGTTCTTTCCTGTTTCCTCTTTATTTTACAGTAAGATTATTAAAGAAAGACTTTGAGAACAACTTCTGCTGACACATGCACTACAAAATCAAGAACACATGGTAGAAAAGTTCAATTATTAGCAGAAAGTTGAAAGTCTGAATTGTCATATTTTAATGTTTTATTCTGTTTATAGTGTGAGGTTTTTTTTTACTTTATATAACTTTTCTAAAAAAGACAATAGCTCTGAGTTTTATAGAGCTTTGTGAGTAAATTTCTCTAAGCCTTTTTGAAAATAAAAGTGCCACACGAATGCTAAGTATCTTGCTAAGAATATCACCAGAAAGACTGACATCCCTGAGCCACACTACAGGGATTCCTGCCAAAGAACTGGATGATACCCATGAGCCAGCTTGGCTTATACTTGACAATGGAATTGAATCCTATCAAATGTAGTTTATCCTTTGATATTGGAAAGTGTCCAATTGTAGGTATGGTCTCTATTTCTACTCTCTCACCACTGAAAGTTTGGTGAAGGGTATGGTGGTTTTGGCATTGGAGGACATAAAGAAATAAACCTTATTTACCCACATACATTTTAGTACAGCAAAATTCTTATGTCCAGCATTCATTGCTACTCAGAGGGACTCTATCCTGAAACTCAAGTCTCTTGTATAAAATAGCATAATATTTGCATGTAATTTACATAATTCTCCCTTGTACTTTAAACGATCTCTCAATTACTTATAAAACCTAATACAACGTAAATACTATGTAACCAATTGTTAGACCATATCAACTGGAGAATCATGACAAAAAGTGTACCATTTCTTATCCTACCCTAAGTACATAGTATACAGACCATACAGGAGGCTAGTAAGGTTTGCAGGAGTACAAGAGAAAGACCAGGGTACCTGGCCACAGAAGGGCATGCCCACATGACACCATTTGTGTAGATTCAGGATAATGTTTAGTGCATAACAAACTCATGTTTTGCCTCTTGAAATATTTAGAAATTTTCTTCTTCCTAAATATGTGTTGTCAATCTACAGGTATAGAACCCACGTATATGGATGGCTGGTATTGCTACCCCAGAGAAAAGATGCCTGTGGTGGTTGTTTTCAGAAGAGAATGGACAGTTTCACATCAGGCTAACCAATACATTTTAGTTTTCTTTAAAGGATATTCAAGATTATGGTATTGTCTTTGTCTTATAAAAGCTCGCAGATTATTGGATGGCTCTAAAATGCCATCTCTAGCACCAACAATGGCAATATGATCAATATGAATTATTTTACTTTTTGGTTTTGCTTTATGACATTCCTGGGGATCAGTCTGGGGGAGGTTAGGTAAGTACTCCTACCACCAGCTACATCTTCAGTCCTGTAGGATTTTCTCAGCTGTCTTCTTGCTTTAACGTGTGTGTGTGTGTGTGTGTGTGTGTGTGTGTGTGTGTGTGTGTGTGTGTGTAACAGTTGCTTTGCTATTGTATCTAGGTCTTCACTGGGAAAGCATATCTTTATTTATTATTTTGCTCTGCCTAAACTTGAGCTGTGATTCCAACAATCTCAGCTTCTCAAGAGCTAGATTACAGGCATAATCCAGTAGTGACCAGTTAAAAGCTATATTTGGAGACAAATATTACCAGTATTCTTTTCTAATTATGTATTATTAGAATAAATAGCAAACAGAATTAAATAGTGAAATGAATAGACTTAGTTATGAGCAAACTGTTAATTTTTATAAAATGACATTCAGTTTGTAGTGAAATGAGGTAAAGGAGAGGAATTGTAATATGCCATAAGTAGAATTGTAAGGTAGTCCTCCAAGATTCTTGGCCCCTAGTCCGTGCGAAACATTTCTCCTCCATTATTCCAACATTAATCCACACAGTGATGTAGTAGGATATTACAGAGTTAATTTAGATCCAGGTGTCTTAAGATGAGCCCTGTAAATCTGGATGTAAAATTCAAAAGCAGCAGAAGAGAGATTTTTAAGTCTGAGATGGAAGCATTTCTGGACTGAATATAGGAGAGGCTACCTGGAAAGGAGCCATGAGAGTGGAGCTAAGAGCAACCCCCTGGCTGTCAGCCATCTAGGAAATAGCACCGTCAGGCTCGTTTCCTTCCACTGCTAAGTGCAAGGTAGTTAATTCTAGCAACCACAAAAATGAGCATGGAAGAGTATTTTTCTCGACAAGCCCAGATTACAGCAGCCTGGCTGACCCTTTGCTGTTATTCCTGTGAAAACAAAACCCAGTCTCACTGCACTGAACTTGGGATTTAGCAAATGAGGGTTGTAGTAATCTGTCAAGGTTGTGGTAACTTAAAAAATATTAACATATTTTAATGGCACAAAGGGGGTTCTTTATGATGCTTCTCTATATTCATGTATTATACTTTGATCAATACCATCCTGTTACTCTTTCTTATGTCTTCCCCTTTATTTTACAGCTTTTAGTGGATTTCTCTATGCCCTTTTCAGTGCATACATATGATGTAATGCAGTCATAGAAAAGTAATGTGTAGTAAAATTAGTGTCATACTTGAGCCTAATTTTAGTTAGTGACCACAGGAAGAAAAAAATGAGTAGTTCTTGAGGCTACTAACTATTCTAATGTTTAAGTATTTTAATTGAGATAGTAGTCAAGTTTCAAAGCCATGAAGAACTTTATATAGCATTTTGGTAAACATGCTGAATCTGTTTAAACAGGAGAAGGAAAGCCACCATTTCCTAGGCAGTATTCTTTCCAAATATTCCCCCAATGTCCAGGCTTGTGTGCATGCCATCCTGTAGTCATGGGTGCTGTCTCAGAATCTCATAGCCTCTGATGCAATGCTACCTTCTCCCATTCTATTGCCTCCATACGTTATTGATTTTGGACTCCATGCACCTTTTGTTATTCCTTTCCATCCAAGCTCCTACTGCCTGTGGGCCATGGTGCAGACAGGTGTTTATTTAGTACTGGCCACCCACACAGTGACCTCTAGCCATGTAGATCTACACTGTCTTTCAACTTCCTAGAATTCTAGGAGTGTGCTAGCAGACTTCTTTCAGGGCATTTTTCTCTTTCTGTCCTCTGTCCATCCTTTTATGTCCAAATCCTTTTGGTACTGATGAGGATGTGAAGGTCAGAGGAAAGGGAGAAACTGAACAGTAGAGCTTTATAGACCTGGAAGTATTGATCCTGATCTTTCTTAGCACAGCTTTTAGCTTTATCAGAGAAACAGGGTCTCCAAGATGGTGGAGAGAGAGGGGGAAGAGGGTTACGGACAAGGCAATATTACAGCATTTATTTCTTTTTTTCTTATTTTGCCAGTCTCGGGGCTTGAACTCAGGGCCTGGGCACTCTCCTTTGGGCTTTCTCAATCCTCAGTTCTTAGCTTCCTAAAAAGCTAGAAGATAAGATCACAATGGTGACACCTGGCTTGCTTTCTTATTTAAATTTTTCTTATTAATGCATTTAGGAATAAATGGTTACTGTCTTTCTTGTGCATCTATATACTTCAAAAATCCTCTATGAATTTTAATACTGGGCAGAGTTTTACTATAGAATGTTTCTGTTATATTGGGGAGAAAAGAGTAAAGAAGTTTAATAATCAAACAACACATTTTTATCATATTTCACTTCCTAAATGATTTTATGCTAAATATAACTACAGGAAAGGGGGATAGAAAGGAATTAGGATAGAAAATAAATGAAATCACTTTAAGTCTTCAACTATCAAAATGTCTCTGTTTAAAAGACACAGAACTTTATGTGTGCCTTCTATCTTGAAAGCTTGCTTTAAAAGTATATTTTAACAAAATACATTTGCTACATTACTTTAACCAACTGAATCTAAAATTGTACAAGATACTATGTAAAGAGATTTGGGATTAAATTTAATTGTTTGATCATTTTCCCAGGAGATAATTTTGTGAAAGAGCAGACTTTGGAATCTTAAAACTGTAACATTTTTGACAAACACAGAATATGAAGTTTTTGATACTGCTCAGGTAAAAATAGACATCTCTATTTAAAAATACTTTATTAGGTTAAAAAAATAGATTCAGTTAAGTACCTACTAACATTGTTATTTTTCTACTATTCTTGAATGAAAAGTTTATCTTGGCTCTTGCTGAGTTTTTCTTTGTCAAACAAAATGTATGCTATAAATCATGAACAAAATTACATATGTGTACTATCTATTTGTACTTATTACCTACTGGACAACCAACCAGATTGGGCTAGCCTCATCATATCACAAATGCCAGTTTATTTACTTATTACTGAACATTCTGGACCAAGAAGCTGGAATGCCTGTCACATGTAACACACATGCGCGCGCGCGCGCACACACACACACACACACACACACACACACACACACACACATACACACACACAGAGTGGTGAAAGAGCCAAGGGCTTAGAGCTGTCATTTAAACTTCTGTAGTTTTCATTTCCCCAGACATTCCTAGCACCCTGGGGAAAAAATAGGCTGTCTTAGTTCTGCTTCAGGGTTACTCAGTTGAATAAAGATAGATAAATCACCTAATTTTGCAGTTCCATTAGGAAGTAAGAGAGAAAATGTTATTTTTAATCACTCATGAATACAAGAATATTGGTGAATACAGGTTTGAGAAAAGCTTTCTCCATCACAGGTTTCAGAGAATTCTAGATGACTTCTACATGTACAATTAGAAAAACATGACATACCAGAATCGAGACATGGGATAGAAGTTACTTTGTGTGGTTTCATAGTGTCAGTGACCCCTTACTGAAACTGACATTGCAAAACTGAATCTGACCAGTGTATAAGATCTATTGCTGCAACCAGTGTCTTGCCATCCATCATTTCCTGAACCTTTTCCTCCTTACCACTCTTTCTTGGCTATACCTTGGGGTTATTAAATTGTCATTCCCCACTGGTGGATCTCACAGCCAAAGGGGTTGGTGTTGTATGAGATAGAAATGAGGGATACAGTAAGACTTCTTGTCCATATCCTCATGTTTTTCTATCATTCAATTACCCATTGTATGAAATATGAAATGGAAAAATTCCAGAGATAAACAAGTTGTATACAGAGACTGTCACCTCAATGAGCTGCAACTATTATATAACTCCCATGCTCAGCCCATCTTGGTGAGTTGAGATCACATCTGGAATGCTAGACTGGCTTATGACGATCAGACCTCTGGGGGTGAAACCTTACTGCCTGATAGCAATATTTATGGATCTTAGGTGAAGCAGTAGATTTTGGATGTGAGAAAGAAATATACATGATACCATCTGTACCTGCCATGAACAAGTCTACTGAAGAATGAAAGAGGATTTCATTGTCAAAACAAGAAAGAGTACAAGGATTTGGGTTCAAGAACAATTGCCCTCCTGAGAATCCTTAAACTCTTGTATATGTCCATATTTTATGGTTGTAGGGGTGTACAGTTAGAGGGGATATTTGAAAGACTGATGAATTTATCTGTAAAATAGTAAAACTTTTAAGTTTCTAGCTCTTTTACCAACATTGTTAACAGGGAAGTCTAAGTTCCTTCATTTCTCTGCAGAGTGAGGAATCATGGGTGAAATATATACAGCTGATGAAAAACAAAAGAAGCTACTTTCTTTATATGTTGAAGAGCCCTGGTTATGGCAATAAAAATATGGGTTGTTTTCTATGACATTTTTCACTCTCTCTCTCTCTAATGTTTTCTCTCTTT
The DNA here is from genome assembly GCF_031878675.1 of Megascapheus bottae. Classification (NCBI taxonomy): domain Eukaryota; kingdom Metazoa; phylum Chordata; class Mammalia; order Rodentia; family Geomyidae; genus Megascapheus; species Megascapheus bottae. Next base: position 58,388,841 of record NC_143512.1, on the reverse strand, counting down.
GACCTAAATAGCAAAAGTATCCATTGCCTTTCCTCCTTCTATAACCCCTTCTCCATTTGCCTAGCAAGATGGCCTTCCTTATTCCTTCCACAAAATTATAGATTCTGATTCTTTTGGTATCATCATTTTCACTTCTACTGTTCTCTTCATAAACCCAAGATGCTTCCGTTAGCCTTAAGATCCAGCCTTCATTTCAGGGAAGACAATGCAAGTAAAGACAGAGCAAAGGCAAAAAGTCTTCCCTGAGAAGTTTACCTTTTAATTGAGAAAAGTAAGCCTTCACATAGAGAATTCTCACCTGTGTCTCATGGCCATTTCTAGCTGCAAGAGAGTCTTGGAACATAAACATTTCATCTTATTTCACTTAAAATAAAAAAATGCAAGGGCTGTAGGTAAAAAACTGTTAATATCTGCCTCAATCCTTTATAATTACATTTTCTAAATAAAATATAGTAATTGAATTAAAAATGAAAATAATTTTTATACTGCCTAGGGGGAAAATCCTTTCATAGTTCCAACAATGTTCTTTAAAATTAAACTTTCTTCAAAACAAGATCTTTGCTTAACACTCCATTTTTACTTTTTTCCTTTTCTTGAACTCAGGGCCTGGGCACTGTCCTTGAGCTATTTTACTCAAGGCTAGCACTCTACCGCCCTGAGCTATAGCTTTATTTCCAGTTTTCAGGTGATTAATTGGAGTAAAGAGTCTCATGGACTTTCCTAATTGGATTGGCTTCCATCTGAGCTTCATGAGTAGCTAGGAATAAAGGCATTAGCCACTTACAGTACCCTGTCATTCTTTTTTCTTAACACCATTATTTTGTACTCTAATCTATTTGAAATGCTTAAACTAGTTTATATTTGTATATATTGAATTCTGTGTATAGAATACTCTTTCCTTATTTTCATCTGGATCTTTTATAGCTAATCACAGTTATTCCAATTAAAGAACAGGTAGCCATTTTTGACATTCATTGGAACTCTTACAAATTTTCTCTTGTCTATATCAAACACAACTATATGTTATTAGAAAATTCTGTCCTTCAATGAGATTTGACGAAAGGTATCTACCTTATCATTATATATGTATCCTTGTATGTAGTACATGCTTGGTACATATTTGTTGACTAAACAAACAAATGAAATAATATCAAAGTGCTTCTTTGAATCATTTAATTATAAACAATCTATTTTAAAATTATACCCACTAGTGCTTAAGTTATTCAAACTTTTCATTTAATTTTTATTTTACTGGGGACAAATGAGAACTCTCTAGAACCTACTTAGAAAGAATCTTCTCAAAACAATTTTGATTTAATTTGAAGAGTTGCCACTTTTAACCGCATTTTAACTTTCATTCTTGTTTAGCAGAGCTTTCATAATTTTGATCTCTTACTGTGCAAAATCATTCAGCTAATCTTCATGACTATGTAATCAAATTAAACAGATACAAGCTGGTTATTAAGATGTAATGAGCTTTGGGATATTTTAATGCCAGTTTAGAATGTCATATAATCATTCTTTTCAGTGGGGTTGTAAATAGCCTCAACTGTTAACAGGGTCAAAATATGAATTAAACACAGTCATTTGCCTTGGGGGAGATCTTGTAGAAAAAAATTATTACATTGGATTTCCCTATGGTTTTTCTATTATATATAAACCCAACCAATATTTCTAAGTTTATGAATACATGTGTTCAGATACCAATAAATATAATTGTATCTTAAAATACCAAATACCAGTCATTCATCCAAATAGCTACAGAAATCTTCACAATAATATTGCCAATTATACAAATAAATGAATGCTTCTCTGATAACATTTCACCTTACATTTTAAAGATAATTTGATGATAGGACAAGTGGTTGCTTTCCTAACTAGTTGCAAATGGTCACTGGCCTCAGCGTCCTTTTTCATGTTTTTTTTTTTTTTTTTTTTTTTTTTTTTTTGCCAGTCTTGGGCTTAGACTCAGGGGCCTGAGCACTATCCTTGGGTTTTCTCAAGGCTATAGCTCTACCACTTGAGCCTCAGCACCACTTCCAGCTTTTTTCTATGTATGTGGTACTGAGGAATCAAACCTGGGTCTTCGTGCATGCTAGAAAAGCACTCTTCCACCAGACCAAACTCCTGGCCCCCCATTTTCATCTTTTAAAAAACGCATTGTAGGTTTGGCATCTGGGTTTTCTTTAGTGGTTATCACAATCAGGACCAAACTTGAAACTCTGTTTCTGTATTTATTTGACTTGAATTATTTTCTTTCTCTGATTTTATAAGATCTTGAATTCTGACCTAAGCATACATGAGCATTAATACTTTTCTGTGGTTCTAATTCTTTCATAGTTTTATTATGTATGTTTGGTAATTCTCTTTAAACTTTCCATGAAATGAGTCATGACACAAAGAAATAATATCCCTTCACTTGAGATTTCATATACATGTAGTAATTTTGTTACCAGGAGTAAAAATGGAGTTCAGTGAGGTCTTGAAAGAACAAAGATGGGATTAATTTAGGCGTGATATGGAGGCCTATGTAGGGTCATGGAGGAGTTGGAAATGAAAAATGCAGATTTGAATGATGGGGAAGATTTTGACAGGAATCTACTGAATCAGAACCAACAAGTACGTGTTTAAGTAAAGGACTGCCTGACTTTAAAAGATCCTTTCTAGGGCTGGGAGTTTGGCCTAGTGGTAGCATGCTACCTAGCATGCATGAAGACTGGGGTTCAATTCCTCGGTACCACATACATAGAAAAAAGCCGGAAATGGTGCTGAGGTTCAAGTGGTAGAGATCTAGCCTTGAGAAAGTCCAAGGACAGTGCTCAGGCCCTGAGCTCAAGCCCAGGACTGGCAAAAAAAAAAAGATCCTTTCTAATTAATTAGGGTTCTGGATGAATTTCAATATGATATATGTTTATTTTTCCCTTATATGAAAAGCAAGTTCACTTCTGTGAATATCACTTAAAACACCATTATTTAGGGGTTTAGGCTAACAAAAGTTTTAAATAATAAATGAGGTATTCAAGTTCTATTAAAATATGTGTATTGTTGGAAAGTGAATGACTGATAGTGAGAGGATTGCTGACATTTTTTTAAAATAATTTTTTATTGTGATTAATAGAAGGGTTACATTATATTCACTGGATAGAAGGTGCATAACTTCACAAACACTGATACCCTTTCTCATGACATGGTCCCCATGTCCCTCCCACCCTCCCCCCGCTTATCTTGATTTCCCCCCTTCCCTATCCAATTTCAAATAACCAATTAAGCACATACAAAATATATCAGATAACAAGGTGAAAAATTGTAACAATATGAGATAACCAAGGGATGGCAAAAGAGATGAGAGATAACATAGTACATTAAGGACAATAGTCACTCATTATATGGCTTTTATTTCCTTATCCTGGAGGTCCTTACATTTAGTGTCATACTGTTTGGCCTAATGTCTCTAGATTTTGTTTTATTGTAAATCTCTGCTAGGAGAGCCCAAGGTTTCTACTGATTATGACAAATGAGAGTGAAACTTTTTCAATTTGAAATATCAAATCTGAAATTAAAGTTTAGGTGATAAATGGCCATCTGTCTAAATAGCACTTGAAAAAATATGCAAATATTTCTCAAGAAAGTTTCACAATCTTGAATGGCTATTTTATTTCTGCTGTTTCTGGGCTTTTACCATTTGTCCTAATTGTTTTAAAATCTTGAAAATATGAAACAACAGAACATGGCACAGAGTAATCTCATCATGCAAGAGCAAGTTTACATTAAGATATTGTCCTTGACCTCCACAATTCCCTAGTTACTAAAACACAAACAAAAGCATTGAGAAAACAAGTCCAGGGGTCTACTTATTTATTTGTGTGGACCCAGACCTCACTAACCTCACCAGAACTAATGTGCAAACACGCCCTGTGCAATTCTGTGAGGTGGGAAAGAAGTAAACAAAACAAGGCTGTGCACATCAGAAATCTCCAATGGTAGTAGAAATATGCCTATTATTTTTCTTTTCTAAAAGTCTGGTTATTACCCGTCTCCATGGCATATATCTACTGACTTACTAAAAGAATCATGACTAAATGGGTCTCTTCATTTAAGTGGTGAAATGTGTCTCCTCATGAAGTCCAATTTCTAAAACACACACACACACACACACGCACACACACACAAATGACATAGACTCACTCTTACACCATTATTTTCAAGAACAAAAGCTCATAGTTAACCATTCAAATTATATTCAAATTGCTTATTTGTTGTAGCATGTGATTGTTTCGAACTACCCCTTTTAGTGAAGAGCTGTCTACCACTTTTGTGCTGGCATTGCTCAAATACTTTGTATGCCTTTGGTGCCCCTTTCATGGGTTGCATGTGTGCCTATTGTTTATGTATACACTCATTAATTTTCTTATCATGTCTGTTGTAATGCTGCTCTCTCTGACTCAGAATAAATAGCACAAGGAAAATCTTTGCAAGCTCAGTAGCACAAAAATAGCATAATACATCACACTTTTAAAGAGCATTTCATTAATAGACAGAACATTTTTCTTGTTCTACATCATTTAATTGTTATGTATTTAAAATGAGACATATATCTAATACTCTTTTCAAGATATCATATACTCCAAATTTATTATGTCGGTTGTTAGTGGCAATGACATCACAAGATGAATTCAAAGCAATGATTGCTTTAACATTTAAAAAGCCTAGAGTGTGCCGATTATTCAGGCTGCTAAGTGAAAGTACAAATGTCAGTTTAGCTATCTATAATCTCATACTGCTTAAAGGTTCATGAATTACACATGCAGTGGATAGAAATGGAGGAACTGAATTTGACTAAAAGACCTTTTCCACACACACACACACACACACACACACACACACACACAAAATTTTGCTGAAATGGTTTCTTCTAATGTATTTTAGTGATTAATCAATTTGATTTAAAACGTTAGAATTATTTAAGGTCTGTACTTTGAATTTACTGTGAACCCAAAGCATGTTTATATTTATTGCATCAACTAAGTAAACAGCATATGCTTAATGCTTTTAAAATGTTTTCTAGCAAAATTTAGGTTAGTACTTACTCGTTAGCTATCAGCTTGTAAGATAAATTGACATATTTGATTAAAAGTGTGCTTCTCCTACAATGCTTTGTGCAGTTTTTGCCATTTTATATCACTGGTGACAATTCATGAGCAGCTGCAATTGTATACTTAAAGAGGTTTCACTTGCATTAATTTTCCATATTTTTCAATATTTACGTTTTACATCCTAAGTAATGTTTATATGACCTGAAGAATAAACAATTCTATCATGCAAATATATTTTGGAGAATAAAAACACAGAAACTCAGGATGCATTGCTTTCCGACAAATACAACATGTTGGGTGACATGTTCACATACAATGAGCATCAGAAATGCCTGAAAATTAGGATTATTTGGCATTGTAACCTTATCTGATTATATTCAACAGTATTTATCCATATTAGTATATAGCTATATTAATGAGGCCCCCAAATTGCGTTGTCTGGAAAGAAATGTTTTACTTTTTCTTTACAGCAAGCAATTCCTAATTTTTAATCCAGAATATTTCTTAGTAAATATTACTCCCTAAGTGTTATAATGGTTCTAAGACAAATGAGGGAGATAATTCAGCTAGAGATATTAACAGGAGAAATGGTTTGATTTTATGTTGTTATTCACAAAATCCTACTTGTCTCTACCTAAGAAAATGTTTTATGACTATAAATCTTTTTATTTACCTAGGTGGAAAAAAGAGAAGAGGAAAATGAATTGGCATTTAGCTCTAACTATTACAATCTTAACTACCAATTGACAACCAATCTACCTATCATCTATTATCTATCACAAATGAAAGAATGTATGCATATATAAGTAATCCTAATAAATCAATGTTAATGTTCTAGAATTAAAATTTGCTGCAGCTACATTTTTTCAGAAAGCAAGATGTTCTGTTGGATGGTGGATTTTTGGCTTAGAATAGAAGACTATGAAACAAGATGAAAAGTAGGAATTAGAAGGTAGATCTCACTTTGTTAAGAAAATTGAGTCCACTGATGCCCCCTTGACTTTGAACATTTTTCTTTGAGTGAATGATCCTAGTGTATATGCGACTGGTATCTAAGAAAGGCCAGTTCAAAGTTATTACAGAAGCTTCCTTTTTCTATCTTGAATCCTCAGAGAATTCTGTCATTCTTTATTTCAAGCAGGGCAGATGATTAAGCAAGCAGTTGCTTCAGTTCATTTACATTTTAGTATAGGAAGGAGCACAAGATTCAAAGGTCTGGTATATATAGTTTTATATGGGTCATGCTGTGAATGTTTTCAAAAAGTTTACCTTGTTCTCTTAGTTATCTCTTCTCTCCCCACCACATTTCCCTACAAATCACCATCTCAGATAAGATACTAAAAACATTTATTTAACTCTTGAGCTATCCTAATATCAATTTGGTTAAAGTATTTTAACTGGGACTCAATTCCATTACAAAATGAATGTCAAACAATTAATTGAATGAATTTGTGGGATAAAATGTGGTTTTACTGTTGTGTTGGAATGACTAAATAAAGCTAATTAACTTGTAATTAAATATACACAATGGCATATTATTCAGCCTTAAAAAGAAGGAAACTCAGAGCTGGGAGTTTGGCCTGGTGGTAGAGTGCTTGCCTAGCATGCACGAAGACCCGGGTTCGATTCCTCGGTACCACATACATAGAAAAAAGCCAGAGGTATACTTACCTGGCAGGGGAGATACCATGATCATGAAAAAAGCCAGAAGTGGTGCTTAGGCTCAAGTGGTAGAGCTCTAGCCTTGAGAAAGTCCAGGACAGTGCTCAGGCCCTGAGCTTAAACCCAGGGCTGGCAAAATAAATAAATAAATAAATAAATAAATAAATAAATAAATAAATAAATAAAAATAAATTAATTAAAAATAAAAAAAAAGAGGGAAACTCTGGGGTTAGAAATGTGGCTTAGTGGTAGAGTGATTATTTAGCATGCATGAAGCTCTGGGTTCCATTCCTCAGTATCATATAAACAGAAAAGTCTGAAAGTGATGCTGTGGCTCAAGTGATAGAGTGCTAACCTTGAGCAAAAGAAGCTCAGGGACAGTGACCAGTCCCTGAGTTGAAGCCCTAGGACTGGCAAAAAAGAAAGGAAAAGAAAACTCATTTGCTACCATGTGGATACATTTGAATGTCATTCATCAAAAGAGAAACACTTCATTATAGAATTCATAGTTGGCATATGAAGGAGTGAGATTATAGAGGTCCATGGTAGAAGGGGGTTAGCAATGTGTTGGTGGGGAGGGAGTTGATGATGGTGACAGAAATTGTACGATGTCTAATGGATCCAATGTTTCAGTTAAACAGCAGTAAAAAATAACTAGTCATCTATTGTACAACGTAGTGATTATAGTCACCATAGTTAATAGTACCATACATTATTCTTCAAAATTGCCAAGAGAAGATTTTAAAGGCCTTCAACAGCATTGTCTGACCTAAGGTTCTAGAAATGTAAAAACTTAAGAACTTTACTTCTTGGAAAGTCAACATTTCAAGGTGGTAAGTAAGTATAGTAAGTTGAATTACTTTATAATAATATTGTAAATTCTCCTCAACAAGATCCAAATTTTCCAGAACATAGGGAACTCCATATGGTATGTATCAAATAATTAATTGCCAATGTGATGGAATTGGACTGGAAAGAGAAGTACAAGTTTATAATTGGGAGTAAAAAGCTATATGTTGAACTGACAGAGTAGCAGAGATTAGGAAGAAGGGATTTAAGTAGTTTTTATAAAGACCTGGCATCTGGAGGAATGGAGCAGATAAAAGAAAGCCATTTGATTTTACTAACATTACATCAGTGAGTCTTAAATGTGATTGAACCTTTGTCTTCTGGGACAGTATTACCAAGTATTAGTACTTTTTCACTATCTATGGCCCTGCTTCCATTCTGGTTTAATTAACCAGATATAACGCACTGGCCATTTAAAAAATGTAGATAATGCTAAGGTACAAATTAGATTCAAATCAGTATATAAGACTAGTTATTCACCTGTGGTCCCAAGACCTAGACACATAGGCATCGTCTGGAAGTATGAATCCCCTTCCTGGCCCCACCCTGAATCTGAATCAGAATCTCTCTCTCTCTTTCTCTTTTTAATTGGTTGTGGGGCTTGAACTCAGGGCCTGGGCACTGTCTCTGAGCTCTTCAGCTCAAGGCTAGCACTCTACCACTTGAGCCACAACACCACTTCAGGTATTTGAGTGGCTAATTGGAGATAAGAGTCTCACATGGACTGTTCTACGCAGGCTGGCTTCAAACCAAGATCTTCCGATTTCAGCCTCCTAGCTATTTAAGCTAGGATTACAGGTGTGAACCACTAGTGCCTGGCTGAGAATCTCGATTGTTAACAAGGTTCTCCAGGTGATTTCACATGCTTGTTAAACTTGGAGGAACACTATCCTATGGGATTGAAACCATTCACCTTGGGAATGTCTGTGACTAGCGAAGACCATCTAATTTGATTTCACCTTGAGCGTATTCATGATAATCAACTTGGAGCAGGCCCGGGCCTCTCACATGTAGAATGGGCTTAATACAAGCCAAGAGAATGAAAAGAAAGAAATTGGGGGCTACAATCAGTTGTGATCCCTTTATTTTTCTAGAACGATTTTAGGTACTGTGACTCATTGCTTCTCTTTTCTTCCTGTCTTCCAATAATTTCACCCTCCTCCAAGAAAATCTATTTCTTTGTTGATCATCCAGAGTTTTAAAGCTACTTATCCAAAGCTTCTTATGGAGAGTAATCGAGACTAATGGACTTAGTGCTAACCACACCGGTCAAGACGTCGACCACATCCATGAAAGGGTATTCCTGTTTCCTGTCTGCTCCATGCTGGGGAAGTCATCAGTAGGAATTTGGAAAGGATGCAAATGTCTTAGCGAGAGGACAGAATCTTAAAGTTGACAAGGGCTCTCTGTCTTTTCAGTGACTCAGACTCTGCTGTAACACTCTGGAAGTTAGTCAGTGGACTCAGTCCCAAAGAGGTCTATCCTGGTTCATTTCCAAAGTCTATCAGTAGTGGTATGGCTTGAACTGCTCTCTCCAAAACCAGAACTGCCAACCATTTACAATCCAGTAAGGCCAAATGTTGCAGCCTTTAGTGTGAAAAGTACAATCTATTTTGAAGATTGTCAGATGACAGGTATATCATAACTAACAATTTTGATGATTCAAACCTAAAATCGTATTTCAATATGTTAGACTAAATAAAAATATGATTTAATTTCACCTACCCTTTACATAGTTTTAAAAATAAAACCCCTTCAAAAGTCTAAATGTAGCACCAATATAAAAAAACCTGAGAAGTCCTTCGATACAGTTGAATTTGGAGTCAGTATTTACTTTCACTTTAATGTAATTACAATGCTAATTCACAGTGGAGCGGCAAGTCTCCTACACGTAAGCTATGGTTTTTGGAAGCAGGTATTGGTTAGATAGCAGGCGCACAGAGTGGAAATGGTAGAAACCTTACATTAAAAATGGTTTAATGCTTCCCTCCTTTGCATTAAACTATAAACATTTTCATATTTATAGACACTTTTCTTACTAGCTCAGAAAAAAATAGGAGATGATTTGGCATGAGCTAAAATGATGACATTGTATGTGAGAATGTATGCAAGTGGTAAATCACATAATTAGCAATATTTACTAAAATACTTATTGCATTTAATTACCAAGTAGGTCCAAGCCACTGTATTATATGTTGTACCATATCAACAGACTTCAAGACTTCATACAGAGTTCATAAAGAAGTGAAATCTATTAGCCCAATGTTGTCAAACAAAGGAGGTAGGACACCATCAATTAGCTGGTCACTGGTGGCTCACACCTGTAATCCTACTTGTGGATACTCAGGGGGCTGTGATCTGAAGATGGAGGTTCAGAGCCAGCCTGGACATGAAAGTCTATGAGACTCTTATCTGTAACTAAGCACCAGAAAACCAGAAGTAGAACTGTGTCTCAAAGTGGTAGAGCATTATTCTTGAGCACAAAAGCTCAAAGACAGTGAGTACCTGGATTTAAGCCCCATGACTTACCAAAAAAACACCCAAGGAAACCAAAAGCCATATAATGGCAGGAATTGTGTCTCTATTACTTGTAGAGACCAAATGCTTTCTATTTGCATCAAGTTTGTTCTTACTGTGCTAAATCTTCAAGATCAGCCCTGAGCAGTATCTCATCTTTTCCCTTTTACTTTTACTTGCTACAGTGTTAAGGGAATTAGCTGCCTTCCTTTCCAGGCTTGTGTAGGGCAAATACCATATTAAATGTGACATCAAATCTCAAATGGACAAACTGTCAATAATTGCAACAATGGTGCCACATTTTAGTCTTTGTTCGTGAAAAATGTGATCATGACATTGGACTCCTATTAATTGATCCTAGTAATTCTTAGAGTAGCCCAGATAGGACATTTTTTTTTTTTACATACACATTGACAAGTAAAAAACTTTTTCATTCTATCAACAGTTGTCAATACCTATAGCAGCCTTTCAATTGACATTTTAAGAGACTCTTACATACACACACACACACACACACACACACACACACACACACACACAATGTACTCTACCAATGCTTGGTAAAGAAATGATATAATGGGAACAGAATTCACTGATTGTCATTCTAAATCAAGAAATGATACCATTAAGACATAAATTCAAGCTGGGTCTGGTGGCTCACGCCTGTAATCCTATCTACTCAGGAGGCTGAGATCTGAGGAGTGCAATTCAAAACCAGCCCAGGCACTAAAGACAGTAAGACTCTTATCTCCAATTAACCACTACAAAAACAAAACCAGAAGTGGTACTGTGGCTGGTGGGGTAGGTAAAAAGCCTTGAGCTAAAGAGCTCAGGGACAATGCCCAGGCCCAGAGTCTAAGCCCCAGGACCTACCAAAAACAAAAACAAACAAAAAAGACCCATTAATTGAGTTAAAAATGTAGGAAACGGATCCAAGCCTAAAAAAATAACTGATAGATCAAAATACTGCTATTTATGCCCCAAATGAGTGAAGTTATTATTTGAATTCATGAGAAATAATATATTCATGTAAGTCATTGGAGAGGATAGAGATTATCTGTTTTAAACATTATCTGTGTTTTAAACATTATTTGCAGTTTTTCAAATAATTTAAAAGTATAAGAAAACACCGAAATTAATGGCAAATTGTAAAGCTAAGGACGTTTTCATGAAAAGCTTGCTTCAGTGCTGTGTGTATGTGTGTTTGTGCCTGTATACTGAGTCACGTATTGTGACAGTGTGCACATTTTTTTTTAAAAACATCAAATAGACATCAACTTTAATGGACAACTATCTAAATGATGTGCTTCAGGTCTAAGAAAATTAAACATTTCCCTAAAGCTACCAAAATAATTTTGATAAAAGAAAAATGCATAGAAACTTAATAATCCCTGTCTATTTCCCTGCCCTATTCTGCTACTTCATTCAATTCTCTCTTCAACCTTTGAAGGTGGAGGAAAAGATTCTACTTCAACTTTTGAAATATTAAAGGCCTTATTATCTCATAGATCTTTTTGTTCATGACTTTACATATTATAGAAATGAGATGAAAGTGTACTGATAGAAAACTTCCATCTAACCATATTTTAGAATTCAGTACAGCAATAATCTTTACAAAACAAGATAGCTGCTTATTTTTTTTGTTTTCTCAACTGATTTCTGTTTATAAGTGAACAAATAGACAACGATTATGAGAGTTGATGAGATTCCACAAAAAGTATTTGCTGCTTTTCTTCAACTCCTTAGCAGTTTCTATCTACCAGAAAGAACACAGTCATGAATTTTAGCTAACCATGAAGGATTTAGTCAACTGATTTGGGTGCAAGGTTCGATATGAGCTGAGAAAAGTCTGAATGAAAGTAGAGTTTAAGCCACTATAAGCTATTGTAAACCATCATTTCTCATAGTAAAAAGGAAACATGAAAGGGTAAGCCATTTTACAATCATTAAATGCATATTCCTAATAGAAAATTAGTTGTGTATATGTCTACAAAACGGTGATATAAAAATCTCAATTAAATATAATATACACATAAGCCTTATACCCTATTCAAAAGATCTTATATATCTTTAATATCATTAGCACCCATTTTAGGTTTGTTTTAAGAATAAATATTCTAATACTCCCCAATATTCTACAGAAGAAAATCATGGTTAGACAATATGAAAAAATTTGCACAAATCAGGGTTTAAGATTTATCTCTTGCTGTGATCAACACACCTTAAGCCTCAAATCTTAGTAAGATGTACACAAAAAGCAACTTTATCAAGTCTGGAGATTTGTTTTCTTCCTGTAGTAAAAATGAAAGTGATTCTTATTCTAGAAAAGTAGCACCTTACTTGTTAACTCAAATGTTTTAGGATTTAAAAAAAAGAATTTGTGGGATATAAATATATATGTATATATGTGCGTATGTAAAGATACCTCTATCTATCTATGTATCTACACCTATATAGAAGAATACACATGCAGTGCAGACAATTCAATGTATAGAATACTTTTAATTACTGGAAGAGTAGGTATTTCTAAGTGCAGCTGTATTACCATCACTAATATTTTTGTTGACTCTGAATTGTTGTAAAAACATATATTTTCCTATAATTATCACTAACCTTCAAACAATAACCTTCTGCTTGTTTAAAGTGGTTGCAGAGCATGTTATTATAGACTGCTTTCAATGCTCTTCATTTAGCAGGCTGTGTGTGTGTGTGTGTGTGTATGTGTGTGTGTGTGTGTGTGTGTGTACGCGCATGTGGGTGCACATGTGTGAGTGTGTTTAACACAAATGCAATCCACTCTGCATTTTCATTTAAAATGCATAAGGCAAAGTGCATCATAACAGGATGTAACTACGTATTAATCAAATTAGCAGAACACTTGAAAGGATTGGGCTTTCTGCTGGTCTACAGTTAGATCACAATTCATGAAGGAAAGAAGCAGCGTAATGAAAGCCTTGGCAAGGGAGCAGTTTATTTTCTTTCCAGAAAGATATAGAGTGGGTTAATTTCCATGATGGGAAAATATGTCAAGAAGGGATAACAGTAAGCAGTACGCTAAAGGACAATAAATGGAATTTAGAATACTAGGGTGGTTTTGAGGAGGAAAAAGCATAAATTCTATAATTATTTAATGACACAACAGAACTCCAATGACCTATTGTTAAATTATTAAATTTTCATGACCCAAACAAATAAAAGCCAGGGTAGTCAATATTAATATTCAAAATACAGGGGATTAAACAATTCTCTGTCATTGTAAACTGGATACTACGTAACAATGGAAAACATGAAGTACAGTGTATTCAAATCCAGGACTGAGGACAATCATAGCATGTCATGTAATATGATATAGTGGTAATTAAATAACTGGATATTTTCCTAAGTTTGACCACATATAATCTTAAATGTGTACAAAGTACTATACAGAAGCAAAATAAGCAAGATATGTTTGGTGAGGCCAGTGATAAGTAAGAAATTAGCCAAACTACATAAAATTCGATAATTTCATTGATCATTCAAATTATTGCTTCCATTTGATGATGGATATACTGCAGATTTCTTTCCCACTAGCAAAGAAATGAGCAGGTATTTTGCTTTAAATATAGAAGTTATTTTCCTTACATGAGAATTAGAATAAGGGAGAGGCACTCATTTGCCCTCCATGATTTTCTATTAGGAAGTATGAGATCATTTCAATGAGAGCATCTAATTTTCTTCTCCCTCCACATACGAGACCAAGACTCTTCTGGTTTTCTATAAGCAAAAGAAAACATTTTTCAAAAACAGAACTACATACTAGATTGAGTAATCTTATCCCTTTCCTTCCCTTCCCTTTCCTTTTTTTCCCTTCCTTCGTTCTATACTGGTTCTCACAGTTGCTAAGCAGGCACTCTACTAATTGAGCCATACCTGCAATCTTTTACTTTATATATTTTTTCAGATAAGGTCTCACATTTTTGCTAGAAGATGTCCTCAGATCATGGTCCTCTAAACTAAGGCCTGCTGTATACCTGGGAACACAGATGTACCCACTGCAATCAACTTAATGATTGAGTTGAATCTTACTAAGTTTTTGAATCTAAGTTTTGCTCCCCTCACACTGTGGTCCTCACAATCTCTGTCTCCTAAGCTACAGATGTAAGCCACCATGCCCAGCCCAACAAATCTTAATTTCTTAGTTAATATAGTTGGTGTTGCTTTACACAAAGGATACACTCTCCCAAATGCCTTCCCACAGACAAATGTGCTTGGTATTTAGAATAAGAAATGTGGAAGGAGGGAAGAGGATTGAGGATGTAATGAGCATGGAAAAAAGGGCAGACAGGAGAGAAAAAATAAAGAGTTAAGGTGAAGTAGAGAAAATATAATGACAGAATGGAAAGAAGAGGAAAATTAAGTTGAGAGTGGAAAATAAATAGAGGGGCAAAAAGAGAAGCTGCAAGGACTCCTTCACTAGGGTAAGCGAGGGAATTCAGCAGGCCATCTTGCCGCTGCCTCTCAATGGGTAACACACTGCAATGATTAAGATAGAGAATGCTTGGAGAAGACTGAAGGTGTTTATGACTCCCACATTAGCAACTTGTGGCTCTAGAACGAAGTAGTTGTGCCATCTTGCCCCACAAGTGCTTACCAAGTTCCCTATTTCCTTCTAATTTCACTTTTATAAAAGAAAGGAGTTTTTCAAAAAAGAAAGTTCCTAGTCACAAGAGAACCAACACTCGTTTCATAGGAAACCAGGGCAAAGTCAAGGGCATTTATTTTGTTGAATCCCACCCTGTGCCATTTTGGTTGTTTAGCTTTATACTAATGTAGAATAGAATCCATATCCATTGGAGTTTCTCTATATCTGTACTGCTGGGATTTGGAGCAGAGAACTGATGTAAGGTAAGGGATAATGTCCTTGTATTTAGCACATCTGGCAATGGTATCATTTTCCAGGAAAACATGGCTCCTGGCATTGCTAAAGAACTCTAGGAAGCAAAAATCTTCCAGATAAAGATTTGCAGTCCTAAGCCAAAGATGAACATGCATTAAGGAAAGTCAAAGGACACTGATAAGATAAATAGAAAAATTTATATATTTTATATTGGTTTTTTATACCAAGAAGTTCAGGTAAACTGAAATATCTTTAGATCATAAGATCATTTGTACAATGCGAATGCATAAAAAAAATTGACAAATGTAAGAGGACGCAAACCTTCAGAATTCCATGGGTAACGCTTCCTTAAAATATTTTTATTAAAGCTAGGTGAGGTGGCCCACACCTGCAAACCTAGCTACTCAGGAGGCTGAGATCTGAGGATCAAGCTTAAAAGCCAATCTGGTGATTCAACAATGTGTTGTTCAGTCTCCATGAGTTACAGGGTTTTCGTTGGTGGAGATGTGTGTTCAGTTCCAGTTTGATGCCTTTGTGGTCTGAGAGTGTCCATGGAATAATTTCAGTGTTTCTGAATCTGTCCAGGTTTGTTTTATGGCCTAAGATGTGATCTATTTTGGAAAATGTTCCATGTGCTGCTGAGAAAAACATATATTGTGTTGTTGCTGGATGGAATATTCTGCAGATGTCTGTTAGATCTAGTTGCTCTATATAGTTGTTCAGTTCTAAGGTTTCTCTGTTGAGTTTTTGCCTTGTTGATCTATCCATAGGTGAGAGTGGTGTGTTAAAGTCACCGACAATCACTGTATTTCGATCTATGTATGGTTTCAGTGTAAGTAAAGTTTGCTTGATGAAGTTTGGAGCTCCGGGATTGGGTGTGTAAATATTTAGGATCGTTATGTCTTCCTGGAGGAAAGATCCCTTTAGCAGTATGTAGTAACCTTCTTTGTCTTTTCTTACTAATTTTAGTTTGAAGTCTATTTTATCTGATATGAGGATGGCAACTCCAGCCTGTTTATGGGGGCCGTTAGCTTGATAGAGTTTATTCCAACCTCTCACTTTCAAAAGATGATTGTTTTTTGGGTAAGATATGTCTCTTGAAGACAGCAGAACGATGGCTCTTGCTTTTTAATCCAACTAGACAGCCTATGCCGTTTAATTGGAGAGTTAAGTCCATTGATATTGAGAGTTAGGATTGAGAGATATTTATTAGGTCCTACCATTTTTAAAAGCTTTTATTTGGGCCTGTGTCTTGACAGTTCTTGTGGTACTTAGATGGTATGCTGTTTAGGTGCCATTCCTTTCCCTATATTGCATTTATTTTGGTTTTCTATGTATAGAATATCTTTGAGAATTCTCTGTAGTGTTGGTTTTGTTGCGACATATTGTTGCAGCTTTTCCCTGGAATGGAATGTTTTTATTGTTCCCTCAGTTATGAATGAGAGCTTAGCTGGGTACAGTATTCTTGGTTGGTAGTTATTTGACTTAAGGGCATGACACATTGTTGAATCACCAATGGGTCATCGAAGAGATCAGAACAGAAATCCAACAGTTTACGAAATTTAACAGTAAGGAGCACACAAAATACCAACTCCTTTGGGACACAGCAAAGACAGTACTCAGAGGAAAATGTATAGCGCTGAGTGCCTACAACAACAAGTTGGAAAAATTGCAAACCAACAAGTTAATGTCTCACCTTAAGCTCTTAGAAAAAGAGCAACAAACCAACCTAATACCAGTAGAAGAAAGCAAATAATTAAAATCAAAGCAGAATTAAATGATTTGGAATCCAAAAAAACTATAGAAAGAATCAACAAAACAAGGAGTTGGTTCTTTGAAAGAATTAACAAAATTGACAAGCCCTTAGCAAATCTTACCAAAAAAAGAAGAGAGCATATGGAAATAAACAAAATCGCAGATGAAAATGGTAATATCACGACAGAAATTACCAAGATCCAGAATATCATGAGGGAATACTTCTCAAACCTTTATGCCAACAAATTTGAGAATCTAGATGAAATGGATGAATTCCTAGCCAATATTAACATACCCACACTGAACCAAGAAGAACTAAGCCAACTCAACAGGCCTATTTCAAGCTCTGAAATAGAAATGGCAATTAGAGAACTTCCACCTAAGAAAAGCCCAGGGCCAGATGGATTCACAGCTGAATTCTATAAGGTCTTCAAAGCAGAGCTCACACCAATACTCCTCAAGCTCTTCAACGAAATTGAAAATGAAGGTTCCTTACCAAACTCATTCTATGAAGCCAGTATAACCCTTATCCCCAAACCAGACAGAGATTCATCAAAGAAAGAGAACTATAGACCTATATCTTTGATGAACATCGATGCAAAACTTCTCAACAAAATACTGGCCAACCATCTACAACAACTCATCAAAAAAATTATACACTATGATCAAACTGGATTCATCACAGGGAGGCAAAGCTGGTTCAACATACGCAAATCAATTAATATAATTCAACACATCAACAGAAGCAAGGACAAAAATCACATGATTGTCTCAATAGACGCAGAAAAGGCATTTGACAAGATCCAACACCCCTTTATGTTAAAAGCTCTGGAGAAACTAGGAATCCATGGAACATTTCCTCAATGTAATAAAAGCTGTTTATGAGAAACCTACTGCTAGTATTACACTTAATGGTGAAAATCTAAAGCCATTCCCTCTAAAATCAGGAATGAGACAAGGATGCCCACTCTCTCCACTCCTCTTTAACATAGTACTAGAATTCCTAGCCAGTGCAATAAGGCAAGAAGCAAGCATAAAGGGGATCCAAGTAGGGAAAGAGGAAATGAAACTATCCCTCTTTGCAGATGACATGATTCTGTATTTAAAGAATCCTATAGACTCTACTCCCAAGCTCCTTGAGCTGATTCAAAGCTTTGGAAGAGTAGCAGGCTATAAAATCAACCCTCAAAAATCAACTGCCTTCCTTTATGCCAACATTGAGAGGAACGAGGCAATAATCATAGTGGTATAGTATCTCACTTTGTTATCTGATATATTGAATTTATTTGTATTTGGATATTTGAAATTTGATAGGGAAGGGGGGAAAACCAAGACGGGTGGGGGCTGGGGGGGAGGGAAATGGGTACCAAGACATGTGAAAGGGTATCAATGTATGTGAATTAATGCACCTTCTATCTGGCAAATATCATGTAACCCTTTTACTAATTACAATAAAAAAAAGAGAAAAAAAAAGAAAAAGGGAAAGGGAAAGTAAGCTAATATTAATGGGCTTTGGTATTTTTTGTTTGGTCTATGCTTTGGAAAAATTCTTGGATGAGCTCAGATTATAGGACCACACATAATGGAGAAGTAATTTAAAAACATTTTTCTGACATGTATTTATAAATCACTTGCTTACCCATGTTTGAAGTTGAAATGTATTTTTCCTATAATTCAAAAAAAGAATATGCTATAAAATATGAACTGAAGGTTCAAAAAAAAAAAAAGCCAATCTGGGCACACAAAAGGAGCTGAGACTCTTATCGCTAATTAACCTCTAGTAAACTGGAATTGGGGCTTGGCTCAAGGGTAGGGTGGTAGCCTGAAGCTGAAGAGCTCAGAGACAGCGCCCAGGCCAAGTCCAAGCCCCACGACCAATGACAAAATAAAAGAAAAAAGTATCTTTAAATCATTCTACAAAAGAATTCCCATTCAATGAAGCAGTTTATGAATGCAATGTGGCTTGATCAATGCCCTTCCATCACTTTTGACCAACCCTCGCAACCCACTCGTTACCTCACTTTTCTTAATTTTTTTAGGCTATGTATTATTTCGTCATTTAGCAAAGTACTTGATGCATATAATGCATCTTGATCTATGTCACTGTCTTCAACATTTTTCACTCCCTTTTCTTCAACCGCCCCTTTCTTATTTCTCTTAATTTTTGTGGTATACACAATGAATGCCTGACTGAATTCTTCCCCCTCCACCACTTCTGAATGACATAGGATTATGAGGTTGGAAGAGGAGACAAGGCTACTGAATTTGAGAGAATGATGACACCCTCTGTTTGGGTCAAGGTCTATATAATATGAATGTGACACATTCTGACACAGCCCAAATGACTTTTGTAAACAGATCAGGGCTGTCCTGAAATCTTTCCCAGACTGGCTAAAAGCTACAGCCAGTTTATGTTTACATCCATCACTGATTAGAATCCCGTAGCAGCAGGAAGTAACATGTCCTTCTACCTCATGACTTTCTGGCGAAGGAAAACTAAAACATTCTCCACCAGCCTTGTCTAAATTGACATTTGCTCCTAGCTTTACTGGGAGACAGAAGACATAAGAGCAAGTTCTTGGCACTAAGGGCTATTCTGGGAACAATTTTGGTGAAGTTTGTATTCTTTATTCACATTACACACTCTGTGTGTAGGTGGAAGGTGTGTCTCAGAGAACTATCAAGTGCCCCTTCTAAGTAAGTGTAGTTCTCAGACTTCAACATCAGAATCACCTGGGACTTCTCCCCACCCTTATATACAGATGACTGGGTTTTACCTCCAGAATTTGAGTGTTGGTTCTCTCGTGGGGCCTGAAGACATGGCATTTCTATCAAGATCACACAGAGAGCTTTGCTTTCCTTCTCAGCTTGATGAACTGCACCCATACCACACACATGTTTATTCTTTCCGTGGAATTTTGTTTTCAATGCTCAGATTTTACTTAGCGATGTCTACCTTACATTAGCTTCTACACTGTCTTTGGATATTTCTCTATTTTTTTCCCTCATGAATAAAGCCTTGGCTCTCCCTGGAGATAATTTGCTCTGCCATCCAGTTATCACATAGTGCTGAGCAAAGGCCTAGTAAATGACTCCTGAAAACAGAACAAATAAAGACAATGGGAAGTAGAAACTCGTAGTATATTTTATCCTCTTGCTTTTTCTCCATCAAAACTTATTATGTTTTACTTTGGCCTGATACCAACTCCATTTTCTTCTCACTTTAAATCGTTGTTTTTTCTTTCTGCATATAGACCTCATTTATGAAGAAGAGGAATACATATTATGGCTTACATACTTCAACATGAAAAGCATATAAAAGGACTTTATAGCCATACTTCTATTTTCATTATCTAAGTGTATTAGTAAAAGCAAACCTATTACATCTTCCTTTTGAGAAGCCAAAAACATCTGGAATTTATGTTATAAGAAACAGCTTTGACAGACTTTATTTGACATGTACATCAACTGCAGAGAAAAAAATACCATCACTAGAGGAAATGTTAAACTAAGTTATGATGCTGTCCTGCCAATAGCAGATGGAGGCTCCTTGGCTGGCCGTATCTTGAAGATGCATTAAAACATGAAGGCACTGAATGGACAGCTGTTTCAGGGAGATCAAGCCCGCATTATCCTCACTAATAAATAAATGTGCAATATAATATATAATTCCAATGTGGGGCTCCAGATCTGAGATAATTCTGGAGAACAGGGCTCAAGTGATTTGTCATCAGCCTGTTAGAAGCAATGCTTTGTGTTACATTTGCTGTACACTCTGGTTTTATTTAATGGGAGCTACATCATTTTTATTTGATTTCATATTTATATTTCAGAATTCTTGGAATGTTATTCTACTATCAAAGTGAAACTACGTGTATATGGGCCAAGCCATTTGAGCTCATCTATCTATAAATACAAGCTTTCCCCTGTCCCCAGCTCATCCTGGCTCCCTGAGAAGTTCCTCCTATCATACTGTGATCTGTAAGCAAATAGACACCGTATGTCTGTCCTTCCCCCACTCCTGCAGCTCTAGAACATGCTTTCACATGGATTTTGACACATTAGAGA
The DNA here is from genome assembly GCF_031878675.1 of Megascapheus bottae. NCBI lineage: Eukaryota > Metazoa > Chordata > Mammalia > Rodentia > Geomyidae > Megascapheus > Megascapheus bottae. The sequence continues at coordinate 58,368,021 of NC_143512.1, read as the reverse complement.
GTAAGGAAACCTTTCTCCCTATTTTATTCCTATTCTAAGATGCCACATTTGTGCATATGTATGCATACATACATCTACCTGAATTACAGATTAGGAAACATAATAAAATGTTTGAAGTCAACAATGTCCCAGAAAATATTCCTATAAGACCATTTTATTGTCAGATTCACAGATACACTTTTGTTTAAAATATATATATGCTGTTAAGAAAGTGCCCAGAGTTTTCTCTCAGCATTTTTTTCCTCTTATCTTCCACACCAATTTACTTCTCTCATGATTAAGTTTCAATATTAGTCCCAAATTGTTCATATTATTCCAAAGAAGACACAGTGAACTAAGCCCAATAGTAATAGATTTCCTGGATTTGGTGGGGGTTCCTACAATCCTTTCTGATGGCACATTGGCCTCTTCCTTCTAAACAACTCTGCAAAGAACTTGTCTCCATTGCTGAAAATAAACATGAACTGAGGTCCGCAGGTCAATAGAGAGACTTGATTAGGAAAATCCTGAGTATTAAAAAAGAAAATCCCACAAATCTTAAGGTACCCACCAAAACTAGACTTGTGATAATAATTTCAAGCTCTCTAATTCAGGACAATATAATGAAAAATTCACAAAAAATAATAACTAAATCATTTAGTTAAAATGCTCCAATTTATATGAGGTGTGCTATATGTATGAAGAATTTTACCCATGTTTTTCAGTCTTGTTAGTTTGTCTCTGGAAATATTTGGGTTTATGTAAAAATAAAGACAAAACACTAACTGTGAGATCCTTCATGGAAAATGAGGCCATGTCTAAATGACCATCTTAGTACACCTAAAAGTAAAGTATGTCAGATAGTCCCTGCACACATAAGAGAAGTAAGCTAGCTATCTTTAAACTTAAAACATGTGGTGACATGAAAGAAGGCAAGCCCCAAAGAGAGCTGCACTTTAATTTTTGTTTGTTTCTTTGTTTTTGCTGGTCATGGGGCTTGAACTGGGTCTGGGCACAGTTCCTGAGCTCTGCAGCTCAAGGCTACCACCCTAACCGTCAGCCTGGGCATTGTCCCTGAATTCTTCAGTTTAAGGATACTGCCCTAGCCTTGAGCCAAGCCCTACTTCCTATCTTCTAGAGGTTAATTGGAAGTAAGAGTTTCAGGTCCTTTTGTGCCTGGGCTGGCTTTGAACCTTGATCCTCAGCCTCCTGAGCAGCTAGGATTACAGGAGTGAGCCACTGTGCCTGGATAATTTTTTTTAATACAGTAAGGAACCCAAGTTTATTCTTTTGGGGAAAGCTATGTTTCATTACCACTTAATTCAAGGCAAAAATGATGCTCAGATCATATGAAACTATCAGTATCTCTGCAGTAACCAGCGTTTCCAAAGTTCTAGTGAACTATGAACTAGACACAATGACGATATTGTTATTGTTACTAAAGAAACGTTGCAGTGTCTACCTATTTAAATTCCACAAAAAAAGAATCCATCTTCCTATATAATTATAAATTCATTTTTGGATTTTTTTTAAATCAAAGGATTACCTACTCCTCCTTTTTGTGTTATTAATACTTTATCTCTAGAGAATGTATACAATGTGTCCCAAGGAAAGATCAAAGAAATGACTTCATTTCTGTCTTTACTTAAAAAGATTGTCATGTTGACAATAACCTTAAAAGGCTTTTTCTTTGTTAAGAATCAAGTAAGAAAGAGGAAACCTCCATAAATTCCTTCAGGTGTGGTCTGTGTGTGCCAGTTAATGAACTGCACAGAACTGTGGAGAGCAAACTCCTCCATTTCTCACTCAATGCAGTGCCTATGGTGGAATGAAAGACTTCCTGCTCCAAGACAAGAAGTGCGGTAACACTTACATGTCTACTTCTACCACTGCCTTTCTAATATTTTGGAAATGATTCTTCTGAAAAAGGTACTATGTCTTTTCTATTGCATAGAATGAGAATTATAGTTTTATTATCTTGAAGTAGTTGCACAAAGGGGTTAAACTCAACCTGTATGTTTACATGAGTATAATGCATTTTGATCTACATCTCTCCTTTCAGTGTTGTCCCCATCCCTCCACACTGCACCTCTTCTTTAAAGGGCTTAAATCAATGCAGCAGTTTTTGTTAGGGGAGTATTTCATATGAATAAGTTAGACTTGTCTGATCAAGCACTATTTAACATGCAGTCAGCATTCTATGGACACAGGCACAGGATTTGTTCTTACATTGAAAATTGTTCCCACTATTTTTTTTTTGCCAGTCCTGGGCTTGAGCTCAGGGCCTGAGCCCTGTCCTTGGACTTTCTCAAGGCTAGAGCTCTACTACTTTTGCTGCAGCATCACTTCTGGCTTTTTTCTATGTATATGGTACCGAGGAATCAAGTCCGGGTCTTTATGCATTCTAGGCGAGCACTCTACCACTAGGCCAAACTCCCCGCCCTGTTCCCACTATTTCTATCAGAAGACTTTCAAGTAGTTTTTCTGGGTATGATGAGTATGGAATTAGTTTTTTCTCCTTGGAGTTCAATTCCAGAAATCCCAGACCGTTTGCAATAGCTTCTTCATAGTCCTTCCAAATTTCACTTTTATTATTTTTTAAGTGATTGCTCCTGACTGGAGGAAGAGTTCGTTCTGTGAGGATAACTTAATTGGTAAGATGTTAACTTGGGGCTGCTGCGATCCTTAACCTGAGAGGGTCTACATACTAATCCGGTAAATCCAAGAAAAGCAGAGCTTTGGATGTGCCTGGCCCTTCAATTACAAAGGCCAATTATACCTTCCTCTCTTCCAATATTCATTTATGAGGCTGCACTATGGATCCATGAGCATGGCAGGAAGCAAGATGTACAGAAAATATTACAAGTCAGTTTTGTAGATGAGATCAATGCATATGACTCAGAAATCACCAAACAGTAATATCTCTTCAGTGCTGAGACACAAACCAAGCTGGAAGTGGCCCTGGACAGGAGGTGTTCCTTAAATTGAAATGTAAAGATATATAGACTTTTGATGGATGTATTGTTATTATTAAGGTATTTTACAGAGGAGTTACCATTTCATAAGTCAGATAAGCCAGTTAATGAGTACATTTATCTCTTATTTTTTGGATAATGTCACCCCTTCCTTTGCTTTCCCTCAGTTTCCCACTCCCATCCCTGCTCCATCTATATATAGGTCATTTTCCACAGAGTATATCAACTACAGCAACAAACACAACATTATTACCTGTAAGTACAGTATTACAGCAGACCTCTATATGAATTACATTCTTTATTACTGAAAATTTCTCTCCATTGGGTGGCAAGAAGGAAAAGTAAGTAGGTAAGTGAGTGGTTGGGATTAAAGGAGATTTATTCCTTTCCAGTCTTCTGTTTTTTTGTTTTGTTTTGTTTTATATTGTTTTTCTTGGCCAGTCCTGGGGCCTGAACTAAGGGCCTGAGCACTGTCTCTGAGCTTCTTCTGTTCAAGGCTAACACTCTACCAGTTGAGCCACAGTGTCACTTTCAGCTTTTTCTGAGTATGTGGTACTTAGGAATTGAACCCAGGGTTTTGTGCATGGTAGGAAAGCACTCTATCACTAGGCCAAACTCCCAACCTTGACTTTGCAGAGTTTTTGAGGCACACAATAAAAGAACAACACATATACAATATATAAACACATACATCAAAGATAATGTAAAGACAAGAGTAGTCTTCTGAATGGTACAGATTGATTCTAGTGCACAAATAGGTCACACATCTAACTCTAAAAAAGTAGCTTTAAAAGGAACTACTCTGCTCTACTTAAATAAGTTCAATTAAAAAGAAACAGAATAGTTATTCAATAATTATTTATTCTTATGTTTAAAAATTGCTGCAGGATTTTTTTTGTAACATCTATTGCATACCTCCCTTTGGGAAAGGTCAGTGATTATAGCCTTCTTGTTTCCTTGATGTCCTTGCCCTGAGATTCAGCTTGGGCTGGCTTTACACCATTGAGTCCTCCATATTTGGTCTTGGTATTTCATAACCTCTTTAAGCAATACTGCTAATGTTTTCTGCCCCATCACCAGTGGGGGTTCACTAGCCTACTGGGTCTTCCCTCTGACCTTGCTCTGCTCTAAGGGAGGTGTCCTCACACAGACAGAACTAATCTATGGATATCATTTAAAAAAATCATGTTGGATGACCCAAATCTCAGAAAAATAGGATGTGAGGTAATTTGTTAATATTGAGGAAAGAGAAGAGGCTTGAAGAGAATGGAGGAAATTTCGATGATGATAGAGAATCTGAGAATCAAATGAATGAAAGGATTTCCTAGAAGTCCTGAGGGGCTTAGATATCACGAATTTGTTATAGAGCCAACTGGCACTTTAAATTTTTTTTTCAGTACTACTTGGCAAGTAGAATAACAAGTTAAAGGAAAGCACTGGGCTAGATTTGCCCAGGGCTGAAGACTGGCAGAGCAGCTGAAGAGGAGCTGTGAAGTGGGCCCAAAAGGCCTTGCTAACTGATGAGTGGAGGACTATGTGTTCAAATGAGGCAGAGAAGCTTGTAAGGTGGAAACCAGCCATGGGCTGCATTAGAGGTGAAATCTACAAAGCAAGTTAGACATTTTCCAGAACAGTTGAAAATGAACCACTGTGAAGTTAGAAAGGTCCTCTGTTACAGTCAGTCTACTTTTCCTCTGCATTCTCAAATCCTGAGCAGTTTTATGTTAGCCATTTGGAAACATGGCTGGTGAGGAGAAATGGAAGTAATTCATTCATTTAACTTTATATTAGTGGTATAAGATACTTCATAAAAAATACTTCATTTTGGGCCAGGAGTTTGGCCTGGTGGTAGAGTGCTTGCCCAACATGCACGAAGACTCAGATTTGATTCCTCAGAAGTGGTGCTGTGGCTCAAGTGGTAGAACTCTAGCCTTGAGAAAGCCCAAAGGACAGTGCTCAGGCCCTGAGCTCAAGCCCAGGATTGGCAAAAAAATAATTAACTTAAATAGGTTTTATATATTGACTGACATAGCTATATGTCAATGAAATATATATATATATATATATTTTTTTTTGCCTGTCCTGGGCCTTGAACTTAGGGCCTGAGCACTATCCTTGGGTTTTCTCAGGGATAGCACTCTACCACTTGAGCACCACTTCTGGTTTTTTTCAATATATGGGGTACGGAGGAATTGAACCTGGGTCTTGTGCATGCTACCACTAGGCCAAACTCCCAGCCCGAAGTTAGTTCTTTTTTTTTTTTTTAACTTTTAGTGTCACTGTATGTGTGTATGTATTTATGTGTGTATATGTGTATGTCTGTTTATGCATATATATGTATATGTGTATGTCTTTGTTGTATTAAATGCGACTGGAGGGTATTGATTGATTCTCTTTTTCTGAACACTTGAATAGTAAAGGCAAATGCAAAGAACTGTAAACTGCCAGTAAAAATAGTGCTTGATCAGTTTTATGTGCCAGGTCAGTCAGCACAATTATTGATTTGATATTTACTAAGTTTTGCTTCTGGATCATGAACATTATTTTTTAATTTCTGGGATAATTGAATTCCATATTAAATATAGGCTTTTGTCACTGGTCACATTGCTTTATAACTATTTGATCATATCAGATTTTTGTTTTCACTAAATTTTGAATTAGTAGGACTATCTCATTCTTTTCACATTTCAACACATTTCAGGAATAACTCTGCCTTGTTTTTCAATTGTCTTCCTGAGGTGACTCCCCCACCTGGAAATAGTTATCAGCAACCAATGACTGGAAATGATCACTTTGTTGTCATGGTGTTGGATGATGTCATCCACTTTCTGCTCTAGTTAACAATCCTACACCTCACCACAGCCACTGCAGGCACAGCAGGTTTTCCAATTGTCACATGGAAAAAGATTTCTGCACTTATCAAACCCAGTCCTGGTCAATAAAAGATTACTCTTATTTATAAATTCTTGAGGTTTTTTTTTTTAGATCTATCATGCTTTTATGTGACTTACATGATGTTTCTTGAGCTACTTACACTATTCTGCCTTAATTTCTTTTTTTTTATTATTTTTTTAAATTTTTTTTATTGTAATTAGTAAAAGGGTTACATGATATTTGCCAGACAGAAGGTGCATTAATTCACATACATTGATACCCTTTCACATGTCTTGGTACCCATTTCCCTCCCCCCTCACCCCCCACCCATCTTGGTTTCCCCCCTTCCCTATCAAATTTCAAATATCCAAATACAAATAAATTCAATATATCAGATAACAAAGTGAGATACTATAACAATATGAGATAACCAAGGGACAGCAAAGGAGATGAGAGACAATATAGTACATTAAGGACAACAATCATTCATTATTTGGCTTTTGTTTCAATATCCTGGAGGTCCTTTCAATTAGCTTCACATTATATGGTCTTTTTTTTTTTTGCCAGTCCTGGGCTTGAGCTCAGGGCCTGAACACTGGCCTTGGACTTTCTCAAGGCTAGAGCTCTACCACTTGAGCCTCAGCACCACTTCCGGCTTTTTCTATGTATGTGGTACCGAGGAATCGAACCCGGGTCTTCATGCATGCTAGGCAAGCACTTTAACTTTAACCACTAGGCCAAACTCCCGGCCCCACATTATATGGTCTTATGTATCAAGATTTTGCTCTATTGCACATCTCTGCTGGTAGAGCCCAAGGTTTCTACTGATTATGACAAATGAGGGAAACCATTGAGCCTAAGTTCCTTTGAGTCTGGCTTACTTCACTTAATATGGTTTTTTCTAAGTCTTTCCATTTCCTAACAAATGGGGCGATGTCATTCTTTCTGACAGCAGCATAGAATTCCATTGTGTACAAATACCACAACTTGTTGATCCACTCATCAACTTAGGGGCATCTAGGTTGGTTCCATATCTTTGCTATGGTGAATAGTGCTGCAATGAACATTGTGTGGTAGTGGGTTTAGTATGTCCTTGTTTCTGGTTGGTTGGGTAAATGCCAAGTAGTGGAATTTCTGGGTCATAGGGGACTTCTATGTTTAGCCTTTTGAGGCACTGCCACACTGCTTTCCATAGTGGTTGAACGAGTTTGCACTCCCACCAACAGTGTAGTAGTGATCCCTCCTGGCCACATCCCCTCCAGCATCTGTTGTCATTGGTTTTCCTGATCCTGGCCATTCTAACTGGAGTGAGGTGGAATCTTAGAGTTGTTTTGATTTGCATTTCTTTTATGACCAGAGATGTTGAGCATTTCTTCATGTGTCTATAGGCCATTTTTGTTTCTTCTTCAGAGAAGACTCTCTTTAAGTCTTTGGCCCATTTTTTAATGGGATGGTTGTTACTTTGGAGGTTAGTTTTGGAAAAGGAAATTAAAGCAGAACTAAGGAAATGGAAAAACCTCCCATGCTCCTGGATTGGAAGAATCAACATTGTGAAAATGACAATCTTGCCAAGAGCTATCTACAAATTCAATGCAATACCCATCAACATCCCAATGTCATTCTTTAAAGAAATAGAAGAGGCAATCCAAAATTTCATATGGAATAATAAAAGACCCCATATAGCAAAAACACTTCTTAGCAGAAAGAACAGCGCTGGAGGAATTTCAATTCCAAACTTTAGACTCTATTACAGAGCTATAATTCTCAAAACAGCTTGGTACTGGCACAGGAACAGGCCTGAAGACCAATGGAATAGAACTGAGGACCCAGATATTAAACCACGGACCTATGGCCACCTAATCTTTGACAAGGGAGCCAAAAAAATAGAATGGAAGAAAGACAGCCTCTTCAACAAGTTGTGCTGGCAGAACTGGTTAAGGACCTGCAGAAAACTAAAGCTGGATCCTTCTTTGTCACCTTGCACTAGAATTAACTCCAAATGGATCAAAGACCTGGAGGTAAAAGCTGACACACTGAAAACTTTACAGGAAGGAATAGGAGATACACTAGGCCTTCTTGGCACAGGTAGAAACTTTCTTAATAAGGACCAAGAAGCACAACAAATAGAGAAAGGCTGGATAAGTGGGACTGCATTAAACTGCAGAGCTTTTGTATGGCAAAGGACATAGCCAGTAAACTAATCAGGAAGCCTACAGAGTGGGAGAAGATCTTCACCAACCAAACAACGGACAAAGGCCTCATATCTAAAATATATCAACAATTCTGCCTTAATTTCTTTTTGTTCTCTGATATAGTCTTTGGGAAAACATCTTCATAATTCCATTCAATTTTATTTTGTTTGGTTTCATCTAAATCATTTGGACCCTATTTTTTAATAAATGCTCATATCTTACTTGAAAATGTCAGTACTAAATAATCTTTAAAAAGTTTTTGAATGTGAAGGATTTGAAAATGCCATGAACTAACTTTTTTCTTTGTCTTTGTAAAGACTTTTTTCAATGTGTAATTTACTTTGGTCATCTGTCTTATAGTCTTGACCAAATCATGGACCCTAAACTCTCCATTGAAGAAGATGTCAGCTTATAGATAGGACCCCCTAGGGTAGCTCTTCTCTTGTCACTATCAAATAATTTAGTTCTCAAAGTTGTATTTTTGCCTCATTTCCAAGCTCAGTATTTGGTCCCTTCTAACTGAAAAAAATCCTTCCGTCCATTTTTGAGTCTTTAGTTACTGTAAGTCTATGATGACATTAGTATTCTTTGTTCCTCTGCAAATCACAATTTCTTATTCAACTTATAACTCTGGGCTCATCACTTGTAGGAAGTTTGTGTCACTCTGTCTCCATTTGGCATATCTCATATACTTCAATATACTTTCATATATTTTCCCTTTTCTGTCACTGGTCATATTGCATTATAATTATTTGATCATATGATATTTTATTACTAAATTTTGAATTGGTAGGATTATTTCTTATTCTTTTAATTCCTAGTTTCTAAGCATAGACTACTTCAATCAAAACATGTATTTGAGTGAAATAATGTGCCAGAAATAGCAAAATCCACTAAGGTTTTTTTGTGTGCCAGTCCTGGGGCTTGAACTCAGGGCATGAACACTGTCCTTGGACTTTTTTTCTCAAGGCCAGAGCTCTACCGCTTGAGCCTCAGCACCACTTCCAGCTTTTTTCTGTGTATGTGGTATGGAGGAATCATACTTGGGTCTTCATGCATGCTAGGCAAACACTCTACCACTAGGTCAAATTCCTGGACTTCCTTAGTTGTTGCTTTTTTTCCTTTTCCTTCCTTCCTTCCTTCCTTCTTTCCTTCCTTCCTTCCTTCCTTTCTTCCTTCCTCCTTCCTTTCTTCACTCCTTCCTTCTTTTCTTTCTTTTTTCTTGTTTGTTTTCCAGTCCTGGGGCTTGAACTCAGGGCCTGGGCAACGTCCTTGAGTTCAAGGCTAGTATGCTACCACTGGAAGCCATAGCACCACTTTCAGCTTTTTCTGTGTATGTGGCACCGGGGAATTGAACCCAGGGCTTCGTGCAAACTAGACGAGTACTTTAACACTAGGTCATGCTCCAGCCCCTCCATTAGTTTTTTTTTTTTTAACCGTGTGATCAATGTGTTCCTGTTCATAACAGTGTAAATATGCAATTGTAGTAAAGGAATAGATTTATTTTGACCTGAGGAAAACAGAGCACAATGAAATAGGATGATGTATAATGTCATATCTGTCTGAGCACTACACTATTTTCTTCTATTCTTGCAAAGCAGTGATGATGGTGTGTGTATGGGGAGACTGAGAAAATGACTGCAAGTGAATGTACATTTCTATTGTGTGTGTGTATTTTAAAATTTGGCTTTCATATCCCAATTCCCTTGAGGAAATTAGCTAAATCGTTTGTGAGCTGAAACATTGTACTTGTGACGCTGAGCAAGATTGGCAGTGACCTTCCTTGAACTGTACAGTGATAGCTTAGAGTCAGCTTCTAAATATCCTTTTGCTTAATCTTGACTAGTTTAATTCAATTATTTCCTGGCAAAAATGAGTGGGACGAAAGTAATGCATGAATGCTTATTAGACATGAGTTAGCAATGCTTCTTACCTGTACAGGACAATAAAATAACCATGATAGAAAGATTTTTTGAAAAAATGCTCTCTGTTGTATTGAGCATAGAGAAGATTTGCTAGGTGGTCTGGTCTTTTGGAGAAGGCCAAGGCTCAGGTCTTTCCAAAGAAAGGCAGCGAAGGACACATTCAATGAAAAAGAATGTGGCTTAAATAATGCAGACTGTGGCTTGGGCTGAAATTCTTTTTTTCTTTTTTATTAGGTAACTTTCAAATATATCTAGGGATACTGGGAGGTTGGAAATCTTTTTAAATGCTTTTGAAGTTATTTCACGATGGCTCAGATTCTATTTCCATTCAGGGTGTTTATACTCATTTTACTGCTTATTTAGCTATTTTTTTTCATGTCATTACAAAAGAACTCCTTGAAAATGGTAAATTCCTGACAACCTCTTCATATTGGATTAACTATTCCTTCTCATTTCATTATTTTTTATTATGTAAATATCTGTATCATAAAATTCACAAGGCAAGCAAGCACCTATTGAGATGTGAAGGACAAGCATTTCCAAGATATACAATCTTATTAAAATGCTTTGCTTTATAGGAAACACTAAAGCCCATTGTGAGCCCAGAAACCTATAGCTATAAGATGATTAAAATGTCCTTCATAGTAAAATTATGACCTTATACTAGTGACAGCAGATTGATATCTGCTAAGCTTTAGCATGTAGAAACAGAGTGTCTTAAAGTTTTGATTTAGAGACTAGATCAGCTCCTGCTTATGGAGGAAAGATGGCTGATGTTGTTTTCCACTATAAAATATGACACATGCTCCATGAATATGTTTGCTATATCTCCCTGTACCATTGACAGTATACCAAGTATTTACTTGGCATTTAATATTTTAATGACTTATGAATGATCCATTCTTTTTGTCAAGAAAATTTCTTTTTAAAGATATTTTTATTGTAATTAATAAAAGGGTTACATGATATTTGTAAAATACCTAAACCAAAAAATAAACAAATAAATGTTTTAAAGTGCTAATATTTTTAGTTACACAATCCTTTGAACAACTTGAAATAGTTCTGAAATGCATGAAGACAAAATCAGCTGCCTGAAATTATATTGTCCATATGCAAATTTATTAAAGTTTTGGTTCAATAGATATCTATTGAACACCTATTATATCCAAAGTATGAAGAAAGGCTCTAGTAATACAATGGGGATAATTGTCAATGTCACAACCATCATGTAGAGAATGGTATTACAGAATAATTAGACAAACATTCTATCAGATATCACTCTGCGAGTACAATTATGAGTGTACACTCATACTTCTAAAAATTAAGTACACATATATATTTTTGATATATTTTTATTGTAATTAATAGAAGGGTTATATTATATTCACCAGATAGAAGATGCATTGCTTCACAAACATTGATATCCTTCTCATGTCTTAGTCCCCATTTCCCTCCCCCAACCCCCGCCCCTCATCTTGTTTTCCCCCCTTCCCTATCCGATTTCAAATGACCAAATACTCATAGATACAATATATCAGATAACAAGGTGAAATACTGTAACAATATTAGATAACCAAGGGATGGCAAAAGAGATGAGAGATAACATAGTACATTAAGGACAATCACTCATATGGCTTTTGTTTCTATATCCTGGAGTTCCTTTCATTTAGTGTCATATTATATGGCCTTATGTATCTAGGTTTCATTCTACTGTAAATCTCTGCTGGGAGAGCCCAAGGTTTCTACTGATTATGACAAATGAGGGAAATCCAGACTTAAAGGAACATAGGCACACATATATTTCTATAAAATTTGATAAACCATAGCATATTATTCCTGCCTTTCTTTTTTTCAGGAAACAATAGGTTGTGGCCACCAGAATTTGATGATAATTGCAAAGTAGAATATCACTTTCCTTGTACAGTCTGTATTAAAATGTTTTTCATGTAGTATTTCTGGTAACAGTATCTAAAATTTGTTATGCAAGAAGCTTGTGGGAGAAGGGACTTACAAACACCTACCATAGAGTGAATTGATATACAATTGATCTCAAGGCCTCATTCAGTCACAAAGGGATTCATAGGAACTGGCAGGGCCTTCCCTTATTGGAGACCAAACCTCTGCATTCCATTACCAGCCAATCACCGTCTTCAAGGAAGGAACATACTTTTAAATAAAGCAGCTCCATTTGCTAGAGGAAATTACTAAAGAGGGTAAACCTCTAAACTCCTGGTGAGTAATTTTATTTGTAACTGGGGAAATAAGTGATTTAGCCCTGAAGGGAGGGGCAGAGGAAGGAGTCTGATCCTATACCATATCATGGCACTTGCTGAAATAGATACGACACATCTTGAGTAGATGAACCACAGTAGCAAATGCTGTCATAGAACTAGGTTCTTGACTGCAAAGGGATGGCAAGATCTTGAAAGGAAGACGACATGACAATTCTGAAGCACTCAATCATCACAAGTGTGGGAAACAAAATGATCATTGTGGCTGACAAGGCAAGGTGGCCACATGGAGTATCTCTAAAACAAACTTATTTTAAGCACACAACCCATTATTCAATCTAGCCAATCAAAAGTCATCGAATGTTTGTTATCAGAAGATGGTCACTACAATAAAAATGTAAAAATTCGTAATCCTTTTTTTTTCCTGTTTCTAAATGGAAGATGATTTTTTTAACCCGAGAGTACTTACAATGAAGAAAAAGATGGTTATACATGAATAAACAAGCTGAAATGCATGACAGACTAATTACAATATTGATTTCTCCAGTTCTTTACCAAGAACATATGCATGAAACCTTAACTTGGAAAACTATTCATTGAAAAAAGGAGCATAAACAGTATTTCTAGGACTTTAGGGGACTGGACAAGAGTTGCTATTGATACCTAGGGACACAAAGCATTATTTTACGCACGGGGCCACTCAAATAAGACAATGGAGTCTTTTCAAACACATGTCTCTCAATGATGTTCTGGCTTCATAGCTACAGATAGACACAGATCAATTTTCTTTTTCCTAAATAAACAATTGAAATACATTTGATATTTTTAAGAGCCTAATATTGCTTCTATGGGATATGGGCAAGAGGAAAAAGCCAAGTGGAATTCTCTAAAACTGCCTCCATCATGTGTGAAAAGACAGTAATGTACCCTGGGAAATGACAGAACTAGCTGAAAAGTCTGAAGATAGATGGATGCAGAAGTTATTTCTCAGTATACATTTCTTTAATTTGTCAGACTAGCCACTATGAAAATCATATGGATTCTTGTAATTGTGTGACCTACTACTAATTCAACCAGATATAATATGATCAGAGATAAGAAACAATTTACATCAATTTGGGAAGATAATAGTATGCATACGAAGTCTTGTCATACAAAGTATATTAATATTTCCCTGAATATCACTAGTCTACTATTTGATAACATTATAGATAAGGTGAAGGAGAAATAGTAAGCTCACCAGAGGCTTTGTTACAATCTGTGATCAAATCAGGATGTGGTGTACTGATAGACCTGCTGAACACACGCAGAATACTTAGAGGCCCAAATGGTCTGGTGCAGGGTAGAGCATTGTTTTGAAATTAGAGGACATGTCTACTTCCATTGGAAAGGAAGTTCAACATCTAACAGGCCTCTATAACTTCTTGTCTCATCTGAATCGTGGACATATTGCTCCAATCTATTTCCTGGTCACCCATAAAAGCCAAACCAGACTTCATATCAAGGGGCATGTCATTGGGAGGGGATGTTCTATAACGTATATGCATTAAATATATCCTTACCTGATACAGAGACTGTTTCAATAATTCAAGTTGGACTTTGTGAAAACTCAGACCAAAGATGAAAATAGAAGTACAAAAGGAAATAAATGAAGAGTGCTCTTGGGCACTGGGGTTTTGAATCAAGAGACCAAGCTCACTAGCAGCATTTGAGCTGCACCTCAATCACCCTTCCTTCCTTTTTCTTTCCTTCCTTCCTTCCTTCCTTCCTTCCTTCCTTCCTTCCTTCCTTCCTTCCTTCCTTCCTTCCTTTGCCAGTCTTGGGCTTGAGCTCAGGGTATAGGGCACTGTCTTTGGGTTTTCTCAAGGCTAGAGATCTATCACTTGAACTACAGCACCACTTCTGGCTTTTTTCTATGTATGTAGTACCGAGGAATCGAACCCGGGTCTTTGTACATGATAGGCAAGCACTCTATCACTATGACAAACTCTCAGCGTTCAATCACCCTTTCTTGTCCCCAAGACCAAGTCTTGCTGAGTAGCCATAATTAGATTTGAACTTGAGATTTTCCTGCCTGAATCTCTGAGTTTTGGGATTTAAGGTTTGCCTCACTCTTGGCATTTGATTATCATTTAAAGCTTAAGAAAATGTTTTAAGATGTTTGAAAAGTTAGAAGAGGAGAGTAATAAGGATACTTGTCACCAGGTTTTTAAATTATTGAGAATAAGATACAGTATACTTATAAGATGATTTATGGAATTTTAAGCTCCTTGGACAAGTACTTAACAATTAAATTAAAAAAAAACAAATTTCATCTCTAGCAATGAGATAAAATTCCTGGAGAACAATGATCATACCATGATATCATGTTTACCTCCTGGACCTTATCGACTGGTTAATGCGTAGTAGGTCAGAAAAAATTCCAAGGGCACTTTAATAAATGTATGAACATATATTCCATATAAAACATTTTTTCACTTTAAGTTTAATCCGATGGCTTAATAATTATTTATAGTTGCAGAACATCAATATTTTCAGTCTGATTATGGGATTTTTTTCTGGTACAGAAATATAGGAGATAAATGAACAAGACATGACCTAGAATAGTTCAATGTTGTCTTTCCCAATTCCCAAAGTGCAATTATTGATTTTATTTTTATCATGGTTAGACTAATACTAACATTTGTCATCTCTGTCTTTTAGCACTCAGCTCATGTGGAACTATTAAAAGTTGCCCTTCTAGATTGTGTCATAAATAAAACAGGATTGCAGTATATAGTGTACTGTACCCTTTAAAAGGGTAAATGAATGCAATCTGTGTTCCATAATGTTAGTATGACTAGGACATTTGGGTAGCAATCAGTAAAGATAACATGGAAGATACTTTATGGATGAATTATGTATCAATTGTTTTCCTGAATAAGAATATATAGTGGTGATGAACTCTATTCATGACTGGATTTCTTTAAAGGCTGATGTTTTATTATTTGCTCTGGGTTCTTAAATCAATATTTACTCTGTCTTATGCTAATGAAATCTTATCCTTTTGTAAAAATAAACAGTAAAAAGTGACCTGGTTCCTATGCTCTAAGCCATCCAATGTAAGGGTAGATCTTGGAGGATTAATACTATGACTCCTTTTTTTCCAGAAGTATTTTAATGTCTGATGAATACATTACTTAGAAATTGTCATTGTTCCTTCTATATTTATTCTCTGGCCATTTGGTACTTCCAAAGGTCCTTATCTATCATGCAATGATTCTAGAATTAGTGTCTGAACTCCTTGTGAAGAAATATTTCTCTTTACCAAATTCTAAGATTTATTAATAAGTTCTGAATGTCAACTCCTGTTTGATCTATGAATGTTGGGCCCCAACCCCATTCCTTCTTATAAATGAAGGCAGTATTTTTGTCCATTTGAACATTTGTCTTTGGCATTCTTTGTAAAGCCAAGATGACAGATTATCTCAGTTGGAGTTTTCATTTAGCTTTCTCAGGACTAAACAGAACTTAGAGAGCCTTTTAGTTTCTTTTTCCTTACCTGAGCTTTCCATTCATTTTGAGAAAATGGACTCGAATAGGACTATTCTGATTTGTTCCCACAGTTGCTATCAAGTGGCAGGCTGTTCAGTTGATCAGTTGAACCCACTCTTTGTTCCATCGGATTGGGAATTGCCTTAAATCATTCTTGTTTAACAATTTAATTCCAGGAAGTTCAGGTATAACGTATGCATGTGAACCCATTTACCAATAGTGATTGTAATTGCTCTTTTTGTTTTACTTTTAGGTGGGTTTCCAAAAGGGATATGAATCCGGTAGATTTTTCTTGGTCAAGAGAACAGGCAATATATTTAGATGTTACAGATGTAAACACAGAATTTCCTAAATCTTCCAGTAGGGATTGTGTAGTCAACCTTTGGCTTCATAGATCAACAATCATTATCAGACTCATTAGAATTCTATTTCTGATGCAGATTATCATTGGCAGTGTTCTTAGAAGTATTAATAGTGGAAGTGAAAACTAAGCTCACCTTTTATAATTGTACCACATTTATTTTTTTTCAATTTTGAGATTCTCACACACTAGTGCTTCCAAAATATTCTTATAAAATACCAATTAATAAAAATGTCTGCTAACTCTGGGGAAAATCACAAGTAAAATAAATTATTTAAATAATTTATGAAATTTTCCTTGAAACTTAAAAATGTTGAAACTAGTAATATGTATAGATTGGCATGTGGTAGACAACTTTGAATTTATATTTCTTATAAAATAATAATTTGAATCTAATAGATTATTTAATAGTTCCTTATTTATAGGCATATAGTATTTGTATTTGAAAATTTTAATCTTTATAAAGACCAAAGCTAAACAACTCAGACATTAACTATATGACACAATGAATTTATTTGTTAAGATATTACTTCTTATGATGAAACCAAGTAGGAGTTTCCTCCTCATTAGTCTGACTGCAATAATATACAGTTTAGGTAAGAGAAGAACAAGCCCTCAAACATGTCTAACTCAAGCAGACTAGGAATTGTTAAGCCCACAAGTATAGCCAGGAATGGAAAGATTAAGAGCACATGTAGGTATTTATAAATAATATTAAGACAAACTCAGTGGAATGCAGATACCATCAATAACAGAGGCAGGCATGTTCTTTACTTCCTGGCATTTTTAGACAGGGAGTAACATATATCAAGAGAGTTCCATCTATTTATTTTTTAAATTTTTGTACTGGGATTTAAACTCAAAGCCTTGCACTTGCTAGGCAGGTAGTCTACCACTTAAGCCACACCACTAATTCATCTTGTTTTTAATTTTTATTATTTTGATTTTATGAGGAATTAAGAAGCACATATTATATAAAGTTCCTGAGTTTGTAGGGAAATGTTCCTGTATAAATACTGGTATTAATATCATCATTAACACTGATAAATTCTCATCACCTTTTAACCTCAGAGATACAGTATGGACATTGGAAGAGGTAATGTCTGTGAGGCCTTCTCCGTCCACCAAATTAGAATCAATACATAAATACAATTTTTTTAAACAATAAAGTATTGATGCAAAAAGTACTATATGGAAAATAAAAAAATGTAGAGTGGTCAAGTCAAAGCAGACAGCTCATTCCAGCAATACTGAAGACTGGGTATCACTAGTTTGGAGTTTGAAATACATTATTTTTCTTAAAATCCTATTAGTCTTAATTAAAATTGTAAATGCGAATCCTTTGAACACTCTTTTGAAGTTATTTAACAATTCCATTATTATAATACTACCTCTGTTGTTCTATCTTCTATATTGTTAGAGAAAACCAGATGCCATGCGAAGAAAAGACTTTCTTTCATTTAATATAATTTTATGCCTCAGTATTTTGGAAGGTATAATTTTTCTTTAATCAATCAATCAATCAATTAGTTTGCTTATTAGTTATCATCTATCTATCTATTACTGATCTATCAACTATCATTTATCTAGCACAGGAAATACCAACTAGGGTTATTAAGTTCATAAACAAAAATACAGAGCTTGCAATTTAATAATATTATTTTCTTCTGCATTCATCATTCTTGTATCAGATTACAGATAAGTTTAAAAATACTTTCAGAATCCATACACACTACTTCTAATTTCTCTACTCAAGGAAGTTCAAAATTCCCCTTTAAAAACAGCAGTTAGAGACACAGAATAGAACCCGGCAGGCTATATTAAGAAATGTCACATGAAGAGAATTCTCTGCTGAGTTTACCAGTTCCTCTGATGCTGAATCCTATGGAGTCACAGTTAAGGAGTTTAGTATTTATTGAGGTGGTGTTATATTAACATTCCTCACAATAATGGACTTCTAACCTTAATTGATTAATTAAATGGTATATGCCCTGCTAGGGAAAAATAAATTCAAACTTGTAAGTTGAGGTCTTCACTATTATTTTTAAGATTTTTACTTTTGTATCTTGTTATTCTATGCGCTTGTCTCCACTTGTAAAAGTAAACTACCACATTGCACAAAGAGCACTGCCCCTGAGATGTGTCTTTTCTAACTGTCTATTCTGGGATGTACTACCTTAGGAGAGAGGTGATGGACCTGATGGATCTCTGCTGAAACACTAATTTCAGTGGGAAATTGAGAGTAGGGAATGATGCTTATTTAAGGACAGTTTCCAACTCTCCAACTTTCTTTGTCTCTGTCTCTCTGTGTCTCTGTCTCTGTCTGTCTCTTTCTGTCTGTCTGTCTGTCTGTCTGTCTGTCTGTCTGTCTGTCTCTCTCTCTTTTACCTGAGTTTTTTGGGTAATTGGGAAAAAATACATAAGGACTAACTAAATTACCTAGAGACTGTTACCACCAATCTGTCTTACTTTAGGGAGAGGTTACTTTCTGATAGCAAGTAAGATTTCAAGTCCATCAAAACAATAATTGAGAATAATCATAAGAGAAACTCTGATGTTAACTTTCTCACTTAAAGATATGCTTAAACTCTGACACACCAGAAGCTCAACCAACAAGTCATCCATATTTGAAAGAAAACCTCAAAAGTAAACAGAGAATATTTTTCAAAGGGATCCTCCGAAAATTCCCTAGATAGTGGGTTTCCTTAGCATTTATCTATTTGATAGAATTCTTTCTGAGACTATTATCCAACTCAGGCATTGAGTCTGGATTTATGACCACACCCTTCTTCCTTTCCCCATTGGAAAAATAATCACTGTTCTGTTCACATCTCCTAGGCTGGCCTTCTGCTCTACAAAGTTGTAACAAGATGTGACATCCAGTCCTAGTTAATCAGTGTTCAGCCCGAACTCACAGTGGCTGTGAAGGAGGTGGCACTTACAATTCGCCCGTGACACGGACCAGGATTTTAAGGAATAAGAGTGAGGGAAAATAGCAGAGAATACTTAAATTTTTATGGAAAAGGTATAACTTGGTGAAAAAGCACCATCATAAATTCCCAAAAAGTGTATCTTAATGATACACTTAGAGTAAATCATTTGCCTTGAGAGACAGAAGGTCTCTGGTGACCCGCATTGCAACCACAAGAGACTCCTAGACGAGCTACTTTCAGCTAAATGTACTCTCATATTAATATTTTAAAATGCCATAATGCCTCTCTGAAAACCTCAGAGGACAGATACATCAATTTGCGAGGTCTTCACTCCAGGAAATAGAAACAGGGATAATCTGCCATTAAAAGAAATAGTTCATTATGTCTGCTTCTTGGGAGCACATAAACTATGTCCCTCACATACTTAAGTTGCAAATCCTCACTTTAATGTGAAGGGAAGCACCGTGCCCCAGAGCTTTATTGTCCCACTGTTTATTAGTACAAAAAGGTTTGTTGTGGTATGAAATCTTAAGCTTGTTGCAGTAATCAATCAGCTTCAAAGAGTATTTGCCCCAGCCAGATTCATTACAAATAAATCAATTAAACATAAAGTTTCTATTTTCAGGCTGAGGTTCACAACACAGACTAGTAGCAAATGCATCACAGTTAGAGAAAGGAATTTTCCTGGAGCAATGGCCCCTCACAAAGAGCCCTTTTGCCTTTATTGCACCAGAGAGCACATGCTGTAGTTTGCTCTTTTATTTTAGTTAATTGCAGACATTTTTCTTCTTAGCATATATTTTTCATTGGGGAAAAAAATCACATCCATGTGAGAAAGATATCTGATAAGCTAGAAATATTGCTGGAAGCAGGAAAACAAATAAACAATTGGTCTGTATCTTCTTGTCAGGATCAGTCCTGAACCTCTAGTGAAGCATTTGGGCAATTTTCAAAGCTTTACTGTATTTATTTGTTCTTTCAACCTCATGTGCTAGGCTTGTTTACAGTAAGGCATCTCAGTAGCAGAAGCCAAACAAAAACAGAAAGATTTTAAAACAACAAACAAAAAAATTAAAACAAAATAGTTATTCCTAAATAACAATCAACAATGAATCTTGCCTGAATCTCAATGTAAATCCTTTTACATAAAGAACAAATGTTAAAAGTGAAAAAGTAAACCAGAAGGTTTTGATGATTCACTTTGGAAGTGTGATAAGAGTCCAGTAGATGTAGACCTATTTTCTAAGTCAAATTATCAATTAAGCATGATAAGGACACTTATCAGTAATTTCCATATTAAATATGAATATAGTTTTTAATAAAACTGGCATCTTTTTCCCAGAAATTCCTATTCCTGAGAAGCAAGAGCTTCAAGTTGCAAAAGAGTACAAACCCAAATGATTTCTTTCAAACATAGTCAAAATCAAGCATGGGGGAATCGTTTGGGGTGTAAGTGTGGGATTGGGTGAGGAGACAGGCACAGATTGTAGAGGCACAGGGTACAGAGAGAGTGAGAACAGATCTGCCTTACTTACACTATCTTGCCCAAGAAAATGCTGGCCAGTCTAAATCCAAAAACCACATAAATCCAAACAACTCAACAATGAGACCATTGGCATCTCAGTGAAGTATCTTGGCACCCAATAATAATTATTATCTTTATAATATCTAATTTGGTTCATATAATATAACACGTGACAGCACAAGTGGAATCATCCTAGAAAGTCTGAAATGCAATCAAGTACAACACTAACACTTGTTTTGAGAGGAGCCCTCTGCATGCTTCTGGGCAGGGCAACAGCATAGAAAGAAAAATAAAGCTTCTGCAAATCAGAGAAAGGCTGGATAAGTGGGACTTCATTAAACTGCAGAGCTTTTGTATGGCAAAGGACATAGCTAGTAAATTAATTAGGAAACCTACAGAATGGGAGAAGATCTTCACCAACCATACAACGGACAAAGGCCTCATATCTAAAATGTATCAACAGCTCAAAAAATTGAATCACACCAAAACTAATCTCCAAAGTAAGAACCATCTCAATAAAGATGGGCCAAAGACTTAAAGAGAGTCTTCTCTGAAGAAGAAACAAAAATGGCCTATAGACATATGAAGAAATGCTCAACATCTCTGGTCATAAAAGAAATGCAAATCAAAACAACTCTAAGATTCCACCTCACTCCAGTTAGAATGGCCAGAATCAAGAAAACTAATAACAACAAATGCTGCAGGGGATGTGGCCAGGAGGGATGACTACTGCACTGTTGGTGGGAGTGCAAACTCGTTCAACCACTATGGAAAGCAGTATGGCAGTTCCTCAAAAGACTAAACATAGAGCTCCCCTATGACCCAGCAATTCCACTACTTGGCATTTACCCAATTGTCCAGAAACAAGGACATACTAAATCCACTAGCACAACAATGTTCATTGCATCACTATTTACCATAGCAAAGATATGGAACCAACCCAGATGTCCCTCAGTTGATGAGTGGACCAACAAGAGGTGGTATTTGTACACAATGGAATTCTATGCTGCTGTCAGAAAGAATGACATTGCCTCATTTGTTAGGAAATGGAAAGACCTAGAAAAAATCATATTAATTGAAGTAAGCCAGACTCAAAGGAACATAGGCTCAATGGTTTCCCTCATTTGTCATAATCAGTAGAAATCTTGGACTTTCCTAGCAGAGATTTGCAATAGAACAAAACCTAGATACATAAGGCCATATAGTATGATGCTAAATGAAAGGACCTCCAGGATAAGGAAACAAAAGCCATATAATGAGTGATTGTTGTCCTTAATGTACTATGTTATCTCTCATCTCTTTTACTGTCCCTTGGTTATCTCATATTGTTACAGTATTTCACTTTGTTATCTGATATATTGTATATATTTGTATTTGGTTATTTGAAATTGAATAAGAAAGGGGGGAAAACAAGATGAGGGTGGGGGTAGGGGGAGGGAAATGGGGACCAAGACATGAGAAAGGGTATCAATGTATATGAATTAATGCACCTTCTATCTGGCGAATATAATGTAACCCTTCTATTAATTACAATAAAAATATATGAAAAAAAAGAAAAATAAAGCTTCTGCTACATGGTTTTAATTTTAGGTCACTAGGTGGTGTGTGGGGGGGAGGGGGGACAGAGGGAGAGACGGAGACAGGGAGAGAGAAAAGACCCTTTTCCCCAAATTGACAATGCATTTGTCTCTGATGAGTTTTCACCCCTGTAATTTAAACAACCACCACCACCACCACCACCATTTCTGGCAATAATTATGGAAGGAAACTGAAAGTGAATTATCTCCATGAGTCATTATTGAGATCACTCAAAGACTTGTGCTTCAAAGAGTTGTCAGATGCCTTATTTTTGGAATAAGCATCCCTTCAATTTTATCATCCTCTAACAAAAACCTTCTGAATGTGTGTGGCAATACTGTAGCATAGCAAGAACACAACCCAAATTACCTAACAGCTATGTTACTTCTCTATAAAAGGTCAAAGGAATAATGCATGTGCTTTAATAAAATAAGTTGAACCTTACATGGGAAACTGTAGTATGTACTCATGGGAAACATATACGCTTTCTGCAGATAAGTGTTTCATCTACAAAAGCCAATATTATCTTTTTTTGCATTAGTTATAGACATGTTTGCCATTAAACCATACCACTATTTAATTTCAAGGAACTCAGAACTTTTAAGAGCTTGTTTTTGTGTTGATTTACTGATGTGTCTTGAACTAAAAGGTATTGGAGTTGAATTATAGAAAATAGTTAAAAAGTCAAGATATTTAAATTAGAACCCCACATCAGGAAACACTGGAAAAAGCAATAGCCATAATAAAATAATTGAGTTATTTTTATAAAGGAAGTTGATTCTGAGCAAAGCCATTAAAGAAGCTTTTACTAAAGCCTCCCACATTCTTACTGGAATTATCTCATGTGACAATGGAAGGTCACTGTGTGTTTTCTTACAAACAAAATAAGGGCTTTTTGATATGAGTTTATTTGGATCAGACCATTTCAATAATTTTAATAGAATATTCTGTTGGAGATTTATGCTATTATCCTTTAGCCATAAGATAATTAAGAAATATAATTACATAAAATAGCTTGTCATGCCATGGACTTTTAAAATTAAAAATCTTAAGATGTGGTCTCTTATTGTTTCTTAAAACATGTCTACCTTGCCTATTTTACTTGGACTAGATGACAATCCAGTCTAGTTTATTTGGTAAAAAGGAGTCAGTCCAGAAGTTTTTAACATAGACAAAACAACAGCGTTTTTTCTGACAAGAAGACTGCTAATAAAAACAGAAAGAAAAGATAATGATTATGATGATGAAAGGGATGATAGAAGAAAGTGTAATTTTTTGCATTATTGGCATTAAAATTGTCCCCAACAACTAAGCAAGTAGACTAACTTTATGGGGGATCCTGAACTGTAAGAGTTACATTAGGTGATTTTTACTATGTAAAATATTAAATTTTTATTTGTTATACTAGAAAATGTTTTGTTTTATATCTGAAGGTAAATATGATGGGAATGTTCTATATATTGAATAACATGCTGATTTACAAATAGAAATAGCTTGGTGACTAAGTACATATATCCTAAGTAAATATTCTAAGTGGTTCTTAAGCATTTCTTACTAATGTGGAAGGGTTGGCTCTCTGGCCAAGCCAGTTTAGTATGAGAGCCCAGATCTGTAGATTAGTTATAAGAAAGATGACAAAGAACTTCAATTAAGCCAATCAGCCCTTGTGCATGTTCCTTAAATACTCTTTTTGTTAACCGATTAGTTCATATGTTCTTTCTATTTTATCAGGTTAATTCTGGGAAGGAATACTATGATCACAGAAATAGATATGTCTTACTGGGAAGATGATTTAATTAGCTCAGAGGTGAAGCATTTTTCTTTTGGCAGACTTTTGCACATTTTTTGTTGATGATTTCATCTGAGATAATTCTATCTGAAAACCTACAAAAATTGTGATATGGCTATAGTGTCATTAAAAATAAGATACAGAGTCATCCAGGAAAATTTGTGAGTTCTTACATGTTCTTACTGAAATTGTTCATTAGACAAGTGTGGCTCTAAATCTCAATTATTGTGGTGAATAATTGTGAATAGTAGAATTTTTCACTTCAGTTCACTATAATCCATTAAAATACATGAAGACATGTAATGCATTTTCCACTGAGAGTATTTTTCCTATGTTAGAATTCTTGGCAGTTGATGTTTTGAAGTGATGTCCACAAGTCTTCTCTCCTATCCCTGGAACCATTTGGGGGCATGTCTAGACTTGTCTACATCTTGTTGAGATGTCATCAGCGGGGAAAAGACTCAGAGTACAGTTGGAAGCGGATGCTTTGAATTCTTTGTACTATAATAGGAAGTTACATATAGTGTTTGATCAAAACTTCATTCTAGTTCAGGCTAATTATGACTCTGAGCTCACTCCTCTACTTAACTGTTAAAACTTGAGGGGAAAATTCTAGTACATTCATTTGGTGAAGACATTCACTCAAACAAAGACTAATTATTGACTGTCTTGTATATCAAAGATATTATTTAGCATTCTTGGACTACTGTGGGGAGGAAGTAGAAGGAAATATATATATATATATATGTACATATACATATATATACACAAACGCATACATACACATACACACACACTCACAAACATATGAAGTGGATGCAGTGAACAGCTACTTTCAAAATCTACCAATGAAGGAAGAAAAAAAAAATCAGAGCATGGAAAATTTAGGCTTGAATAGAAACCAAATGATTTTCTAAGGCATGCTTTGAGGGCACTGGAAGATTGAGTACAGTGAGCTTCTGTCAAGGACTGGAAGGTTAGATCATTGCGGAGGCGGGGGAGAAGGAGAAAGTTTTGTAGTAAGGCTGAGCACTGAGAACAGATGGGGCCATGATTTTGCTCTTCTTTAGAGAGTAAATGCAGAGCAAATATGGTAGAGCAATTTAGGAATTAAGTGTGTTACAATTTTTGTGGGGAATATGTAAAAAGATTCATAAGAAACCAAGAAAAGATTACATAAAAGGCTATGGAGAGAAATGTGAGCTCAGTTTGAATGAGCAAACACTAATTTTGAATCCATGTTTTGGTTGCATTGACCTATTTTAAATCTCCCAAATGCTCACACCTTTTCCACCTTTTCCTTGAACTGCCATGATCATATTGTATGTGCCAGGGCTACCTCATGAAGGAAAGTATCCTTTGAACACTTTCTACCTCCAAAATCAAATTTTGTTTCTTGTACCATATCAAACGAATACTTGTATAAAAAGGGATCTTCTTTCTCCCCTCCAAAATCTTTGGTCATTCCTTCTTATGTAACATTTTCCAATGGAACGATGTCGAAAATATTTCTAAACCCCAAAGACAGATACAAAATCGGGGGAGGTTAGACAAGCTGAGTTGATTGCATGAAAATATCATAGCGGAGTTGGGAGAATTTACCACACCTTAAAAGTGGCCTCAGCAATAAATAGTGTATTTGTATGGGTATGTGTGTGTATACAATATCTACATGATTAATACATTGTAAATATCACTTGTATGTTAGGGTTATTCTTCTTTTCTAAAAATATAGGGGAAAGATTTTGCTAAGCTGTCTAAATATTTCTCTCAGATTGCACAGTATATAAAAATAAAATGACACTTTCAAAATACTTTGCCCTGAAAACTTTTATATTACTCAGGAAAGCTCTTCTTAACTGCTTCTTTTGAGTTGGGTTTGTGATTTACTGGGACCATTTAGAGACAGCTCATATTTTCTAGACATACTGTAGGTATTTTAATGCCTTAATCAATTTTTGCCACTTTAGTTCCTCTGCTCGGCTAGATTAATCTTTCCCTAGCTTCCCAACTTTCAAAGAAGAACACTTATCAAAATCATCTTTACAGGAAAAAAATGAAGCTGCAATTAAAAACAGAAAGAAAAAATGCTCATCTCTTGTAAGTCATGCATCAAAAAGTATTGTGATATACAGCCATCACAATAAAGGTTTAAAATAAATGTGTATTTTTTAAAAAGCTTGTAGACACTGTAAAAATTAATGTTGTTTGCCTTCCAGTTTAAGTTAACTTGATTTCTGTATTTATTCCACTGATACACAATAATATGCCATTTCTAAAATAACAAAGGCCATATCCCAAATTTGTGGTACTAGTAAAAGCGGAGAAGAAAGAAAGTAGCAGAGGCCACGAGAAATGACCCTTAAATAATTCCAATATCTAGTTATTTTATTACAACCATTAGCACTTTTGGGTTCATGCAGTTTCTATATGTAGGTGATCTCTCCTTTCTTGCTGTGGAAGCATAAGCTAGTTGTTTTGGTGTTCTTCCATAAGGGCAGAGAAAATAAAATGGATTGAATACTTGTTTTTCCTTCCTTTCTCTAGAAGTAAAGTGTTAATGGAAGTAATACACGTGACCCTAACTACACTACAAAGAGTCAGATACTTTGGTTGGTATCTTAAAATTCCCCCTGAGATGTCTTTGTTTGATGGAATCTATCAATACACAGAGAAAAATGCATTGTAAATTCAGACATACGCTAAAATCATTTCTTCTGAGTCCTCTGATAAAAGCATCTGATGAACAAGTCCTTGGAATTTTGACAAGAACATAGATTTTTCTAGAAAGGAAACAAAGCCTGATCTACCTCACAATAAGTTGAAAATTCTTCCTCTCTTGGGCTAAATTTTAATATAGAGAAATATCTAGCCCATCTTAAAAAACTACAGCAAAATTTTACTATTAAAAAGATTCAATGACAGAATCTATGGTTATAGTCATTTTCATAAATATCTAGAAATATATTCTAAACATATCAAAATGTTTTAAATGATCTAAACATGTATTCTAATATATTTCTAAAGGATTTCAAATTTGTAGTCATTATTTGTTATTCAGGTGACCCCCAAAATGTTTTAACTCATTGTGGGATCATCAAGAAAATTAAAAAACATAAAAGTTCTTGGCTATATCTCAACATTAAATCACAGCCATAGCAACAGTGGGCCTCAGTTTCCCCTGCTGTAAAATGAGAATCTGAGCTAGACTACCCTCTGTAATTCCTGCTATCTTCAATCATGTCTGATTGGAAGCTTTTATCCTAAATAGCAACTTCATGTATTTAAAAAGAATTTCTGCAATATGAAACTCAGCTAAAAGACTATAAAATTGGAGAATCATGGATGTCTCAATGTCACAGATTTGCCTTTAGTTATTTTTTAAGACTATGTATGCATTGTTGCTTGGGGAAGTGTGTGTATTCTTTTCTTGATTTTATGTCCTCAGCTTTCTGCACCACAGATTTGTGTCCACAGTAGTTGCATTCAAGTCAGACAGGAAGCGGGTAGCCTGTGTCTACTGCACACTCTGACAGATGGGAGTGAAATGATGAGGCTTCTAATTCCTCTTGCTTAATTGAAAATGCGTATTTGGAAGTCTTTTGATAGGACAAGCTGAAATCTTACTCTATCCTAAAGAAAACCGTTAATGATATATACTATGTGAATGTGTTTTCCTTTTCTGTTCAGCAATTTGCATAGGCTCACTCCCTACTTGTCTCTTGATAACCTCATCAATCTCACCCATGCCCTCCTGACCACACTGCCTGATTGCAGTAATTCCATTTTAGTGAGGCTTTCAGGGGGACTTGGCTTCTGCATTTAGCTAGTGCTGCACGATAGAGCGATCCCATCTTCCCAAGAGTGAGCCGCCCAGATCATATTATGCCTGTCTTGATTTCTTTGTCAAGGCTGCCTATAGAATTTCATATTGATTTTAAGCAGGTGCACTTTCATTTTTAACTCCTTTGCAAGCAGGAGTCCAGTTATATTAGTGTCTCCTCCCTTTTCCTTGTCATTTGGGCAGGTATTGATTATTGGGGTTTTGTGGGGGCTTTTTTTGCAGCCTTTGTCCTTGACGTTATGGTAGTTCTTTTAGTATAAAACTTGTTGCCTTTACACTTATTGATTTCCACCCCTCACCCCCAAATCCCAAAGTAGCATAGCACAAGTCAATGAGACTGAGCTACTATTAAGAATAATCTAATATATAAATGAGTAAGCAAATAGTATCTCAAACCTGGAAGGTCTGAAGTTGTGTAGGTATTCCTGCTGAGCATGCTGATGGCATTGGTCGGCTTTACATTATTCTAGAGCAGTTTGTGAAAGAAGTAAGGAATATCAAGTAATTAAGTGCACGATCTGTAGTCAGTTGAACAATGAAACATGGTATTGGTGTGATATATTGTAATCATGGCTTAGTTTTGATGATTATCAATTGGCTGCTGGCCAGAACCTTAGCTGCATGTCATTTGGCATAAAGTTTGACCTAAATAAATGCTGATTTATGGCCACACTACCTACACATATATGCTTTTTTTTAGTGCCTTGGAATTTACAAAGCCTTTCTAATCCTTTTTCTCGTGTGGCTTTCACATATGTCTTGTAATACAGATTAGGTAAGGAGCTATGAATTTGCCCCATTTTTGAGGAAAACAAGTAGACATCAAGAGAACACAGTCATTCAACAAATATATGATGGAATTAGGGCTGGAATGTCAAGTTCCCTTATCTACCTTTGTTTGAATTCTGTAGCAGTCTCAAATAACTCAGGCAAAAAATATGACTATTACCTATTCTTTGTATCACCTTTAGATTTACAATTCCTTATTTATTTCCTTATCTTGGTGCTTTCAGATTTGTCTCCAGCACAGCACAGTTACTCTGATCACAAAAGAGAATGACAGAAATCAAGGCCTCCATGTTAAGCATATTATTCTCAACTGCTTAGGGAATTTTCCCACTGGATTGCCCTATTGTATTTTAAATTTTATTTTAGCTCCATTTTCTTGTCTGTGAAGTGAAGGGGTTAGGTTCTGTTCTTCTTATTCTTTGGTAGTGTGATGATTAGGAGAATGGGAGCTAAAGAAAAATTCGTTTTGGTAAGTGAATGTGATTATCATGGAATCACAAGTATAGAGCATAATACATGTTTTAAAACTGGATACAGTATTTATATACTAAAGCGTTCTTTATGAATTACCTCTATCCTTCTGCATACTGTTTCATCTTACTGAACACATAATTCTCACACAAATTCAAATCAATTTGTTTGTCTTACATATAAGATACTTAAAATTTTCAAAATGTGTTTATGTCCAAAGACAAAGTGTTTAGCTTGATGGAATTCTCTCAGTTGATGCAGGGTTTTGTAAGAATAACTGTAAATATCCACCATACCATTTAAATTCTCCCCCTTAGTCATGGCTTTCTCATGTGCTTATACATTAGTAATCATTTTGAATTTAGTGACTTTTGCTTTAGCTTTTTTATTTAATGCCTAGCTGCTCTATCTGAAATCAAGCCATGTATTTCAACTGTCAAGAACAAATGGGATTTGAAAAGAGTTCTGCTGGCTTTGATATTTTTATATTTTAAATTTTTATTTTTTTGGAAAGAGTTTTTCTTTATTACTTTACCTGACTTTGAATTTGTGACCATCCTGTCTTAGTCTCCTGAGTCACTGGAGCTACAAGTATGCACTCCCACACTTGTGCAGCATCAATAATTTATTTAAAAATCTTTTTTGAATGAGATACATTTTATTTAGTATTTCCATCATTTCTCTTACTGCTCACAGTTGAACTTACTGGTTATAGTACTGGTCTGCAAATTGAATGTCTCTTAGCTGATAGAACCACTGGCACTTAAAATATTCAGAGATTGAGATCAAAATAAGATTCATAACTCAAATCCTAGAAATCCTTTGGATAAACACTGACATTTGAAAGACTCTTGGGTCCCAGAACCTCTGGCTCCAGTGCAGTACTCAAATATAGCAACACCCACTTCAGCACCAACAAAACACAGCATAAAGCCAGAAAAAGAGAGTTAACGGTCAAATTTTCTCTTCTTTAAAATTAATTGTAATGGGTATATCTCAATAATTAACTCAGCATTTAGTCTTTTATCCTTTAACAAATAGTTTTAAATAAATAAGAACTCCAAATTGACAGGAAATTTGGGGCTTAATTTCTATGTGTGGTTTCCATTGTTTTGTGTTCATGAGACAGTTCTGGGCAATATGACTTTCTTTTTTTGGTCCATTGTGGGACTTGAACTCTGAGCCTGGGCCTTGTCTCTGAGCACTTCATCACAAGGCTACTACCCTATTCCTGGAGTCACAGAGCCACTTCCAGTTTTTTGGTGGTTAATTGGCGATAAGAGGCTCCTGGACTTTAGTACCTGGGCTGGCTTTGAACTGTGATTCGCACATTTCAGCCTCCTGAGTAGCTAGGATTACAGGTGACTTTTAAGAATCTTCAGTGCATGACTTCACGAGAGAATTTATATTTTGAAAAGTACACCAAAACATTTTTTTTTTCTTAACACATACACTGACTTTGTTCCCGAGGTTTTTGGCGCTGCTGTTTTATTCCCTTAAATGCAAAGGTTGATGTGAGCAAAGCTGACAGAGAGTAAGCCTATTCCCTCAGTAAAATTCAGAGTCTATGCATAGTCACGACATTAAACAAACTAATAAAAAGGAAACAGGAAAATCCACTGCCTTTTCCTGAAAAAAAAAATCAGTTTGCAGCTCACATTACTCAATAGCCTGTAGGCATCTGAATCCTCTTCTATTAAACTGGGTTGCCTCCTATATATACAGTTGATTTCCAGTTGCAGATAGAACCATTGCTAACCTTCCGTATGCTGAGACTTGCTCCAAGTCTTAAAGCTTAGTCATATTAAAACCCAGGAGATATAAACTGAAACAAAAATACCATTTTCCAAGAGTTGCCTGAATGTGGAAACCACACAGCCTCAAGCAGCTGTAGCCTTTCATAGCTTAGGACCAGACTTTTCGGCAAGTGTACCCTCAGTGACATTATTAAGAAAGTAAAAGACCAACATTTCCTATAAGGCTTGTGTCTCAGATTTCTGCCCTGTGGTACTTGTTTCAGTGCTATAAGAGCAAAAACCCACACACACACGCACACACGTGCACACGCGCGCGCGCGCACACACACACACACACACACACACACACACACACACACACACTATGGAACTGAATTCTGCCTCACTCTCACTCTGATGTATCTGACATAGAATTTTAGAGTGAACTTAAGAGAGGCCAGCTATGTGGGAGCACATATTGATGCCTGGGTTGGCTCTATTTCCCCATGGAGGCGAGCTGCAGATGGATTCCCAATCAATTCCCACACCGCTACACTTCAGTGAACTATTCTGAACAGAAAGAAGAGGACCCAGAAACAGCAGAGCAGAGTTCAAAGAGACCCAAACAAGGAAAGAGGCAACAGACAAGGAGGAAAAAAAAATGCAAAGTGATAAAAAAAAGACAAAAATAAGCTAAGACAAAATTTGTCCCTATGAAATGAATGGGATATAATAATTGTTTCTTTTAAAAATCATTGTCATGATATGTGCTTGCTAATTTAAAGGCAAAATATTGAATTCACCTATACTGTAGAAACCAGATCTAATGTTGAGTAGAATAAAGGAGAAAAAAAAGACAAGAGTAGAGAGAGATACTTGTATTTGACAAGTTAGATTCCAAACAAATTAGTCAGAAGAGACAAAGAAGGTAATTTCATGTTAACAATTGGAACAATTCATCAAGAGGAAATTTAACAATTGACAAATCAAATGTCGATATATTTAACTTTATTAAATAGAGATAGACACCAATACAATAATAGTGGGAGATGCCAATATCCCACTTGTACTTATATATCCACAGTTGAAACAAAACTCAATATTTTCTTGATGCTGATAATCTGTTGGTTTGAGAAACAGATCTAGATGACTTTGATAGAACT
Source organism: Megascapheus bottae (assembly GCF_031878675.1). NCBI lineage: Eukaryota > Metazoa > Chordata > Mammalia > Rodentia > Geomyidae > Megascapheus > Megascapheus bottae. Next base: position 58,336,122 of record NC_143512.1, on the reverse strand, counting down.
ACAAATGGACTAAAAGCTACATGTTACTATTTCTACAGAAAAGCAATTGAAATAAAGAAATCAGGCTAGATAACACTGTTGCAATAATTAAGGTACAAAAAAACCTCATCTTTTTAAAATAAATTTCTTATCATAGATGAGATAAAAATATAAAACTAAAAAAAAATAAGGAGTCGGAAGTTCCTGAGTGGAAAATGAATTGTTTTCAATATTATGATATCTCTGAAATGTCCTTAATAGTTTCATCTCTAAGGGAGTCCAGACAGAATTAAGTGCCCTGAATAATTCAATTGCACAAAAACTTCTAGTCAAATATGTGTGTGTTTATATACATTTAAAATATTTGTATATAGTTTAAGTTGAAAGTCGCAATTTCCCTTGGCATTTAATTTAACGTAATTTTAATAGAAACAAAAGCTATATAATGAGTGATTGTTGTCCTTAATGTACTATGTTATCGCTCATATCTTTTGCTGTCCCTTGGTTATATCATATGGTTACAGCATTTTACCTCGTTATCTGATATATTGTATATACGTTTATCTGGTTATTTGAAGTCGGATAGGGAAGGGGGGAAAGCAAGATGAGGAGCGGGGGTGGAGGGAGGGAAATGGGTACCAAAACATGAGAAAGGGTATCAATGTTTGTGAAGTAATGCACCTCTATCTGGTGAATATAATGTAACCCTTCTATTAATTACAATAAAATTATATGAAAAAAGAGAATCTTATAAAATCTTATAGTCATATTGTCTTTTAACTATGTTGTGAAGTTAATAATCCATTTTGCTAGAAAGAAGTCTTTGAACATATTGCTGGATAGAAATACTAAAGAAAACCATTTATCAATTGCTGCTTTCTCTGGCCCACTCCTTTGCTGGGGTATACTGTTGACTATATATTAAACATGCAATATCAATCATTAACTAAGATTCTTATCCTGTGAGATATTCACAATAATAGCTAAGAGAACGGAGCAAACGCTTTCTATTTGTCCATAAGCTTGTTTTGCTGTGTCCAGCTTTCTAGGTGTCAAGTTGTGCTCACCCATGATGAGATCAGCAACTCTCCCTGGAGGTCAAAACATCCTGTTCTCCCTCTGAACTTTGGCTTTCTGTCCTCATGGCACCCTGCTCAATGAAGTGCAAATAGTCAATGGGGTTTGTGTTAGTCAATCAGAACTTACTGAACACCTGTTCCCAGACACACAGTGATGTAGAAAATGGCCCTGGGGTAGAGGAGACACAGACGTGGGGAACGGCTGAGTTTTTACATTTTAGCTTGCTGCTCTGTGAATCTGGGCAAATCACTCTCCCACCTGTTCTAGGCCTCTGTTTGCTTACATGTAAGGTATGAGATTCCTTCTAGCTCTCATGAGCTCTCCTGGTATTTACAACATCTTTATTTCTTGGGGTAGGAGGTGGAAGGACATTCAGAGAAATAAATTTAGGACAGTAGAAATGTTATAAAATATACAGTTTGTTAAATTCATTCCAAAGAAGCACACATTCTATTTTTCTCCTCAACTGCTTTCTAGTTTTAAGGTTTATATTTTCAAAGTGACACTTTCTGAATAAATAGATGGAAGCCATAAAACCGACCATAAAAGCAGCCCAGGAAGATGGCAATAAAATATGAATCATGGCTCTCAGGATCGGTAGCATTGTCAGAATGTACATATCCTGTGCAGGACGTTAGCTCCTGTTGTGTTCTTTAGGGGTGAGATGTGTGTTCACCGAGGACTGGACAGACATTGAAGTAAATGGGGAAGTGACATAAAAGACATAGTTTCAGAGTCAGGCTGACTGAAAAAGCTACCATTTGGAAGAGTTGTAGCTGAATCCAAGAGAGATCAGCAGATAAAATGGGGACAGTGAATTGAGGAAAGAAATTCTTGTCTTTGATTCTATTCTTAACTTGATGTGTGAGGCTGAAAAAGGTTATGAGCTTTTATATATTGACTTCCCTGTAGTAAACTGGGTGAAATCATACATATGACTCCCCTTGGTTTTATGTGTGTTTTCATAAGACTATTTTAAAAGGGTTTCAGTTTTCTTGGATAGAAGGATGCTGCAAAAGTAAGAAGAGCTGTATTCATTTTCCACCACAAACACTCAGGAAATGAAATGAATGGTGTCACAGAGCAATTTGCTAAACTATATTTTCTAAGTATAAATAGGAATTTTCCACATCACACACAATTCAGTCTATCAAATTAGGATGAACATTAACCAAGGAGAATACAACACAGGAGCTGTAATTTAATGATTGTGCTAGACAGTCTCCTCCCACATAGCAAGAGGTTATCATAATTATTTACATTTGGGTGAAAAAAAGAAGACAAAATGTGTCATCTTTTTGCTTGCTGCTTGCATTCCAAAACAAAATGATCTTCATAGAATGTAGTTTAGTAATATGAAATAATTAAAACTCATTAACTTGGAAACTGAAACTAGAAATCTATACCAAGGAATTCTCTAGGTATGAGGATTTCTAAAGATAAGAAGTTTTCTGGAGAAATAGCTGAAGGAGACAAAAGAAAGAAATCACAACTTTTGCCTGTGTTAACTCTAGCCATGGCACTATAGCTATGAATCTTGCAGTTACAGTTATTTGCTGATGTTTGTCTTCTTTGAAAGGATCGGAAAATACCTGAAGAATTGCAGATCTCAAATGGTCTTCACCTGGTCTCTAGTCTTTAACCTTTAGAATTTCCAAAGCTTATAGTTTGTACATACATCTCTCACTTGAGACAGGTAAATAGGTATGGTATGATGTGTGTATTAGAAAATGAGGGACAAAAGACAGAATGGCTGCCAGAATTAACCTAAAGTAGACACCCTTTCCTGTGCAGCCACTTTGGAGTGATCAAATTCCTATTTGAAACTAGGGAGAATAAAATACAATGCTAACTATTTGAGAAAGGAAGATGATTGTGTCTTGGAATCTTCTTTGCCATGGATATGCTTTTTTGTTCCGTGCTAAGTCACTCACAGCAGGTAGAAAGGTCACTGTTCCCAACACACCTGACAGGTGATGGGTCCAGGAAGGTAACATTATAGCTGTGCTGAGGAGGAAAATTAATCTGAAGGCTAGAATTAAGTTCAATTAGGGAAAGTATAATAGCTAGGGGCACTAGAATGTGCTCAAAAATAAAATATTACTAAAGGAGGCCTGTTGAGTAGATTTTGGAATACAAATTGGGGAGGACAGGAGGCAGTAGGAAGATGCTAGGAATATTTTTTTTGTTCAAGAGAGCTTAGCGATCAATCGTACTGACTTCACATCTCTTCCGAAATCATTCTCAGAAACCTTAGTTTAACAACAAAATGAATGTGTATTGTATAGATTCTGAAGACTAGTATTTGATTACAGTAATTACCTTATGTAATGCATTACCAACAGCCTCATGAAACTATATAACTTTGGAAGTCAAAGATTCTACTGGAAATTCCTATGAACTACATGTGCCAAATAAAAATTTTGTTCATAGACTGAAAAATATTTGCTGAGTAACTATAATGTGCCAGGAATGCTTTAGATTTACCTTAGAGAATGAAAACAAATCCTCCTGAACTTGCTAGTACTAGGAAGATAAGTATCATTAAATAAGTACAAAAATATATATCAGAATAACTTAAAGTGATGGGAAAAAATGAAACAGGAAAAAGGAATAGAGATACCTGAAGTTGGGAGATAAGGAGGTTTGTGCAATTTTATCTAGAAAATTCAAGGAAACCATCATAGAAAAGGTAGCATTTAAACCACAAGGTAAAGGAGTCTAGGATAAATTTATGTCTAGCTTTCATCTGAAGCTTTCTGCTTTTAAATCATACCATAGAAACTTAACTGTTAAAGTAACTTATTTGAATTTTAAGTTAATATTTTTACCTTCATCAACATAGCTTCATTCTCATAAAGTACATCCCATAAAATGTAATTATTCCCCATTGTCCTACATTTTATCCAGGAAAGACTGTAAGTCTGAGATTTTGAGGGTTTGTTTAACTTCCTTAAATCTTTATACTTTTATATGAAAGCACTTACTCCCTAAGAAAAATATAATCTCACTCTTTTACTTTAATATGCCGCAATGTGTGGCAGAAAGCAAAACAGAGGACTTCAGATAGCTGAGCTGTAGCTGTATAATTTATATACTATTAACCTCAGTTTCTTCCTTCAGGGAGGCATTGAGCCACCTCAACATTTCCAGGAGAATATTCTCTAGAGCACAGATACTAATGACAATTAAAAAAGAAAAACCAAGGAAGCAAATACACAATTAAATTTGGAAGAAACATTTAGCATGCTAGTCTCTAATTAGAGAGTTCAGAGGCATTCCGGTAGATTGCAGAAACTGAGTAAAAAGAATCTATTTAAACTTAAATTTTTTCTTAAATTTTCCTCTCTATTTCTGAACAATCTTGGAAAATGCTGAAATAGTATAGATATACTAATATTTTCTGCAGGAGAGAAATTGTTCTTTTTCATTGTTTATTTCATCAGTAAAAATTAGAGAAAATTAAAGTACAAGGTTAACAACTGTTCCTTAATCTCTTGGATTTATGACCACAGAAGTTACTTCTTATGCTGTATGTCCACTGAGAATCCATTCCATGTTTTTTAAATGTATCTCTCAACGAGCAAAGAAGCTATAATCTAGACCATTATTAACCTTTGTACAGAGAGAGAGAGAGACAGAGACAGAGACAGAGACACAGAGAGACACAGAGACACAGAGAGAGACAGAGAGACAGAGAGAGAGAGCGATAGATTGACAGAGAGAGAGATAGAGACAGAGATGGAGAAAGAGAGAGTATACTGTGGCCTAATTTTAATGTATATTTGAAAGTATGCACTTAACATCACTTGCACATTTTCCTCCTAAAATAGTCTCATAGCAAAATAAATCTAATAGATGCTGAATTTAATAAATTTCATGTTGTTGAGTGCTTGATTTTGTTCTATTTTACTCAACAGTATCACACTTTGTTCTGGTAGGAAATGGGTTTCTTGTGTGTACATTGTGTTCTTTTGAAACGTGTTTTTAAGTTGTTTTAAGATTGGTCTTAATTTTCCTTTGGCTCTTCTCTCAAAGTGTGACCTTTGGTTGGCCTTAGTGTTTTGAATGTTTAAGGAGGAAGAATTTCAACACTTCTTGGCCATGTATAAACTCTGGGAATTACTTGGTACTATTCCCTAGCAATTGTTTTTCTCAGAATTTCTTGCCTAAACTCTTAGAAATTCATGCATGTGTCAGTGAGGTGGTATTAAAGTAAACACTTAAAGGGATGTCTCTGTACATTTATGCAGTGAGTTCTCTGCATAGCATTCTACATACATGCTGTGCATTTCTACCTGATTCTTCACTTATGGAGGCCATTAGGCTGTGCTTAGATTTTCCTTCCCTTGTCTGGAAATTTGTTGTATTGCAGGTCTTATTCTTTTTCTGTTGGGGATTACAATTCTGTGCTGTTTTCTGTTCAAGGTATGAAAACAGTTATTTCTTGTATTTTACCCAGTTTTCTACTTTTTTATGGAAAAAGGAGAGTTCTAAATTCTGTTCACTCAGCTAGAAGCTCATTTACTCAATTTTAATTCACCTTAAAAAATGCTTTGTTTATTAGCATGATAGATCACCATCTTGGAAGTCATCAAATGAATTGTCTTATGAGACCAGCAAACCAAAAACATGAAAATCTCAAAATGCCATGTTTTTTTCCCATTGAAACATAAGTCTTGAACACCAAAGAATTATCTAATGACCTGGTACTTACCAACCTGTAAATACCCGGAGACCATTTGTAAGGCGACCAACTTACTATTCCTATAAGGATTAAGACATGGTAAAATACATTCTAGTGTCTGCCAAAATTTACCTTAAAGTAGGGCAGACAGTAAAATACAGTAGGATAGTAATCTAGAAAAACAGGAATGCTATTATTTTACATAACACTTCTGTATAAGCTCATTATTTGGGTTATCATATTGGAAGTTCAAATGTATCTTTCTAAAAATTATGTCTTAAATAATCAGAGAAATTATTATGCAAGTACTTAAGTCAGACTCTGGTTGGGTTGCGCTACTTTTTGTTTTGTTCTATAGCCTTGAAGAATCCTACCTACTTCAAAGGATGCAAGAAAGAAACTAATGCAATGACGTGGGAGAATGAAAGATGGCAAAGGTGTGATCTAGAAAAGTTACTACTTATGATGAAAAGCATTTCTCTTATCATCCCTGAAGTAGTCAGTTTTGAGATAATTTCTTGTGCCAAGAATGATGGTTTAGCCCTTGACAGATAGTTGGATGTATTACTTATGGGAGCTTGGCAGACTGATAGCAATAGTAATAGATTGAAGCAATGTTTATATAATAGTTGTGATGAAAAATAATGAATAATTAAGTTATGAATAATTATTTTATGAATTAATTATTCACATGTGCGTACCCACTCCTCTATGTCCTATTTATGTAAAGTAATAGAGCAAGTTAGTCACAGAATAATGTCCTTTATATGAAGTTCTGCTCCAGTGCTATTAACTTTACCTATGGTTGTAGCAGCTCTATGCATGTAGGGATCAAACACAAGAATCTTGCCATCACAAAAATAAAACAAAGCAAAAAATACACTAAAACTAAGAAATGGATCATCTGTAAAATAAGAATATTATCCCCCAGCCATCAATACTTGACATCACTCTGATCAAATGGGTAAACATATTGTCTATAAACAAAAATCTCAAAGAAAAAAATGCCAGTCAGCTATGAAAGTACTGAAAAGCTAAATTTGGTACAGGAAAAAAAAGAAGATGAATGCTTAAGATTTGAGATGGTATTTTAAAAAATTCTTAGTTATGGTTATCTGATATATTGTATAAATGCACTTTTGGTTATTTGAAGTCAGATAGGGAAGGGAGGAAAACAAGATGGGGGCGGGAGGAGGGGGAGGGAAATGGGGACCAAGACATGAGAAAGGGTATCAATGTTTGTGAAATAATGCACCTTCTATCTAGTGAATATAGTGTAAGCCTTCTATTAATTACAATAAAAATATATGAAAAAAATTCTTAGGCTAAACTCTTCAAAATGAAATGATATTTCTATTATACTAAACCACTCTTAGACAAGTTTCCATGGGTCATTTGTCTTCAGTTCAGTTTGTCTATGTAGAGTGGAAATGATGATCTGCAGATGTAAGGAAATGATTCACTAGAAGTATATATATGTATACATATACATCTATCTATCTATATATATATATATATACCTTCTAGATTCAAAACCATAATGCTTCAGGGAATTTATTTATAAAGCAAGTCAGTAAACTTCAAATGTCTACTTCAAATCTTCCTATATCTACAACAAACAGAAATAGTTGTGATGTGACTAATTTTGCAGTAAAGTTACGTAGTATTGAAAAACTTTTATTGATTCATCATAATTACAACCACACAAGTAACCTTTACTGAGTATTTACTATGGAGTCAATCCATTCTAGGGCTTTCTACACTTTATATTACAAGTGAAAGTTTTATATAAGTCCTAATGTTAGTCTTATTCTATACAGGTCAAAATTGAGGATGAGTTACATTCAGTAGCTTGCTAAGATCATAGAACTTGTCAGTGGGTCTGAACTCAAGACAGTCTCTAAATTATATATGATTTTTAATCCCGTGCTATGTTCTACCATGATATTTACTTAGAAGAGAGATAATATAGAATCCCAACACAAATCATAGGTAATGTTTTGCTTTCCTTTTTTCTAACCTTAATTACTTTGTCATTGCTGAGTATGTTAAATTTGTTTAGTACAACTGGGTTTTCAAATGGAAAAAAAAAAACATCAGGTGCTGTATTCTATCATTCGAGTATGACAATGGACAATTCTCCATTTATGCCTTCATAGCCATGTGGTCAATTGGAGTTCCTTTCTGTGTTGGAAGTTCATTGATAGTCTATCTCTGTTCTATTTATTTCTACTCAAATGTTATGATGAATGACAAATGGTTTTCCTTTTCCATTTTATTTTATTTTATTTTTGTGGAGAAGAATAAAAGGGTTAAAGGTCACAGTCTTAAAAGTACAATTTACCAGAAATGAGGGTATGTGTAATAATTTCCAAATTGTATTTACGGATACCATTTTATTCTATTGATTGGAAGTTGAACTCAGCAAAGGGGAGCATACTAGAGAGATAAGGGAAAATGAGAAATTGAAACAAAGCATTGATGGAAGTTTCCTAACAGCAAAAAATGAGAAGGCTGTGCTATCCCAGGGGAAGTGGGATGGAAACTGTGAGAGCTGTGATGGAATCAATGGCAGTGAATCCCGTAATTACAAAATTAGGCTGCTCCATTTCTGGATAATGCATACTGCATTTTGATCTTGACTTAAAATCCAATTAGTTCAGGATCATCATTCCTGTTAGTTCTAGCTTCTTTCTGGTGGCTTTCAGACTACAGCAATAGCTTAGTATTTTTCTGTTTGTTCTTTCATGTCTTTGAAAACATGGCCTTTTAAATTTATGCTAACAGGTGTCTTTCTTTTCTACTCACAAATTTTACTGATTACTTCTTTAGGCCTATCCTCATATTCTCCCACATCCCAGAAACCAGTCAAATGATACATAAATATGCATGTGGTTTTCCCAATAAATAATGGCTATCAACCATGAAACACTTACCTTTGAAATCACTGCCTTCTCTTAATTTTTATGTTTTTTTTCCTCTTTAGAGTTTACCTTTCCTCAATCTTATCGTCTTCTATTCAAATGTTTAGGCAAATGTTTCTTATAAAAATGAACTTTTACAGGTCAGGAGTTTGGCCTAGTGGTAGAGTGCTTGCCTAGCATGCACGAAGACCCAGGTTCGATTCCTTGGTACCACATACATAGATAAAAGCCAGAAGTGGTGCTGAGGCTCAAGTGGTAGAGCTCTAGCCTTGAGAAAGTCCAAGGACAGTGCTCAGGCCCTGAGCTCAAGCCCAGGACTGGCAAAAAAAATGAAGTTTTACAAAAAAAAATCGTTTTCTGGTTTGTCTAATGTGAGAGATGAGGATGTTACAATTGTGTGTTCGGTTGGCTGTTTCCTGGGAATCTTAACAGGGGAAGATCAGGAGATCACTGGAGTAACATTAGTTGTTCACACGATTGAAACAATGAGTGAAAAATATATAAAATATTTTCTATGGAAAAGATTTAGGTATCTTTTTCCTTTCATGCTGGTCCTTGGGCTTGAACTCAAGGTCTGAGTGGCAGAATGAGCTCCTTGTTTTCTCAAGAATAAAACAGATGATATTTTTCTCTACCCCTTAAGGCACAGTTCAACTTCTTTTGGGTTTTTTTTGGCTGTTTATTGGAGAATCTCATAAGCTTCCCAGCTTTGGTTGGCTTTGACCCATAATACTTAAATCTCAGTCTCCAAAGTAATGAGGATTCTGGCTAATTTTTAGGATTCATATTTGGAGACCTATTCATCTGAGCTACATAATCATGACATAATTTGAGAGTTCTTTTGTTTTTATTTATTGAATACATGAAGAGAACCCTCTAGATCTGTGGTATAATACATAACATACAAATAATCTTGAGAATAAAGCAAAGGAGTTACTATCTACAGTAATTTTATACCACAAGAAAGCAAACAGGCACTGTTTCCCTTCTGTGGCTTGCTGAAGAGAATGAGAACATTGATTGAGAGCTACTTGTTAATTCACACTGGGGAACCATGTAGATTACTTAATTTTGAAAATTACAATGTAAACAAAACCAATGCCATAAAGGAGTTCAAGTGCCCTACATCAAAATAATATTTTGTTCATTTACTTTGACAAGTGTGGTTCATAGACTCAAGTGTTACTTATGATTATATTCCATTTGAATTAACATAGAGCATTTCATCAAAATAATGAAATCTTAGTGATATAATAACTTATCAAGAAAGTTTATCATATTTTTCTGATACAGATTTTCAGAAAATGGTCTATATACATTTATGGATGCATTAGCATTATGTCATTTTTCATTTCTTTTTCCTCTCTCCTCTCCTGACTCTATCTTTCTCTCCCTCCTGCTTTCATACACAGGATTAATATTTTCATTAAATGTAGTTAGTAAGATGGGCTAAAGTTATGCTTCTAGTTTAGTTTTTAGCCTTCAAGTCTTTCTGTTAATTTTGCATGACTTCGGGGAAAAACAAACAATATATGTTACCTTTTAAAAATATTATTTAACTCTACTCTGATCATTGAAATACTAAGTAAATAGATTGCAAAAATTAGGTAAGAAAACAATTATAGCTATATGTCTGTATGTAAATAGAGAAATACAATTTTCTGTGTGTCTGTGATTTATGTTGTGACACATCAAAATTTAGTTTAATGTGCATTCCTAAAATAGCCAATATTAGTATTACATCAATACTGATCTGTGAACAAATTTAGTTTATACTTCCAGATAATGTAAAGAATACCAATCTTCAAATATTTTTAATTTTGTCACAGGTTAATTGATGTCTACTTGGAAAATAAATTATATATACTTAAGTTATGTAAGGTGATGCTTTGACATATGTGAACATTGTGAACTCTGAAAATTTAAACTATTTTCAGAATTAATCTATGGTGACAATTTCCATGGACAGGGCAACATGCCCTCTAAATCCAGGGCACAATGCGAATGACTAGGTCAGGGTAACTGGTGCACTATCATCATCCCACACATTTTCTTTTGGGAAATTTCTCTACTAGATAGTTTTGTTATTCTGCTGTTAGAAAAATTGTAAGTTAGCTGGGCATGGTGGCTCACGTCTGTAATCCTAACTACTCAGTAGGCTGAGATCTGAGGATAGTGTTTCAAAGCCAGCCTATGCACTAAAGTCCCTGAGACTTTTAGTTCCAATTAACCACTAGAAAACTGGAAGTGGCACTGTGGCACCAGGGGCAGGGCAGTAGCCTTGAGCTGAAGAGCTCAGGGTCAGCACTCAGGCCCAGAGTTCAAGGCCTACAGCCAAAAAAAAAAAAAAAAGAATGAAAGTTATTCTTATTATCCAGCTTCACTCCTGTGCATTTTAGCTTTCACATGTAACTGAGAACATATAGTGTTTGTTTTGTTGTGCCCTACTTTTCTCACTTAACATAATGTTCCCATTTTATTATTGCTATTAATAACATAATTTCATTCTTGTCTAAGTCTGAATAATATTCACACATAAATACAATTTTTTAATACAAGACCCCGAATAGCAAAAGGAATTCTTAGCAGAAAGAACAGTGCTGGAAGACTATCGATACCAAACTTTGGACTCTATTACAGAACTATAGTAATCAAAACACTTGGTACTGGCACGCGAATAGGCCTAAAGACCAATGGAATAGAACTAAAGACCCTAAAATCAACCCACAGACCTATGACTACCTAATCTTTAATAAGAGAGCTAAAAAATAATATGGATGAAAGACAGTCTCTTTAACAAATGGTGCTGGCAGAATTGGTTAAGCACTTGCAAAAAACTAAAGCTGGATCATTATAGGTCACCCTGCACCAGAATTAATTCCAAATGGATCAAAGACCTTGAAGTAAAGGCAATAACCTCAAAACTTTACAGGATGAATAGGAGATACACTAGGACACATTGGCACAGGTTGAAACTTTCTTAATAAAGGTCCAAGGGTGGGGAGTTTGGCCTAGTGGTAGACTGCTTGCCTAGCATGCATGAAGACCGGGGTTCCAATCCTTGGTACCATATACATAGGAAAAAGCCAGAAGAGGTGCTGTGGCTCAAGTGGTGGAGCTCTAGCCTTGAGAAAAACCCAAGGACAGTGCTCAGGCCTTGAGCTCAAGCCCAGGACTGGCCAAAAAAATAAATAAAGGTCCAGAAACCCAGCAAATTAAAGAAAGTTTGGACAAATGGGACTGCATTAAACTGCAGAGCTTCTGTATGGCAAAAGATCTAGCTACCAAGTTAAATAGAAAGCCCACAGAGTAGATCTTCACTAACCATGCAACAGATAAGGGCCTCATATCTAAAAGATGCCTACAGCTCAAAAAATTGAATCTCTCTAAAATCTTCAAAGAAACAACCATCCCATTACAAGGCAGGCTAAAGACTTAAAGAGAGACTTCTCTGAAGAGGATATAAAAATGGCCTATAGACACATGAAGAAATGCTCCACATTTCTGGCCATAAAAGAAATGCAAATCAAAACAACTTTGAGATTCCACCTCACTCCAGTTAGAATGGCCATAATCAAGAAATCTAATAACAATGATGCTGGCAGGATATGGCCAGGAGGGATCACTACTACACAGTTGATGGGAGTGTGAACTCATTCAACCACTCTGGAAAGCAGTATGGCAGATCCTCAAAACACTAAGCATTGAGCTCCCCTATGACCCAGCAATTCCACTACTGGGCATTTACCCAAATGTCCAGAGACCAGGAAATACTAAAGCTATGACTAGCACAATGATTTCCATTGCAGAATTATTTACCAGAGCTAAGATAAGGAATCCACCCAGATGAATGGATCAAGCAGATGTGGTACTTGTACACAATGGAATTCTATACTGCCATCAGAAAGAATAACATTGTTCCATTCATAAGGAAATAGAAAGACTTGGGAAAAATCATATAAAGGGAAGTAAGCCAGACCTAAAGGAACATAGTCTCCATGGTTTCCCTCATTTGTACACATCTGGGACTCTCCTAGTAGAGGATCACAATAGCTCAATAGTTATGTACGTATGGTCATATAGGATGAAACTAAACAAAATGAACTCTAGGATATGGAAGCAAGAGGTTTATCTCTGTTATTGTTGTTCTTAATGTACTTTGTGCAGTTATTTATTTTCACTCTTTTTTGTTTCCACTTATAGTTAATCTCAAGTGACTACTGTATCTGACTTTGTTACCTGGCATATTATATATCCATTTATTTGTTTATTTGAAATAGGGAAGGGTAGGGTGAAAATAAGACTAATGGGAGGGGGTGGAGGAGGGTAAGAGGGACAAAAATGAGAAGGGTTATGAAGGTTCGAGAAATAATGTGCCCACCACCTGGGAAATTTATCTGTCACCCCCTATACATTATCCCGACAATAAAATCCACCCCCCCCCAGAAAAAAAAGAATTGAGACACCAGACGGGATGGCAGAATACCTGCTGGTTCTGGGTGAGACTATGAATGAAATGAGTCAGGGTTACAAAGGTGTTATTCCAAAGAGAGAAAGACAGGAGGGAAACAATGAAGTGTGAAAGGATCCGGGAACTTAAAATCACAGAGAAACAGAAAGACAAAAAAGAAAAGAAGAAGAAAATTAGGAAGCAGCCCACCACTCGGTGGGAAGGAAAAAAGCTGAAACCACAACCACAAGGTTTATCAAGCCAACCTCAGAGTGGACAGGCAAATCAACCCAAACTATCTGCAATTATTACAATTAGTGTGTGGATTTGGTTTGACAGTAACCCTCTCCAAACAAGACAGGAAAAAAAAATGTTGCTCCACTGGTGGTACCAGTGCCTTTATCAGACACCATCTTGAGAGGGTGCTATTGTTTAAGACTAAACTACTCTAGAGACCTTAAAGAACTGACAAAATCCTGTGAACTTGGGCCAACTATCCCAAGTATTCTGGCACAAAACCTAGGTGAGAGACAGCCATAAGACATGATTGTGGAATAGAGGCATCAGAAATGGACTTGCCAAAATAAAGTTTAAGCCAGCAGGACCTGTAGAAGTGAAAGCTATGGTGCTTGTATCCTCTGTGGTGAGAAGCTGGGCTCCAACCTCCGAAGATCAGAGGGAACAGAGCTCCAAGCCTGTGGCTGATGCTTTGCTTTGTCTCTGAGGACTGCCCCCCCCCTCTGTTTCCTTGCCAATAGGACTGAGAGCTATAAGCCCACGTTTTATGGGATGTGTGATTTCCTCAGCGTCCTTGTGTGTGGCATGAAAACAGTGAGAGTGGCAGAGAGAGTGCCTGATTCCTGTCTTGTAAAATCACCGAAGGTGTACCTATCCAAACAAAAGATATATATATATGACTAGAAAAGAAAGCTTCCCATAAAATGCTTTTGCTACAGAACAAAGAAAGAGAATTAAAAGCTGTAAATGAAAAATACTCATTTACACAGGCATAATTCCTGGGACTGTAGGGTTTGAGTCTAGAACCCAGATCAGATCCAAATAGACAGCCTCGTTCTGGGGTTGGCTCCAGTGCAAATCTCCGTGGATGCCCTTGTGTCCTGAAACCACAGAGCTTCCCTACACTCTAGGTCGGCTATATGATGGCCAGTTTGTAGCATTGGTCTGTTTTCCCCTTCCTAGTATCGGTGGACAGAGGGACCGTTCTCACATCGGGGTAGCACAGGATCCTGGGTTTGTAGAGGCTGCCTGGATGTGGTCCACAAGGGTTGGCCTGAAGCCTGGGCTGTGGTACCTGAGCTGATACCAGAATTCACCAGGGTAGACATGATGCTAGAATCTGTGGTGAAGTTGGGTGCTGACTTCATTCTCTTTCTCCATATACCAACTCCCTCCCTGTACTTGTTTGGCAGAGAGCAGGGTGATGTGGGTAATAAGAAACAATCTTTCCTACAACCTGAATGAATCTTTTTGTGTTCGTCTTCTATCCACGTATCATAACCTCTTACCTGATTTTTTTTTTAGTCTTGCAAAGGTAGTGGATGTTTCTTTTTTCTTTCTTTCTTTGCCAGGGTCTGGGTACTGTCCTTGGACATTTTTTGCTCAAAGCTAGCGCTCTTCCACTCGAGCCACAACACCAATTCCTGCTTTTTCTATGTGTGTGGTACTGAGGAATCGATCGTGGGTCTTCGTGCATGCTAGGCGAGCACTCTACCACGAGGCTACTCTCCTGGCCTGAATAGATGTTTCTTTATGTTCATGTTTTAATAAGGATATAAGAACTAGATGCTCTTATCCTGCCATATGTAATTTCTTTCCCATGTTAATATAAAATATTTTCCTATTAGTTTGCAAGTAATAACACAACTCGTGTTCTAAAACTTAAAATATAGTGTTCAATTAAATTATTTCTTTCAACGAAGAATATTTAATAGATGATTTCTTTGTGAGACATGCTGACACTACTTTCAATGCTTTTACTATGTCTAGTTTCCTTCCTAATCCTCTTAAGAGTGTTTTTCTTTGAAAGTATAGTTAGCAAAATTGACATTAACTTATTGTATTTGTATTTATTGTATTCATTTCATTGCTTATTCCTTTCATGGGGGAACATTCTCCCCCTTGCCCATGTTACTGAACTGATCTTCATTGGAATAAAATGTTTTCTAGTGATTAAAATAGTGCTACAAGATTAAATAAGAATAATTAAAATATAAATTTAGCCATTATTTCTTTGTAAGTAATATCCAATATCTTGTTATAAAATTCTTTAATGTGAGGTGTGGGAAAACATTCTATTAAATAGTTTAGACATCATAGCCTTTACAAATGATTGCAAGTTTTATGATAATGGTGATGCAAAAATGAGTGGCATGTGAAACCACAAGGTGACTGGAGCTCAGAAAAAATGAGAAAGGAAATGCAGTGATAGAAGTTTTGATATGCCAGGAATTCCATTGTCTCTGCATTTATGGTACTTAATACATGATACTGACACTTCCTTTAAAAGAGAGGTAATATGAATACCATTTCATAATAGAGGAATCTGAAATGCTATGGGCTGAGGTGCTCTGCACAGAGTATAACGAAGTAAAAAGCTGGCACCTCCAAAAATGGGATTCGCCAACAATTAGAAACTTATTTGTTAGATATTCTATCGGTCATTGAAGTAGCAACATGGATCTTTCATATGTAATATCCTTTCCTGGGCTATGTGACAGAGAAAACTGATGAAGACAAACTTGATTATGGAAAGAGTAGAGGATTTCAAGTCATTTTCCTAGGAGGAAAATAGATATACTCAGGATTAAAAATATTCAAATGAAATATATTTCAAGTGATATAAAACAAATATCTGCTTGTAGATTTAACTGAATGGGGGCAATTCTAAGGAATGGGGTGTGTGTGTGTGTGTGTGTGTGTGTGTGTACATCATCTATTTATTGGCTATATTTTCCATAATAATTTGTTTTTCATTGCTATTAAACATGTAGATTATGTCTTCCTTTCTGAGAAGTTACTTTTTATATAGGAAGTAGTATTTTGAGATTCAGTCAGAGCTTCGAGCTCCAAGAAAGGTAGGGACTGGTTACAGTGCCCTGAGGATTCAAACTGGTATGGATGGAAGCTGAAAGTCTCTTCATATGAAAGGGAAAACATACAGGTTTTACTGACAGGGCCTGAAAAGTATTATTTGAGCCTCAAAATATTCTAATATGTTGAGTATTCTAAGAATACTAAGAAGATAAAATCATCTTCTCTTAGTAATTGGAAGACCAACAACTGTCCAATTTAAGATTTAAAAGGGAATTAAATATAATAGTTTATCATATTTGCAAAAATAAGAGGCCTTAACTTAGTCTGTTCAGCCTGCTAAAGCAACATGCCATAGGTGATACAATCTATAAGCAATGAAAATGTGTCTTCTTAGTTGGAAAGGCCAAGAAATCCATACATAGCCAAGGCACCAAGGGATTTGATGTCTGGTGAGGACTGCTCTCTGTTCACAAGATTGTGCCTTCCTGTTGTACCCTCCCATAGCAGAAAGAATGAAGGCTATTTTTTTTTCACATGGCAGAAGAAATAAAAAATAAAAAAGGGACTAGGTTGCTCTCTTCAGCTGCTTTCTATAAGAGCACTGATTTCATTCACCAGGGCAGAACATTCCTAGTTGAATCCCTCCCTCAGAGCCCCTCCCCTTAATATCATTGTATATTGGTAAGTAGTTCCCAATATGAATTTCTGAAGGTCACATATTTTTAAACCACAATACCTCCTAAAACTTTTAAAAGAAATAACTGAACATATTAACAGTGCTGGTAAGATTGCTGCTAAAGTCTAATTATAAGAAGATTTGATTGTAGGCAGATTTTATCTACAAAAGCATCACATATATGTATTTTTCTATGTGGTATAGTCTACTTTATGCACAATAAAAATCATATATTGAGCATACTAAGTTGCTATCATTAGTATCTACCACATAAGATAACCACAAATGGCTAGGGTGTGTGTGGGGGGGGGGGTGTGGGTGTGGGTGGGTGTGTGTGTGGTTTTGGAGACAGGGTTTCTTTACCAACCCAACCTGGCTTGGCACTCATTTTCCGCAGCCTCAGTAACCGGAGCATTTGGCATTCACCTGTATGTCATCATTAAAGGTTACTTGTTATGATATAAAGAACATAATACTTATGATTTACTTTTAATTGTTTTCTATTTTATTAGGTGTTAAAGTGAATGTATTTAGTGACAAATTACTTCTAATGGTAATTGAAGTGGAGCACCTTATATTTCAAGTGTATTTTTCTCTTAAAATTGCTTATCAAATCTTCTATATTTATGTTGTACATGGATGACCTATCAAACCTCACAAATCTTTTATCCAGATCCATACTTTCAAAGAGAAGCAGACTTCCTTCATTACAAGTCCAATTCCACTGTACTAGATAGTAAATAAGTAGACATTTCTGTGTCATTTTAGCTGTAATGAATGCACAGAATACTGCTGGCTTCTCCCAGAGGGTAACAAAGAGAGAAGACGGCTCTGAAAAGGGAAAGTGCTACACCTTAGGGATTAGAATCCTTGTACCTGTCAGGCGGTTGAGTGTGTCTCAGCAGAAGTCAACTTTTCCCTTAGACTTTCAAAAGTGAGAAACCTTTTGATGGATTAAAAAATATACATCTGAAT
The DNA here is from genome assembly GCF_031878675.1 of Megascapheus bottae. Taxonomy (NCBI): domain Eukaryota; kingdom Metazoa; phylum Chordata; class Mammalia; order Rodentia; family Geomyidae; genus Megascapheus; species Megascapheus bottae. The sequence continues at coordinate 58,318,297 of NC_143512.1, read as the reverse complement.
AAGGACACACACACACACATGTTATGTTATGTTATGTTATATATGTATCTATATTTTTTTCAAATATACACATGAGCCTTACAGAAATGAAAGGAAAAATGTACTAAAAACATAGATGTGGCTTTCTTTAGCAAAGAAAAAGAGAAAGGGAAAAAAGAAAAAGGAAAGAAAGAAAAAAAAGAGAGAGAGAGAAATAGCTAAATAGTTGTAAGGAAATTAGATTTTTTTCCCCAATACTGGCATATTATCTCAAGTGTTTTAGTCTGGTTAAATTCAGCTTAAAGCCCACATGTGGAGTTGCGGTGTTCATTATTGTCACAGGAGGTATGAGGGGCACACATATATCTCTAAGGTAAGCTTTTGGGCTTGAAGGACATTAATTATTCTACCAAATAACAATGTGATGAATGTATTATATTCAAGAAATTTAAATTATGCCATAATGTAAGAGTTCTACTTGACAGTCACCTACAACTAGTTTTTTTTCCTCTATAAACAGCCACTTATTTCATCTCTGTTAGTTATTTGCCAGTAAGTTTCGTGAAAGTATTCTTTGTCCTTTGGAAAGGATGTGAAAACATGTTTTACTTGTAAAGCCCTGTAATGTAACAATAGTATCAATCATTTTAATTTGTAGAATTGAGGCTTTTCATGAAGGAAGGAGGCTAAGTGAATCCCTGAATATCTCATGATTCAAATGTAGGCCAAGAAGGTTGTTTAACAAGAGTGGTCCTGACTAAGTTAGGTCTGCTGGAAGAGGGATCATCTAGGGTCAAAGAAACTCTCTGAAAGAGGATTGATGACTGAAATTCAGCATGTAGTTACATGCACTCATGGTTGATGTTAACTTCTGCTGCCACATGTTCTATAGAGTCATTTTGATATGATAGCATGTGGGGAATGTTACGAATTATAGCACTTGAGTTCATATATGTGACATCTCATTTGTGGGAGTAAGGCCTTGTCTAGAGGATCCAGCTGCCCTGATAAACTTTAGAGGGTACATTACTTCTTGAACTTGATACCCCTTCCTATGTTTTTCTCCCAGTTCCCCCTCCTCACCCCTTCCCAATCATCTTGTTTTTACCCCAAGTATTTTAATGTAACAGTCATTTAATTACTCTCTCTGTCTTCACTTTCTATGACACTGGGGAAACAGTAGCTCTTGCCCCAACCATCTTCAATTCCCCTTCCTCCATAGTCACCCTTCTTCCTAATTTGTAGCTCCTGTTTCAAAGGCCTCCAATCCCTTACCGCCTTCTACTCTGTTGCTAATATCTTAAATTACTTTCTATCATCCAAATTTCAGAATTCCAGATTTGGACTTAAGATAGCTTCCTCTTTGAACCAGAGCATCATTCTTCATTTTGCCTACGAGCTATTTTTTTTTTTTACTTTGCCCACTTAATGCACTGGCAGATCACACAAGAAGGACATTGTGCATCCACCCATTCTCTCTTTTCTTCTGTATCACCTTCAGCTAATGGACTGTCCATCACTTAGTAATACATTTGTACCTAATGCTTAACAAACCAATAACAACCTAATAAGAATACTGATGGCCTTAAGTAGACTTATCAAATTTCCTATTAAACAAAGATTAAATATAAGATTTATTCACCCGAGAAGGAATTGTAGCTTGAAAAGAAGTACAATTAAAGCCTCAAGAACCTGATTTACAGAAATCTGAAGTATTATATGAATCACAAAAATCCTTGTTACACTGACACTATTGTAACAGTGCTGATAACATGAGCTAACATGTATGAAGCAAATAAAATTTTTTTTAAATTTGACAAAAGCCAACACTTTTCAAAAGGAAATTTTAAACATGAAGAACTTAAGATCATTCAGATTATTAAGCAATTTGAGTGAATTCACATTCTATGAAAAGCATCGGACAAGGTGGGTTTTAGTATTTCCTGAGGAAGAACAACGTAATACTGAAAACAGGTTAATCTTGTCTTTGTATATCGGGGAGAGCATAGCCCAGGGTACTCACTTTGAAATTGTCCTTTGACAAAGACATTTCCCAAGCTTCCACTAACGCACAAAGACCAACCTAGCAGTAAGAATACAAGCTAAGGTGCTGGGAGTTTGGCCTAGTGGTAGAGTGCTTGTCTAGCATGGACAATGACCCGTGTTCAATTCCCTGGTACCACATACATAGAAAAGGCCAGAAATGGTGCTATGGTTCAAGAGGTAGAGCTCTAGCCTTTGTTCAAGTCTCAGGACTGCCCCACACCACCAAAAAAAAAAAAAAAAAGAATACAAGCCAAGCTAAGCACAGGAAGAAAAGCATGGCAGATGGCACATGACAAATGCCAATTGTGAATTTGGTTGGAAAGTGAATTTTATTTATGAAGACAAGATAATGCATTGTAAGGAGACAGTGCAGAGGAAACTCATTACCAGTGAGAAGTACATAGCCACTTCCTCTCTCTCTCTCTCTCTCTCTCTCTCTCTCTCTCTCTCTCTCTCTCTCTCTCTCTCTCTCTCTCTCTCTCTCTCTCTCTCTCTCTCTCTCTCTTTTCCAGTCCTGGGCTTGAGCTCAGGGCCTGTGCACAGTTCTTGAACTTTCTCAAGGCTAGAGCTCTACCACAGCACCATTTCCGGCTTTTTTCTATCTATGTGGTACTGAGGAATCGAACCCCGGTCTTCTTGCATGCTAGGCAAGCACTCTAGCACTAGGCCAAACTCCCGGCCCTAAGGAAGTGATACAGCATTGGAGGAAGTGACAGTGCAAGTCATTTGTTCAAATCTAAGCCCAAATGTGAGTGTAATTTTTAACTCTTAACGGACAAAGCAGATTAGGCTGGGAGGATTTGAGGCACTCTGAGCAAGTTTGTTCTAGTGAGTGAATAAATAATTCAGAATGGGATGCAGAGTGAGTGACAGAAAGTTTCATAGATCATACAAATCTCACAGGCAAGCTCTAAAAAAATGAAGGTGGTGTATTTAAAAATAGACTCAATTACTTAGAGATTTGATGGCCCTGAAATAAAAATTGGAGGGAATGAATGAAGAAATAGTCATTGGAAAAAAATTCAGTTTGGTTTTTAAATAAGCTTAAAATCCTGAGAGAAGTACGCTACAGGTATAATTATATAGTTACAATAGAGATCATATTTCCCTTTATTTAAAATATGAGTCATTGCAATGACAGCAAGAAGAAAACAGATGTAATTTACAACACCAGATTCTCCTAATCAGTGCAGGAACCAGATCCTGAAACAAAAAGACAACATAGCAGACATCAGTGGACCATTCCTGTAATCCTGATTACTCAGGAAGCTGAAGACAAGAATGGAGGATCATAGTTTGAGGTAAGCCTAAGCTGAAATTTCTATGAGATCACATCTTCAAAAGCAGCTGGCTAAAAGAGAAGTGGCTCAAGTAGAAGAGTTACAGCCTGCTGAGCAAGTAAGCCATGTGAGTATATGACAGTGAGTGCAAACCCTAGTACCATCAGGAAAAAAAAAGAATGAATTAAAACGAAAAAGAAAACAATGAAGAAAAAATAGGTAAGAATATTCTACTATGACTTTCTGTTTAAGTCACTTAATTTTTAGGCAGTCTTGTATTCTACAAATAATTAATAACTACCTTCTAAGTGTCAGGTAAATTGTTAGGTGGTATGTAACTCTGAAATAGAAATAAGAATCCATATCCCAAACAGAACATTTTCTGTGGAACAAGTGCACAGAAGGCACAGGGCCATCCTATTTTCTCACCACACATAGTTTTCATATAATAATTTTAATAAAAGCAATGAATAGATGTAACTGATTTATTTAGTAGTAAAACTCATACAATTCCTACACACACTCAGAACCTAGGGACTGATTCTTTATGTATAATAACCAATTCCCACATTTACAGAACATACTTAACACAATCCAAGGATTTCATTCTTCACAGTTTTTTGCTACTTGGTTCTTGATATTAAACATGTATCTATGAAAACATTCCATGTTGGCAGGGAAAAGTTGGGTATTATTGTTTCCAGATGCTAGTTTTCTAGCACATATATGATGTGATGTGAAGGGACAAATATGAATATAATACTTGAAGGAGTATATGGTTTTAAATTATTTTATTACTGCAATCAAGGTCTAACATGTATATATATATATATATATACATATCTTTCTCTAATTCAGTTTTTTTGCTTGGATAAACTTCTCAAATAGAAATTCTGGGCCCCAACCATAAGCATTTAAATTTTATCTGCATGCAATTTACTTGTGAATTGACATATATGCTGTAAATTACCTTAAAATTCACATATATGCCAATTTAAATTTCACATTCATTACTCATAGTATGCTTTGGCCAACACTGTATGTTGATTATCATTGCTTTTTCACATATAGAACTATAAAACTGAAAATTTTCACAAACAATAATGTGGCTATTCTCCATGGGCTCTATATTGTCTATTTTTTCCTCCTATTATTATATTGTAAATGAACTTCAATTTGTTTTAACTTTTGGACAGAAGTAATGACAAAGATAATTTTTTTGAGGTTTTAAAATTTATTAATAATCTCTTTTACTTTAAGAATATATGATACAAAGATAATTTTTATTGCTCTATCAGATTTTGTCATTTCCTTTCAAATGTTCCTGTCTTATCTAAACAGTGACTTATATGGCCCATTTTGCTACCAAGGAAATTTTAAAACATAATTTTATGACGCCAAAAGTTAAATACCTGAATTATAGAGCCAAAGTTAATATGTACCTACTATAAATATACACAATATTTGCAATACGTTTTACATTTTGAATGGGCTATTCATTTTGTTGATGCCACTATTTCTTTTCATGATCTTCAAAGAGCTGTACAATGAAATTTAAATTTACCATGTCTATTTATATGTACAGTGGATCTTATTCAGAGTCATTTTCTCCTTCTTTCTCTCCCTCACCTTTTTCCATCAGTTATGCTGAGTTTTCTAGTTCTACTTTCATATCTGTACAATGAATAGTATGATTCTTTTTGTTCACCATTCTGTCTTCCCCAAACAGGTCACATGTCCCTGACACTCAAACACTCTCTGCATGCCTCTTCAAGATCTTTTTCAACTTCCTGGTATTTTATTATTCAATCTGTTAAGTAGTCTATTAATTGTTTAGAGAAGTTAGTTACATCATGGGAATCCACTTTTGTTTTGCCATACATTAGTCACCTTGACAGTGTATAAATACTAATGATCCTGTGTGTGTTTACATGAAAGATTTTGTTCAGTTTAACATCTACATATGAGACAAAGCATGCCCCTTGGTCTTTCTGGGCCTGGCTTCACTCAGTATGATTTTTTTTTTCTAGGCCCATCCATTTCCTTACAAAGATATGTTTTCATTCTTTTTGGCGGTTGAACAAAATTCCATTATGTGTGTGCATCTGTGTGTATGTATATGAATATGTGTGTGTTTGTGTGTGTTTATATTCATCAACATTCTTGATCCATTCATTGGTTATAGGGTATCTGGACTTTTTCTATAACTTGATCATTGTGAATAGAAATGTAATAAACGTGGGTGATCTGGTGCTTTTATTGTATTTTAACTAAATTCTTTTGGATAAATGCCCAAATGTAATATTGCTGAATCATAGTTCCAACTTTTTTTGAGAATTTTTTCATACTGATTTTTTCATAGTGGTTCCATTAATTTGCATTCCCATCAGCTGTATATTAAGGTTCCTTTCCCCCCATAGTATCCCTGAATTTCTAGTTGTTTATATTCCTGAGAGTAGTAATTCTGGCTAGAATAAAATGGAATGTAAATGCTGTATTGTTTTGCATTTCTTTTATAGACAAGGCTATTGAGAATTTATGAACATGTTTATGAGTCATTCATACTTCTCCTGAGAAGTGTCTGCCTAGTTCCTTTGCCCATTTTTTGAATTAGTGATTTTTAAATCGGGGTCACTTAATTTTTTAAGCTTCATATATATTCTGGTTATTAGTCTGGTTATTAGCTGGCAAAATGCTTCTTCCATTCCAATGTCTTTTCAGCTATGTGACTACATTATTTGCTGTGCAGAAACTTTTCAGTTTAATTCAATTATCTTTAATTTTTTTATGAAAGAATGCTGAAGTTTGTCAAATGTACTTTCTTTATAATTATATAATTATGAATTCATCCATATTACTGTTTCTGATTATTTATGTTTGTGTTCTGTTTACTGATTCACATATGATACTTGTAAGCTTGTTATGAAGCCAACTTGATCATGATGTATATGATCTTTTTGTTTAGTTGTTGACTTCTGCTAATGAATATTTTATTGAGGATTTTTGTTTTTATGATTAGCTTTGTTCTATAGTTCTCATTTTTGTTACTCCTGCCAAGGACTCCACTTCAAAGGCAATGATTTTATAAATTAATATGTACTATATGCGTACATATATATCACAATTGATTGATTCTAGGGTATTCTTTTACTTATTTATTTATTTATTTCTTACTTTTTTTTGTCAGACATAGGGCTTGAACTTAGGGCCTGTGTGCTCTTTCAACGCTAATGCTCTACCACTTTGAGCCACAGTGCTACCACCAGTTTTCTAGTGGTTAATTGGCGAAGAGTCTCCAAGACTTTCATGCCAGCTTGACTTGAACCATGATTACCAGTTCTCAGCCTCCTGAGCAGTTACAATTACAGATAGAAGCCACCAGCACCTGGTTTATATTCTTTTCAAGATTGTGAATCCACTTAAATTATGAGAAACAGTTTAACTGTAATTTTTTTGATTGTGAGAGAAGTAACAGAATGGAATTCTATGAATGGCAGTTTAGTTTCAATGGAATAGATATTTGTATATCAGAAGTAGGTATATTATGAAACAGAGTCATATTAAAATTTAAATCCTGCTTTTAGAGAAGTCATTCATTATTCATTATGTTTGCTGAGAACTTACAATATATGCTAATATATATTGAGGTTGTGTTTAGTCTATTTCTGGATTGTTCATATATCTTGGAAGTGGTATATCAATCTATAAAGACCAAATGCTGCACTAGGAAGATTTTTGACAGCTCCTTAATGCTATTGGTCCATTATTATAAGTGGAAAATTGTAAGAATGGGCCAGGAAAGTAGATGATCTTCAAGGCATCTGAATTCATAGATAACTCCACTGACACTGCAAAACATAGGACAACTTCCTCATTCCTATTTAGTCCAGTAGATTTTAATTAATTAGAAAGTGAGGTTTAAACTTGAAGGTCATGTTTCAACCTGTACTATAAGCAGGATTTAGAAATAAAGTGAATGCCAGAGCAAATATCCAGTGCATCTGGGTGGAAATCTTTTCTCTGTAAAAGATTCTCTAATCTGAAAATGAATAGCAATGTCTTCCAACCATTATCAGCATGTATTCCTTGCAGCCAAAATTTGCATTTGTATGGGCACAGCCCACACATTGATCAGTGTTTACTGCTGAAATGTTGTAGTTAGCTCATTTGAAAGTTTTTTTTTTTTTTCCTTTGCAGATACAGGAATATCCACATAAGCACCTCTTGCTCATGACAACTGAACAAGGCACAATGGCTGAAAAGAATAACTCTGAATGCCATGGTGGAATACTGGGGTGACTTGGGCACTACAGCAAGGACTCTCTGGAAGTCCCCTTAGACTGAGTAAAACTGGTAGGTTTGTTCATGCCTGGTAAATCCTCTTCGCCAGTTCTCTCTTTGCAAATCTTAGGTGTTTCTCAAAATACCCAAAGGAACAGAGGTTTACAAAGATATAAAGTTCTTTGGAAGTAGACATTTTCTTGTCCATTTTTCCCTTTTAATCATGAAAAATTGCAAACAGGCTTTTATTTTAAAGGTTTCTTTCTCTGAGCACTTAGTTATTAGATTGATAAAAATGACTTCTCTTCATTTGCAGCTTTTAGTAGACTCCTTTACCAAGAAAGAGCAATGGTGAATGGTTGTAAGAACATCTGCTATAATGACAATTTGGTAGTGATATGAGACCTTTGTGGACCCCATTCACAGACATGGTTTCTCCTTTCTAATTAGTCACCTGTGTTGGGTGTCCACACAATGCAATGTGAATATATTTGAGAGACTGCCGTAATGAGCAGGGCAGCTCACATCTTACATTCTTCCTGGACTTCTAGTGAAGATTGCAAACCTCACTCAAGTTTCAATCTTTTTCTCTACGATCCATATGTCTGAGATCTTAAGTTTTGTAAGGAAAGAAACGGTTTGTTTCTCATGATTAAATTAATCATCACTAGTGACTCTTCTTTCCCTGTCCTCACCTTCAGTAGACTGCCAGACCAGTTATTTGATTTGACATTTGTATCAATGTGTCTCTTAGGTCCACCAGGGGGAAAATGGACTCTTCTTTTTGTTCTCCATGACTGCATGTCCCCTCCTAGCACCTGTAACCCAGGACACTGGCAGATTCGGGGCATGGGGAGGTTCCTCGGAGCTCTGAGGTCACTTCTACACCTACTGTGACCGCACCTCCTCCCCACCCTCCCCGGTTTAATCTCTCTAGCCCCAAATTGTCTGCCCACACACCTCCATCTGGTGCTGGCTCTGTACACCCACATCTAGTACAGGCTGGCAGTTGGGTTCTCTTAATAAACAGTCTTCTGTCTGAACCAACCAACCACACCGACCTGTCCTTTCTCCAACCTTTACAGTGTCCTCTGTTCTTCCATGACTATAATGTAACTTGAGGCCTTCATCATTTTTCTTTCCAGACGGCTTTCAAAACCTTTACACTGATTTTTGTGTGTTTGATCTTCTTTACCACTGAAAACTTAAAAACACTACTTTTGAATATATTTCTTGACACCTAGTTCGGAGTCAATGTCATTCAGCATTTGAAATCTTTTATGGCTTCTCTGCTTCTTGCCCGCAACATCTCTTGAGACAGTTCACGATTACTAAGAACATAGTGTTTGAAATCAATCTTCCTGAGTTTGAATCTTGGCTTCAGCAGTTACTAGGTGAGAGAATGTAAGAAGATTGTCCAGTCATTCTGTGACATCATTCACATCTTTGAAGTGAGGGCACTGATCTCAAAATGTGAATCAGGGTAACTGCTTGGCATAATATAAATATTTAACCAATATTGATTGCTGGTATTATTGTAGATTTCTATGCCATATCCTTCATTTGGCTTGATACTATAGTTTATTTAGCTTTCTCCTTTCCTCTTCGCCCCTCCCCACCTCCTCCTTTCCCCTTTCCCCTTTTTCCCCCCTTTTCAATACCATGTCTGATGATCATGTTATTGTTTTTGCTTGAACACACATTCCTATTTTCATCTATAAATTCAAGTTTTTTCTTTGAAATTCCACCAGAGGTCGAGGTCTCCTTTCTATGAAATACTTCTTTATCCTTTACCAAGATATAGCAAATAGTCCAGTTTTCAACTCACAAGGAATACTGAGCTCTTTTTCAACACTATTCAACATGATGTAATATTAATGGTATCATATTTGTCTTCTTTTGCAAAATAGGCTATTAATTTTGTGTGGGCAGTAGCAGTACTCAGTTATTTGAGCTTCTTGGAGCATCAAGCATGTGCTTCACATACAGCAGGGGTCTGCAACTGATTGTTGCATCAGCAAATGAATAAATAAAGCCATAAACCAAAAAAGTTATAATACAAAGGATATTAAAAAGTGACCAAAGTAAATTCAGTAAAGATAAATGGAATCAACATAATCATAAATTGCATACCTGAAGTGAGCATGCCTGAATAAATTAAATATGAAATAAATTCTTTAAACAAGATCCTGAGCTGAAAATTACATCCTGTGGTCTATAAATGATTGATCCAGACTGGTAGAGACATATGAAAAATCCCCTCTGGATTGGAATATTTAATACAGCCTGAAAAAGAGGGTTTTTTTTCCCTTTTAGGGCATCTTGCACATATAAACCCACTCAAATAGAAAAATATTTCTTTGTGACTGTTCACTGCAGTTATCTTTGGTACACAGAAGTATCAATTATCATCCAAATACAAATAACAATAAACATAAAATACCTCCTTAAGAGGAACTATAAAGTGCCAGAGAAACAGTAGTTAAAGATCTTGTTACTAGTAAAGGAAGAAGCAGAATAAAAATATGATAGATTTCATCAAATAAAAATAGTACAAATGATATATCAATGTGATGGTCACAAAGCAAACAGGAAAATAGCACAACATGTATGATGATGAGGAAGCTGATGTTTTAAAATATTAATGTTAAATAATTGCTACTACAAATTAATATTTTGAACATGTACCTCAATTAAAAATAGGCCAATGGAAGCTGGGAGTTTGGCCTAGTGGTTAAAGTGCTTGCCTAGCATGCACAAAGCCCCGGGTTCGATTCCTTGGTACCACATACATACAAAAAAGCCGGAAGTGGTGCTGAGGCTCAAGTGGTAGAGCATTGTCCAAGGACAATGCTTAGGCCCTGAGCTCAATCCCAGGACTGGTAAAAAAAAAAAAATAGGCCAATGGAATGAACATAAGAATAGTTTGAGTAGAAAGACTAATATTCAAAGAATGTGTGTTTTCAGGAGCCATCAAAATTGGCTTTCTTAGGTGATGGAGGCAGGGAAAGTGGGAGAGAAATAGGAAGATACCAATTCAAGGAGGAATGTTCTCAATACCTGACTTAAGTAACAGCAACCCTTCTATACATCACCCTGACAATAAAATAAAATCTAAAATAAAATTGGCTTTCTATCAAAAATTACTTAAACTTCCCTTATCAAATTGTAAAGAAGTTCATAGATAAGTTTTCTGGGGCTGTAATGAAAATGATTATGGTATATAATACTGAAGGGTATAGATGGGTAAGATTTATTTAAAGCTATTTGTTAATGTGTACTTTCAAAATAAATTTTCTGACAGAGTTAAGATGTGTTCTTTCCAGGAGTTAGGAGGAAGAGAGGTAAATAGTCAGAACACAAAATATTTTTAGGGCCCAGTGATGACGGATGCTTGTCCAAATTTGCAAAAAAATCTTTAATGTCAAATGTTGATCACCATGGGTTGATATAATATATCAGCTGTAGCAAATGTACTGTTCTTTTGTAGCATATATAAGCTGAAGAGCTGTTATGCTTGTGTGAAGGTACAGACATCTGAGAAAAACACACTTATTACTTTTTAAACTGCCCTAAAACAGAAGTCTATTTGTCCAAATGGTTAATGGGTTAAATGGTTAATTGGTCAACTGATTAATTGAAAAATTCTTTTACAGACTATCAAGCAGGTACTAAGAATACAATATACAATATACAATGGTCTACAAATGCCAAACAAATATTCTATCAAGGAATAAGAAAGGTTCTAAGACAAGTATAACAGAATAAGTACAGGCAGTTCTATGGGATGATGTCTGACTCATGGTATCCCATGTAGATATCACTGAGTGCACATTTGACTGAAGCAAAGAAATGAGCCCAGAGCACACCAAGGAAAACACTATTCCAGGCAGAAGGGCAGCAAGGTTCAGGGCAGAGGTGAAGGTAGAGTTGGGAAAACTTAAGGATATTCTAATAATGAGAATCCTTTGGAACTTGAAGTAACACATTCTGTCAATTTCCTGGCTGATTTATTGGGGGTTATTAAAAATGAAAGGTTTTTACCATTCTTGAGTTTTTCATTTTAATTAAAAACAGGCATATTCATGTCCTTTTTGCTTCTTCTGACCACATCTGGAATAGTGTTTTCATAGAACTTTTAGTGCTTCTTCAGGGTTTTCTAGGAATAAAGTTGGTAAGAAGGTCTATAGCCTAATGGGTAAGATAATTGATAATGTGGCTCACCAGAATTTTGCAGGTAAGATGGAAAAGATCAAAATAATCCAATTATATCCTCAAAATTTCCAGAACTACTAGGCAAATGAATAGAACTGAGCTCACCTCTTCTCTCTCTCTCTCTCTCTCTCTCTCTCTCTCTCTCTCTCTCTCTCTCTCTCTCTCTCCATCTATCTATCTCCACATAGAAATTGGTATTAATTAATCATCAGTAAGTAACTGAAAAGTTCAAAACACTTGGTTTCTTGATCTGAAAGGGGAAGACTGACAAAATGTGCATATAAAGCTTCCCACTAACCAAAGCGATTGCCTTGTGTTCCTTTCCTTTCTTTTCCTGGTGATGATGGCTACAGAAGCATATTCTGAAAGTGAAATTAGCCAAAAATCCTTAGGCAGAACAAAATTTCTCACTTCTAGGAAAAAAATGACCATCCAAAGATTTCTTGGCTCTCAAATCACTCTGCAAAATAATATTTTGATGACTTAAGTGTGAACAAATCAGAAACACATGTTTTCAGTTTCCTAGGAAATAATGATTGCTTTAAAATTAACCTAAAGGTTCCAGGTGGAGTTTAGATTTTATTAAGTCTCAAATATTTGGCAAATAGTTCAAGGTGTAGGATTCAGTGTTCATCTGGATTCATGGAGTCCTGATATAAATTAGATATCACAAACATGTGTTGAGTGTATGGCTTTGATCTCTTTTCACAGTGGATTGGATCTCAAGACCTAACTCAATCACACAAATGGAAGCTCAGAGCGTGCCCAAAGTTCCCTTCTCTTCATTAAGATTTTCCATTGAGTCATAAGAGTATAGATGAACATTTGGAAAGGCAGCTTGAGAGAATGGCATTACTAAAGAACTAGATTTGAAAATTAATAAATAAGATCTTTAATAATAATTATAAATTAGCTCAAGGGACTTTTCAACTTGAAAACTAACTTTTAAAAATGTCCTCATTTGTGAAATTATGTACTGGATTTTGATTTTGTGAATATTCCAAGATAGTTATAACCTATGATTGTGTGACATGATGTAGCATATATATATACATATATATATATATATGGAAAACTCTGATCATATTAACTGTGCTTAAAAAGAGAAGGAAGAAGCCTTAATACCTTCAATAAAACACCTGTTTAAATTTTAGCTCAAATTAAAATGTTTGATATAAATATCACAAAATCAAGATAGTTCTGAAAAAATTCTGACAAATGTCCACTTAATAATTATAGGCATCAAGTAGATTTTATTTAATGCATTAGAATGTGTTACATTATATTCTCAACAATTTTCTTAAGTACCAGTGTATATGGAGGTTGATCTCTCTTCATAGGTTTTTTTGTGCTGAAACTTGGGGTGGATATAGGCTACATGGTAGAAGTCAAAATATCAAAGCTGAAAGAGCTAGGCTTGGTCTATCATGATTGAGCTGCATTTCTTCCTTCATAGAATCAGGGGAAAATGGGAAGTACTTTAGTTTCTTGACCTTATAATGACACAAGCTATAGACTGTATATTTCAGAGATATTCAAATTACACTTACATCAAGGAAACTTTCAAAGTTGTTCACATATTTTTGCACATATTGATTTTGATGATTCATCTCGGTTCTAAGTGAGGAATTTGACTTATAGTGGGTTTCCTTATTTCCACAGATCTTCCTTCAGTGTGGAATTTCATATGATTAAGTCAGTAAACAAAGAGAAAAATGAGAGCAAATACAGATACTATTGGAGATCTTCAAAATTCACTTGCTAATGGGTCTTGGGGGTATTTAAAGAACTCTTCCAGTATATGAATGTAAAAAATAATCTGTGAAGAAGCTTGTATCATTTCATCAGATTTATTTATTTATTCTTTTAAATATTTTCTTTGGTGAAAATATGTAGCATTAGTAGGGAGAGAGAAAATAGAAAAAATTGGATTATCCATTTCTATTGCCATTGTAGTCTATTAACTGTTAATTTATTTTAGTTTTATGTTAATTTTATACCTAGTTCTGTTTAATGTCTAGTACTGAGATGAAAAATATTCATAACAAATTATTTGCTAGTTTTATAACAAGAGAAGGAGTAGAGAATCTGCTCAGGTTCATGAAGAGGCTTTCTTGATAAATTATAGGGCAAGAATATCATATGATGAGACAGAATAGATTGCAAACTCAGTCTCTGCCAACTTAAAAAAGCCATAATAAAGCTGCAGAAAACTTGCCCCTATGATGTTCTCTAATTGATTCCTGAAGCACTCATGTTCAAGTCTCATTAACATGTGCTCTGCAAGTTTCAACATAAGTTTGAAGGACACAGCACTTCCTATACCATAATACAAGGTGAAGAGAATGAGAAAAAGTTCTAGAGGGAAGGTTGAGAATGAATGGCATATTAGGAAGAAAATAAGATCAGATGAATGAAAAGTGGAAAATAAAACTACTCCCTAACATTACATTAGCTTTTTGTCTGTTGCATTGCAAGACATCAATTTGTTTTTTAAAAGACGTTGACACAGGTGGAAACTTTCTTAATAAAGGCCCTGAAACACACCAAAATTAAAGAAAGTTTGTACAAATAGTACTGCATTAAACTGTAGTGCTCCTGTATGGAAAAGGACATAGCTAGCTAGATAAATAGCCCACAGAGTAGGAGATCTTCACTAGCCATACAACAGATAAGAGCCTCATATTTAAAAGATACCTTCAGCTCAAAAATTGAATCTCTCTGAAACCCTCAAAGAAACAACCATCCTATTACAAGGTGGGTCAAAGACTTAAAAAGAGTCATCTTTGAAGAGGAAATAAGAATGGCCAATAGATACATGAAGAAATGCTCGCCATCTCTGGCCATAAAAGAAATACAAATCAAAACAACTTTGAGATTCCACCTCAACCCAGTTAGAATGGTCATTATCAAAAAATCTAATAATAACAGATGCAGGCAGACACGTGGCCAGGAGGAATCACTACTACACAGTTGGTGGGAGTATAAACTCGTTCAACCACTCTGGAAAGCAGTATGGGGGTTCCTCAAAAGACTAAAAATTGATCTCCCTTATGACCCAGAAATTCCAATACTGGGCATTTACCCAAATGTCCAGAGACAAGGCCATACTAAAGCTACTAGGACAATGATTTTCACTGCAGAATTATTTACCATAGCTAAGATATGGAACCAACCCAGATGCCCCTCAGTAGATGAATGGATCAAGAAAATGTGGTACTTGTACACAATGGAATTCTATACTGCCATCAGAAAGAATGCCATTGTTCCATTTACAAGGAAATGGAAAGACTTGGGAAAAAATCATATTAATAAAGTAAGTCAGACCCAAAGGAACATAGGCGCCATGATTTTCCTCATTTGTAATAATTAGTACACATCTAGGATCCTACTAGCAGAGGATCCAGTAGCTCAATAGCTATGTACATATGGTCATACAGGATGAGATTAAATAAAATGAACTCCTGCATATGGAAACTAGAGGTTTATGTTTGTGATTATTGTTCTTAATGTACTATGTACAGTTATTTCTTTTCTCTTTTTTGCCCTTAAGGTTAATCTCAAGTGGTTAATGTATCTGACTTTTTTATTCTCTAGTATTTTGTATATACATTTATTTGTTTATTTGAAATAGGGAAAAGAAGGGGGAAAACAAGATGATGGGGAGGGGGTGGGGAGAGGGAAAAAGGGACAAAAGCATGAGAAGGGTATCAATATTGGAGAAGTAATGTACACACTAGGTGACCAATGTAACTGTAACCCGTCTATATATTACCCCAACAATAAAAAATTTATTTTATTATCAGAGTTACAGAGTTCATTTCCAACATATTATGTCATGAATATCACTGCTACACTGGCTCATCTTTTTACTATAATGTTTACCATAGTCCAGGAGCTTCATTACTGTGAACTAGAAAAGAAAAAACTATTTTGGGCATTAGTTCTCAATTACATGCAGACTATCTATGGAAATGGTAAGAGACCAGGGATCTTCAGATACATGGATCATGTAGCTATTTTGAACAGAGGACAAATCTTATTTACCATTAATCATTACTGTCCTATCAAAAAGTTAGTTAGAAGTTGGAGGCATGTCGCAATTGGTAGAGCTCTTCCCTAGCAAGTGTGCGGCCTCAAGCTCAAACTCTATGTACCACCAGAACATAAATAAGGTTTTTTGAAAAAAAAAATGTGAGCTAGAATTGTCTTTATGTACAATATACTTTGGAACTTGTCAAGTACACAACTGGTTTTACACAGTAATAATTTATTAAGGTCAGGTATAATCAAAAAGCTTCAAAAGCAATGTGGCTTCATATGTGACCTTCTCTGGATAGTCTGCCCACACTTCTACACAGATTAAATAAAGCTAACAAATAATGGATTTTTTTGGTAGGTTGTAGGCCTTAAACTCTTGGTTTGGTCACTGTCTCCAAGCTCTTCAGCTCAAGGGTAGTGCTCTACCACTTGAGCCACAGCACCACTTCTGGTTTTTCAGTGGTTAATTGGAAATAAGAGCCTCCTGGGCTTTTTTGCCCCAGATGGCTTTGAATTGCGATGCTCAGATCTCAGCCTCCTGAGTAGCTAGGATTACAGGCGTGAGCCACCAATGCTCAGCTACAACTGATTATATTAAAGAGGATTTTTGCATCTCATTTCTGCAACCCCTGCATGTAGCCAGCAGCCAGAAGAGGAGGAACTTAAGTAAGCATTTATTGAATGAGAGAACAAATAAATATCCAGCATTAAGTAATAAGGAGGTGGAAACAAGGGTGATAAGAAAATAACTGTTTCTATTATAAAACAATCTTACATAATCTCTAATCTATATCCTAAGATATTAAAATGCTTACTGACTATTTAATATCTCAGAACTTCTTGATGGATATTAAAAGCCTTACAAACATGAGAAGGGGTATCAATGTATGAGAAGTAATGCACCTTCTAGCTGGTGAATATAATTGTAACCCCTCTATTAATTACAATTAAAAAAAGAATTTTAAAAAAAGTAATTGCCCATCCTAAATTTTTTTTTACTAAAAAGGAAAAGAAAAGAAAAAAACTGTGTTTCTAATGTAACAAAGCCAATGAAAAGAAGCAAGCCAAAGCTCTGTAATACTAAAAGTTTTGGTGGTGCTGAGCTGGGACTTTGTAAATACTATATCTTATTTTACGAGAAAAAAGTCCAAATTGATATTTAATAGTCTGATGGTTCTGCCAGGACCACAGAGATGGTAGAAGAAACACTTGTAGATTGCAATGTGCTATTTAAAGAAAAATACAGACCTGATACACATTTCCATGTTTTGTGTGTTTGCTTTTCAAGAAAAGACGTTGAATAGACCATTTGATATGTTAGCTGAATGCAGCTGTTTAGATATTTGTTTGGTCTGCCATTGAATTTTTCATTAAAAAGATGTGGTTAACAGCAGCCGACCTGATTTGCATGTGTGTGTTTCTGATTTGTTCACTGCTCCGCCTCGTCTCCTACATCTTAATCACACCCAGGCGCCCGCCCCGTTACATTAGCAGAAGGGAAGTGATGGACACCCTTTGACTCTCTTCATGACCCCCTGATAATCCTGTTTCACACACAGGCTCCCTGCTGCAGGAAACACAAAAGCTGCCGCTGTAGTTCTTTACTTCCAGTCGATATTCTGACAGACTTGATCTAGCAAATTAGTATGCTGTGGTAGGGGCACGACAAAAGACCCTTTTGACACACTCTGAATCAATACCAAGGCCGACAGAGAGCCATTTCACTGTAGTTCTGTTATTTTTCTCCTTTGGATGACCCTCTCCTTTTTTTCTTCAGCATATAGGACCTTGTCAGATTGAAACACATAATGTCACAAGAGTCATCCTTGCACACCCATGTTCATGGGTGCACGTGAACACATGAATCCACATGTGCAAACCATAGAAGCATTCCAAAATTCCTGATGAACACGTTAAGAAAGGCAGCTGGTATAGAAGCATAAGTATCATTCCTTAAAAAGAAAACAATAAAAACGAACAAAAACAACAACAAACCCTCACTCTTCAAATAAGGGAGGGATGAATGAGAACATAGGAAAACAATCTGATATCTTAAATGGCTATAGTCACAAGTGAAATGATTATTTCTAAATTTGTTAAATGGAAACATGTGCTTTGAAGAGTATTTTATATTTCAAGTTATTCATTAGTTATAGTAACTAAAGCTCTTGAGTGTAAGAAATTGAGAATGCTGTTAAATTTCTGAATTTAAGCCTATTAAAAAGCAAACCTCAAGAAGATATAGAGAATGAATAGTTTTATAAAAAATGAGGTCTTCCATCACCAATTTTTATCAAAATAAAATTCTATTTTGCAGCATTTATTGTTGGAAGAGATATTTTCATCTACCAGTTATAAGGCATAACAATATTATATACCAGTTACCATATGTGTGGTATACTTCCTGAAGTATGTGTTTTTTGAATAAAAGCATACTTTTCATAAATTTTGATCATCTCCTAAGTTTAATGTATAAGCCCATTTAATAAATACAAATGCCAGAACTTCATTTTATTTTTACCTGGTGGGTATAAGTATGTTATAAAAAGTACTAAGGAAATTGGATATTTATTCCCTCTGTACATAACAAATAAGAAGCGTGTCCTACGAGAATAAACTGTCCTGAAATTGCATTTGCTGTCCCCATTTTTAACTTTATAATCAGAGAACACAAGAAAACAATTGAAAACATTGCTTCTAGATTAACATGTGAATGTTCCAAATGTCTAATAAAAGGAAAGGATTATATATATATATATATGTATAGAAAGAGATAGATATGTAGATACATACATACATATATACACACATAGGCAAGTTTAGAAAACTATTTCTGCAAATAAAACTCCTAAAAGCAGGTGCACTATTGATTTTTCTTTTTTTTTTCTTTTTCCATATTTTTTATTGTAATTAGTAAAAGGGTTACATGATATTTGCCAGATAGAAGGTGCATTAATTCACATACATTGATACCCTTTCACATGTCTTGGTACCCATTTCCCTCCCCCATCCCCACAGCACTATTGATTTTTCATGTGCATCATCTATGTGATATATCATCATCTTCAAGCAGTGAATCCTTGTTACTACAAATAACTCTATTATGGAATCAAGTCAAATGCAGCTACATATGTTAATACTTTCTAGAAAGGTGGTGTCAAAATTATCCAACCTAATGACAAATCTGTATTGTTTTCAATGAAATACTACCAGGATATAAAATGGTTTCCAAAATACACCAGTTTTGTAATGCTTTGTGTTCTTTTGATTTATCAGAGCTGTCATCAGGGCAGACTGATTCACTGGTCTCTATTGTTTGGCATGAAGTTTGATAAAAGGCAAGTTACAAGTGTACTGCCATTCATTACATAAATCTTTCTGGAAAGTCTGCATTCACAAGGCAATACATTAAGGAATTATATTATTATTTGCATTTAAGTAAAAACTCAAATATAATCCATGCTTTACAGATTTTAAGGATATTTATTTATTTATGAACATCTTATCATGGTTTCAATTCAGATTATTAATTGTGAGGCAAAGTTATAAAGATCAGAAAAAAATGGGTTTTTTAACACTTTTTGCAAGGAACAAACATTTCATATTTCCTATCATTTTCGGCTCAAGAACACTCATAATTTTTAAAAATTCATGAACTATGACAAACTGATTTTTCAATGTCCATGTCATCATTTGTTTTCAAAGTCCAATAGTTTTTTTTGTTTGTTTGTTTGTTTTGCCAGTCCTGAGGCTTGCACTCAGGGTCTGGACACTGTCCTTGAACACTTTTTACTTGGGCCACAGCAGCACTTCCTGCTTTTCCTCTGGTTCCTGGAAATTGAACCCAGGGCTTCATGCATGCTAGGCAAGCATGCTACCACTTGGCCACACTCCCGGCCCATCCAGTACTCTTTATAAAGTTTTACTTTCCCAACACACACACACACACACACACACACACACACACACACACACACACACACACACCTCTACTCTCAGGAAACTAGAGAGGCTGAACTCTTAGAAAAAGAGATAGCCTTGTACACAGAGCAGAGCTTTACTCAGCCACTGGAATCTAGTGGCCTGGAAGAGGACAGTTAGGAAACACAGGAAGGCATGTGCAAGTGAAGGGTATGTATGTTCATGTAATGAGCACAGAAATCTCCATTGTGTGTTAATAACTTTACTTCCTTAGCTGGCTTCAAAGCATAATCATTCAGGTCTCAGCATAGATGCCTATATTGAATTATTTTTTTTCTATATTCATTCATATGCCACTGGTGTAAGAATTTTGGATGAAAGGAAATCCTGATGGGGTAAAGGATTTTCCAAAAAGTAATCAGAGGAATAAAAAAATTGGATAAACTATTGCTAAATGATCAGGAGGAAATTATGTAAGAATTTTGATATTCATACATGTTATTATTTATATTTATGGAAAACAGATATAGCAATAACTGAAAAGAATTTTCTGACCTACTGTTGATGGCTCTTGTCTATGATTCTGAATTGAGATCTGGAGATCACAATTCAAAGCCAGTTATTAAGACTCCATTTCCAAAATGCCTCATCAAAAGTGATGAGGCATCACTCAGGTGGTAGAGTGCCAGCCAAGCAAACAAGCTGGGAAAGCTGCAATCCCTGAGTCCAAATCCTAGAACCACATTTGTTTTTGAAGACCCCGAATCTGCTTGTTACTGGTAGTGTTATTTCATCCTACTTGGCCTAGAATCTTGGTTCTTTCCCCTCATATGTCTTTAATTTTTAGAGTGATTACAGATGTGGAAAATCATTTCTGACATGCTACAACCATATTCAAGGTTTTGAATCAAATGAGATAATACGGCAATAGACTAAATTCCATGTTTAATATCATCCTAACATTCATCAGTGTACTAGTTAGTGTAATAATCCAATTGTAACAAGATATAGCCGCATCTTTGGTGAATATTTCAGAATTAACAAAGGTATCTATGAGAATTCACAAGGAGTCACTGTGGTTTGGCTGGAGTCCCATTTGATGAAACAATTCAGTGAGATTGATTCCCTTTGAGAAAGACAGGAAACTCTCTGTGAGCTGGGTGACTCAAAGTTAACACAGGGATGTAAGTTTCTGTCTCTACTGAAGACAGTGTCTGAGGGTGGTGGTTGCAAGTCTGGCCGGAGCTATGATTATGCCTAGTTGTGGGCTTTTAGGTAGACAGGTAAGCAATAGTGTTTGGCAGTCCTGGCTGGAAGTACATAGGATTATCTTGTCAGAGACAATGAAAATGACAAGAAAAACCAATGTTTGTGGAAGAAAGAAGGAAAGAGTGCTTCTGAGGGGAAATACCCTAAAAGGAGGTGGGCTTTGTGTCTCATTGGTGCCTAATATCATGGTGGAGGAGTTTTCCAAGACTGAAGATGCTGGAGATACTTCTGTATGAACTGAAGCAGACTGAATTTCTCTCTAGGAATATGTCAGGCAATTTTGATTTGGATATTTCCCTTAGGAAAAGGTGGGCTAAAGTAGAAGTAGAAACATGTTACAGTCATGTCTTCACTTTATACAGAACAGAAGCATTGGTAGGTGCATTGTCATGGGTCTCACAGTTGAGTCTAGACTAAAAGAAAAGTATGTCTCTTAACTTCCAGAGTCATCTGTATGGGATATTTCTTCACTTTTCCCTTGTTGCAAAAGCAAAAAGGATATAGGGGAGTGGTTAAAAAGAAGTGCTGTTACAACACGTCATGGTTTATAGATTTTAATTATTCTGATATACTCATCCAGGTTCCATGTCTATATTAAATGTTATGAAAAGGTATTTACTATGACTCCATGAGAACTAAGTTGAGTTTACTCCACAAATATACTCTACTCTGAATTAGTACATCAGTAAATGTGTGAATAAATTAAAGCTTTTATTTTAGGAGTTTAAACTCCATCACTTGGGCAGAATCTTTTTTTCAGTATATTTTCATTGTAATTAATAGAAGGGTTACATTATATTCACCAGATAGAGGGTGCATTACTTCACATACATTGATACACTTTCTCATGTCTTGGTCTCATTTCCCTCCCCCCACCCCAGCCTCTCATCTTGTTTTCCTCCCTTCTCTATCCAATTTCAAATGACCAAATATGCATATATACAATATATCAGATAACAAGGTGAAATACTGTAACAATATGTGATAAGAGGGCAAAATTTTATCTATTGAACTACATCTACCTATAGTTTGCAGTTTTCTCAAATATAGCATCTAATTTGAGAGCACTATTCCACTAAAAATTATACAAATGGGTTTAATCAATGTGTAACTATAAGGGCAGCTAAGCCTAACAGTGTCCTGAGAAAGGAGTGAATTCTTAATTGTCAAGATGTGGAAATAACCCAGGTGCCCCACTATGGGTGAGTGGATCAAAAAATGTGGTATTTGTATGCAATGGAATTTTACACAGCCATTAGAAAAAAAATAAAATAATGACATTTGCAGGGAAATGGAATGAAATCATGATAAGTATTGTAAGATCATAGAGACAAACCACGTACATTCTCTCTGATATACAGAAGTTAGATCTAAAACGCATTGGGATATGAGAAAGTATACAGGATTCTAGATACATACAGTAAAACAAAAAGAGGACACCATTAGGAGGGAATCCCAAAGGTGCAATGCCTAAGTGCCTCTTCACATGTATATAAACTAATATGAATACTAAAGCGAACCAAACATTTTTCTTTCCTTTTTAATTTTTGACGATTCTGTCTTCTTTACCTTATACACATTCATGTGTATATCCTAGGGAAAAAAGTTTAAAAACTGTTAAGAAAAGAAAGAACATATGAATTTTAATTGACTAGCAAAGAATTGAAAGAATGAAATTGAAAAATGTAATGGCTGAAAACTCACATTGCATTCTTGTTGGTATGACCTTCAATACTAACTTCCTCTACTGTTCTTTATCTTTTCCCCCCTGCTCTTTATCTTTATTCTTATTCTTGTTCTATTTTAGTTTCTATACTTTTGGATTCCTAATGCTCACCTCAATGTAAATGCTTTGCACATGTACTACTTCTCCCAGTTCAGACCTAAATTTGTGAGCACAAATGCAACCTAGTTCACATCCTTAAGCCTTCCTTTCAGGCTCCAAATATTAGTGTTCACCAAGTCTTCTCTCTTACTATGAACTCTTCAGCCAGAAAACATTGTCAGCTTTGCCCTCTGTGTTTTGGGGTGTGTGGAGGGAAGGTGATTATTAGGAATTGAACCCTAACCCTCATAAAGCTTTTTGCTTCTTGTCTGGATCTCAACTTCATAGTCTTTGTATTAGTAACTAGAAGTATTTTAACAATCTCTTCATTGTTGATCCCTTTATCTTTTATACTGTCTTTAGCTTATTTTTTTAATCTGGACTTTAATCATTTCCTGAGTAAAAGCCTTTATTTAGGGATTGCTTCTGAGAAGGAGAGGTGAGTATAAATAGCTCTTTATCATTAACTCTTAGCCTACTTACTAACTGTAATCCTAAATTTTAAGGTTTCTTCCAAATAGTAGTCTTCTTCTTTCTGAAATACCCTATCTTCTTGTGCTATATTCACACAGTCCGATATTGATGAACTCTTCATTCATTTATTTATTCATTTGTTTATGGTTGTCCTGTGGTTTGAAGTTAGGGTAACATGCTTTCACTTGCTTTTCTATTCTTGGTGATTCTCTACCACTTGAGTCATACTTCCAGCTCTGGCCTACTTATTTTCAAATTTCACTCCATATATTATTTTTGCTCCATCTTTTTACTACAGAATATCTTTCTTCATAGTAAGATTAATATTCAGTATTTCTCTCTCCTGTAAGGCATTCCTCATCTGTCATTAGATAGCATGGGCTTTAGATTTATTTGCTCACTTATATTGCTCTCCTGCAGTACTAAGTGTAAGGAAGAAAAATGTTAGAGAAAAGCTAGGTTTACAGTTCTATAGTAGAGAGTTTATCTAGTATATGAAAGGCAAAGCCCTGAATTCAAATCTTTTCACTGAAAAAAATTATCTGGGAATACAAAAGTCAAATCTTACATGTCTTGTAATTCCTTCTATTTCTAAATCATCATTTTCATAACAACCTCTTCTTTTCCTCTTACTAAATCCAGTTGTATATTCTCAATAGGTTTGTTATTCCTTTTTGTTTTCTTTCCTGATTCCCTTCCTTTATTCCTTTATCCCATTCTTCTTTTCCTTTTCTTTTATTCTTTTTTTTTTTTTTGCCAGTCCTAGGGCTTTGATTCAAGGCCTGAGCACTGTCCTTGGGCTTTCCTAAAGGCCAGCATTCTACCACTTGAGCCACAGCACCACTCCTGGCTTTTTCTGTGTATGTGGTACTAAGTAATTGAACCCAGGGCTTTATGCATGCTAGGCAAGCGTTCTACCACTAGGCCACCCTGGTCCCTCCTTTTTTCTTTCTTCTTTTTAACTGGAATAATTTTCCCCTAAATTCAAGTCTTTCCCTCTATGCTTCTATAGCTCATGCCTTTTCTTTGGTTTCTAAGAAAACATTGACTAGAGGAAAATATGTTCCCTCCAGGTTAAGTTCTTAGATACCATCTCCATAAAGTTTAATCTTTCTTGGATTCTACTTAAAGGATAAACCAGATATGTTAGACCATTCTGTTGTCATTTGGTGATAGGTATCAGAAGCCAGAACTTTAGTTTTTAGGAAAATTTGTTCCTAACCAAATAGGATTAAGATTGTTTAAAAACATACTCCATTTGGATTTCCCTTTTTTTCCTCTGTAGACACCTGTCTACAGTGCTTATTTTGTCTAGGTGAAAAAATAAATGACTTACTTTAGGAAAGAAGTTATCTTGGCTTTTTTTTCTGATGTAATTGGTTTATTTTAAAAAGTTAGAATTTCTCAATGAAAAACATTTTCCAGAAACTAAGACGTGCAGAATGGCATGACTGCGGAATGACAGTCTCTGGTAAATGAATCTTTATTCTATCTAAAGTGTATAGAAATGAGCCACCTTTTCCAGTTCCATGAATCTTGCTAAATAAAATTCTACAGTACTTCCTAAGAGTGGACAGAACAGAGAGCAAAGTTCAAGTGGAAAGATAGGAATGGAGTGCCTGCACCCCAAGCCTGACTCCATACGATGAACTGGCTGTATGCCTTTCTGGATCCTGGATTCTCATTTTTCTTCTCTTTCTTGGGTCTGAGTAATCATTTATACCACTCCCAGATATCTCCTTCCCTATATATTAAAAAAATAAAAACAGAAACTTTGTTTCTTGCTATTGGGAATAAAGATTATCTGAGACTTTTCTTTAATCCTCCAAGCCTTTATTTTCTTTTAAAAGACCATTTTTTAGAATAATATTTTTAAAAGTCTACATAACATTTTGGTTCTTTATAGATTACTTTTTCTTCTCCCACTTCTTCTGAAACAAAATCCCAAACCAACCAACCAACCAAAAGCAATTTCAAATCCTTATTCTTCTCCTCTAAAGAAACATGTCCCAAGGAGAACCAACTCTACCCCCAGTATAGGTTTAATTGCTTCGGGGATTAGCTCACTGTTTTCTACCAGTGGTGGAGATGAGAGCAAGAGCACACATTTTTCCTGGAGGTAGAGATACTTTGCAGAGTAGCATATAGGAAGGTCCCTGAGACACTAGTAATATATAATATAATATCTCTATCATTTCTCTTGGTACCTGCCTCAGGATGATGAAACAAATCAAAGGTATCAGAAAGGAATCCACCTGGAAGGCACATGAATCATGGCTCAAACATCAGCCTAACAGCGGGTCTACTGGCCACATCAGATAATAAACCTTCTTATTGTGCCAACTATTTGTATTTTATGTATATTTTACAAATGGAAATGAAAACTAAGGTAAAGAAGCACAAACCCAATTCAATCTCTAGAGACATATGTAGGGAAGCTAGAGTAATCTGATGCATCACCTTTATTTCCACTCCCCGGCACAGTGTTCAGTTTCCATGAAGGCAGAAAATCTCTTGGAAATGTGAAGAGTTAAAATGTTATTTTATAGAAATGTAACTACACCGTGTTATATCCGCCTCCAATATCTGCTAAACTGCTGAACAATTTTTTAAAACCAGGGGGGAAACAGAATAAAGCTTTTCAAATCCGAGGTACAAAAAGAACATATGGCAGAAAAGCAAAGGACTGCATGAAGAGCTTTTACCTGCTTCTCTTTTTATACCTGCAGGCAAACCTGACATCCCCATATGCTTACATGCTTGCTCAAGTGCAACTGTGAACTGAGCATTTTATATCCCAGTGAGCAAACACGGGCTTCTGCCTAGTAACACAGTTATTCAACCAATCTTTGCTAAGGGCATATGGTATCACTTCATTCCTGGTGGAAGGGAGAGATGTCATACATCTGCAAACACTGAGTTTACAGCGCAAGAGTGCAGTGATTAGGCTCTCCACCAAGGGGGAAAAGAATCAGACAGGTGCTTCCGGCAATGCCTTCTACCCTTTCTACAGTACAGTGCCTGGTTAACAGAAGCATCTTTTTTCCTACATAGTGGGATCTTCATACATAGTGGCTCTTCACCAGGGCTTAAGTCATTTCCACAGCTGGCCCTTACCAGTGCTATAACCTTGAATTTATCCACGCCAAAAGTTTTCATCCCAGTTTCAGTGCTCTAGACTTCAGTAACCCAGTTACTAATATCTACAGAAACATTTTTACCATGGTTACTTCTATAACTGTTTCTGAAAACAGTCTTTGGAACACTTTATGACCAATGTCTCTCATGTTTGCCACCATTTGTAGTAAGAAGTCCCAGAAAACCTCCCAGAATTTAGCATAGAATCCTAGAGCCGTGTGTGGCTTTTATTCATTGGATGCCTTTGTGCTGCAAGCTGGTGCATAATTATAGTTAGTCATGGTCACAGTTACTCTGCAATGAGAAATAATAATGAATGAACAAAATTGGTTGTGAGTACTCATTTCAACAAGGCACTAAATTGATTTTATAGTATGAAATCAGACCTCTATAATTGTTCTTTGTCATAGTAGTATTTAGATTAAAAAAAGAAAATCTGAGACTACAGAAGTACTATCATCTTTTTCAGTATCTCGTGCCCCTTCCCTGATCCTACTATAAACCAAGACAAACACTGACAGACAATTCTCAATCTATAACCATCCAAAAGTTTTATTGCTTTTTCTCAGGAATTGAACTGACAAAGCAGGAATGGGTAATCTTAAAATTTATACAATTTGCATCTTTTTCTTAAGGAATTCCTAATCTAATGAGGGTGACAGAGTAGTTAATCAGGAAACAGTTAACAAAAATACTGACAGATGTAACATGTAGCTAAAATTCTTTGTCATACAAAGTGATTTGCAGTGGGACATCTCTATGCAAAAAGCACCCATACTTCATCTTTGAATAGATGGGCCCAAGAGAGGGCATCCAGATACATTAACTAAAGTGACTCCCCTCCCTTCTTCAATGCCAGTATAAGCAACGTCTATCAAATTTGATAAATAGTTCCTGCACATCACAGGATTCATTTTGAAAGGATGCCTTTCACACATTTCTCAAAAGTGGAAAACATAAATAATGGAAGCACAAAGTCAAACACACATCTTCTCTAGATTCCATGCCTCTGTGCCAATGTTCTGCAGTTATGAATGCTCTGGTCCCTACCTCTACTTGTTGAAATTCATCCCATCAATTCCAAGAAGAGATCTCCTATTAAATTGACCACACTCTCGGGCCGGGAGTTTGGCCTAGTGGTTAAAGTGCTTGCCTAGCATGCATGAAGACCCGGGTTCAATTCCTCGGTACCACATATATAGAAAAAAGCCAGAAGTGGTGCTGAGGCTCAAGTGGTAGAACTCTAGCCTTGAGAAAGTCCAAGGACAGTGCTCAGGCCCTGAGCTCAAGCCCAGGACTGGCAAAAAAAAAAATAAATAAAATAAAATAAAAATAAATAAATAAATTGACCACACTCTCAATTAGGTATGACTTGCTTCGGAATCTTGTCATCCTTGGTAATTTCCTAATGGTTCTAGCACTTTCTATCTGGTATCAGTTATTTTCTCACTTCTCTACTACAAATGCTGAATGTATCAATTATAATTGATTTTTTTCTGAATCTTTCCATCTTTTTTGCTTTCCTAACATCTCTAGTATTTTTCATCTGATGTCATAGTTATGTGTCAGTTCTCTAATATTTAAACTGGAAGTATCATAATTTACCTAAACTGTATTGGAGTGAGGATCAAGCATGTGACATGAACTGAACCAATGAGATGCTCCTGTCTAAGTATTTTAATAGTTACTTTTATGCTAAGAACATGTGTGAAATTAGTTTCTTCTTACCTTGCTAAAGAACTAATTATAAATATATATAGTCTTTGGATTTGCATAAACACAAAGGCCTAGTGATTACCCAATGGAAAACTCCATGGCTTGTTTGACTATGAATAGGATATTTGTTTAAATCAATAAGATCTATTAATTAATCCATATTATACACAGTTTCTCTCATACCTTAAAGTCCCTTCATAACTGAAATAGAGAAAATAAGTAAATAAATGCAAAGCCAGCTACAGGCAGAATTTGATCTAAAGAAAGATCAGAGAAGCAAGCATATCATCTACCATCAAAAATTAGATGGCAGATACAATTTTATTTCTCTTTCAGAAGATTCCTTTGAACTTCATGATAACACTGACTTTGTGTTCAGCCCAGAGATTTAGAAGTACTTTACTCAAAGGACAAATGACACACCTTCACTCCAGTGTTCACACTAATGGCTTTCTCTTTTACTACATTTTTGATAGTGGTGATTAGTATGATGAGGATTCTTCAAAGAATTCTTTTATAGTCATTATCTTACACCAAGTCCAGGAAGGAAGAATTTGTGAGTCAAAGGTCTAAGAGGCATTGTATTCTTACTTTAAAAAGTCTATGTTTTAGTTTATATGATTAATCTGAGCCCCGACAAACTATTGTAAAGACAGCAGCAGGATATAGTCTTTTGCCCTCAGGAAGTTGTTTGATAGGACTGAGAGGACTGAAATGAGCTCATCAGTCAATCTGTGTGTCAGTAAAGTATTTTTAAGCTTAATGCAAGGTCCTTAACATTGTCCTAACCCTGCCCCTTGAGATATATAAGAAGCATTTAATAGGGTCACTGGCTACAAATACTTACTCTTTAAACCATTCCCTATGTAAAAATCATAAGCAGAACAAAAAAAATGGGAAAGAAGGGGAAAGAAGACTGAAGTGTTCAAATTTTTCATTTCTGCCAGATAAAGAATAAACAACAACAAAAACAACGAACAAAACCAGGTCTAGATCCCTTCTACTCCATCAAGTACATGGTCACAGAGGAAGCATAAAGCAAACAGAATTGTAAGTTTAAAAGAATCTTATTTGTCACTCTTTTTTATGGTTTTATTTTCCCTTTGATAATAATTCTATTAGCCTCTCCTCTCTCTCGTAGATAGACAGACAGACAGACAGACAGACAGACAGACAGACAGACAGATAGATAGATAGATAGATCTAATCTAGATGCATCTAATACTCACTAAAGTCTTTTAGATCCTGGGAAACAGTTTTTTTATTCTTTACAGTTAGTAATTAATGATGGATAGCAGTTTAATCCGTTACTCATCTCTGCAGAGCCTTCAACGCCTGAATTAAAAAAAAAATTTCTGTCAAACTTGAGGCATTTTTTTTAGATAATGTTTCTCATTTGAATACACTGTTTTTTCCTTCCCAATCAAAGCAAACCTGCTAAAACCCCCTATAGGCATCTACACTTCGACTTGGTCTCTTCCTGTTTCTCACTGCTTCTATTCCTTTTATCTCTATTCCGTTTCTGTGTCCTTCTCAAATGGTCTCCTATCCACACTTGGAAGCTGCTTGACAAGGTTGTCAGAGGTTGAAATATAGGTCATGCTTCCAGCAAGAGCACCAGGGCCCACTGTAGGGCTTTGAATGGATTCAGGGCTGGCTTTGTACTGGAGGCATTGGATTGCCTGAAGGGCTCAAGTCAAAAGGTTATGCAATGGATCTGGAGACTCCGACATCATTGTCTTTTGTCACTGATTTAGTGACTAGCAAGTTTACTGCGATAGAAATAAATTCTTGATGACCCCGAAAGCTTTGCTTGTCTTTTTTGTATTTCAGGATAGAAAGGAAGTAAATTCAATTTTTGTGACCAAAGATTGGCTAAAAACCAGATAGTTGTATGGTTTAGTAATTCTGAGCTCTGAGCTCCGAATCTAAGTGTTTATTAAAGTTTCTGTGTATTTTTCAGGCTCTAGGAAGAAAAGTGCTTGTGGTAACCCTGCTGTTATGAATCATTGTGAGCAAAGATTTCAACAAACAAAACCTGCAAATCACAAAGTCTAAAAATTTCCTCAATAATTCTGAAGGACAAAGCAAAATTTGTGTTGCAGTACTTTGCCTAGAAAATTCTTTTCAGAGAAATGTCTTTCTGTGGTAGTGTCAATGAGTTGTGCAATTATCATATATATTATTGTTCCATACTAAAAATAATAGAATAATATCTATACCTATATATCACTAAAGATTTACAAATGTATTGATTATGTACAGACTATACATATATGATTATCCATACATATTCCCAAGAGATTTTGGTCCTAGGGATATTCAAATCTCTTATGTTAAAAAAAACAGTATGTTTAGCTATAAACTTGCACCTGCTTACTTTAGATTATTTTTATATTCCTTTTGTTTTGGCCGGTCCTGGGCTTGAGTCCAAGGCCTGAGCACTGTCCTTGGGTTTTCTCAAAGCTAGAGCTCTACCACTTGAACCACAGCACCACTTTTGGCTTTTTTCTGTGTATGTGGTATCAAGAAATGGAACCCTGGCCTTCGTGCATGCTAGGCAAGCACTCTATCGCTAGGCCAAACTCCCAGCCCCTATTTCTTTTTCTTTCTTTCTTTCTTTCTTTCTTTCTTTCTTTCTTTCTTTCTTTCTTTCTTTCTTTTTAGAGCTGACTAGTACTGGTCATGAAACTTTTATGACATTTATAATTAAAATTCGGGGACAGGGGAGAGGATAGATGTCAATTATTGATAACTTTTCACACAGGCAGATGACAGCTAGCAAGATAGTGGTCCATGCTAGGGATACTGGGTCTGAACTCTTGGAAGCCAGGAAGTGACAATCGTCACTGGGGTCCCACAGTCCTGAAGGAACGGCTGGTTAAATCAGTGGAGTTGGCCATGCCAGCACCGACAGAGTGAACATTTTGGGGGGAGCCAAGTACTATGTGGCATAGAACCACATGTTTGAGAGTGCTGTGTTCATAGTTTAATCCATAGAAAGAGGGGGGGGCAGGCACAGAAAGACCCCAGAATGCACGTCCCTCCATCGAGACAGCAGGTCTCAAGTGTCTTACTGTCCTGAATCCTCATGAATGACACACGTTGAAAACATGGAGCACGAATGGAGAGTCCTCCGGTGACCTAACACTCATCTCGAAAAGCCAAGTCTCTCACAGATGGACGTGCAAGTTCACCGTGGTTCACTCCAACAACTAATCCTGGTTGAAACACATTGGAAATGGCTATGATCAAAATCACACGGAAAGAGAATTGCGCCTTCTTCCCCCAACCCATTGTCTTCAGTCCTTCGAAATTTAGGACAGAGCTGAGGTGGGGGAAATCGAAATTTCTAGCTGGGCCTTTCATTCATAAAAGAATCATATCCAAAACACCTTAAGGAAATTATTCATTTTCCTGAAATGAAAAAATAAATACATTTCAAAAGATGATCAATCCAGTTAAGAAATAGTTTAGACTCCAAAAGACTGAAATTGAGCCCCTATTTCTATATTCCTTATAGTATCTAAAATAAAATGTTATATAACTAGCCATTATATTCCCTTCTGATGGTACTTGAGTTTGAACTTACAGCCCCCGCAGGCTTGCTAGATAAATGCTTTATCACAACCTTTGCATGTTTGCTTTCCACCCTGTTTGGTTTAGTTTTTTTTCTTCTTCTTCTTCCAGTTTTGGGACTTGAACTGAGGCTTGAGCATTATCCCTGAGGTGGTTATTCACTCAAGACTAGCACTCTGCCACTTTGAGCCACAGCTCCAGTTCTAGTTTAAATTGGAGATAAGACTTGTCTCACTGGCTTTCCTGTTCAAGCTGGCTTCAAACTGTGATCCTCAAATCTCAGTCCCAGATCTCAGCTAGGATTACAGATCTCAGTGAGCCATCATTGCCCAGCTTTAACTACTTTTTAAAGCAATATCTTAGGTTTTATGTTTGGCTTGGAACAAAACTGGATCACAATTCTACCATTTAAATCCCACTTCTACTTCCTTAACTCTGACATCTATGGGTGCTATTGTGTTATTTAGGGAAAGTAACAAACAAAAATCTATGAATGTTCAGTACATACATATTTTTTAAATTTTATTATCAGATGATGTACAGAGGGATTACAGTTACATTCATTAGGTAGTGGGTACATTACTTCTTGAACATTGTTATCCCTTCCCATGTTTTTCTCCCACTTTCCCTTCTCCCACCCCCTCCCACTCATCTTGCTTTTCCCTTTTTCAAATAAACAAATAAGCATATATACAATATACCAGATACCACATTCAGTAACATGAGATAAACCATAAGAGGAAAAGAAAAGAAAAGAAATAGCTTCACATCATACATTAAAAGCAACAATCACAAAGATAAACCTCTTATTTCCATATCCTGGAGTTCATTTCGCTTGACCTCATCCTATAGGGCCATATGTAGTACAGACACTTTTTTCCCCTCCTGAATAATACTGACCTACAGTTGGCTGAATCTGTGAATACAGAGCAGTGACTTGTGGGACATATATACTTCCTAGTAGAACTTGTCCTTTAGGAATTCTCCATTCTATAACATTGGAAATTTACTTTACTTAAATATTCCCATTAGAGTATAATGAATGTGCAATACATTTCTGTGGTGTAGTGTCCTAATAGTTATCTGGTTAAGCTGCAACTTTGCCTAATTTGAGTTCTGTCCAGTTAACCATTTGTATCCAATGAAGTCAGTGATGCCATTTAAAAATGTTATACTTTCAGACTCTCCTTGTTTCTCAGTTTTGTTTTATTTTTCTCTTTTCTGGAATGTGTCCTTGTCCATACAGCAAGTTTGATCCCTGATTGTCATTGTATGTAGAAATCTTCCCAATTTCTCTGCCATAATCATTTCTTTTTGAAGACTGTCATTGATGTCTCCCTTCTTCTTTTAATCCATCTTTGTTTCTCAGACCATCCAAAGCTGTGATAATGTGTTTATGCATATGCATTTCCTTGCTCCTGCAGTGCAGGCTCCTCTAATGTCCAGCTTTGTGTGGTTTTAACTGGATGTTTATCAAATAAAAAAAGATGATCCATCTTTATTCCTATTCTCTATTCATTAGCTTCCCATCTCTGTCTGGTCTTACTATCCTCATCATCTCTTCCCTTTTTCCTTCCATTTTTCTCAATGTTTTGATTTCTAATAATCTTTTTACCCAGTAGAAAATCTCTTGCTTTGTCGTCAAAACATACTGAAGCCATACATAGGTAATGAAGGGGTAGGGGGGGGAGGACAAAACTTGCTTCATCAATCTTTCTTTGTTTTATAATTGACTTAAAAATATTCCACAGATTTGTTTCTGATTTTACTCCAATTTTCACTTGCGATTAGTGCTATAGAGTCTTTCTTTCTAAATTTATATCAGTTTTCTTGAGGTCATCCATGTGTCACCTGTCAAATACTATGTCCCATTTGTAAATTTCTATATTTTGTTTTGTTTTGCTTTTCCAGGGTCTACTGTTTGCCATATTTTTTCAAATCCCTAGCTCTTCCTTTTTAAGTACAATATCATGCATGAAAAGTATTTTTTTTGCCAGTCCTGGGCTTGAGCTCAGGGCCTGAGCACAGTCCTTGCACTTTCTCAAGGCTAGAGCTCTACCACTGGAGCCTCAGCACCACTTCTGGCTTTTTTCTATGTATGTGGTACCAAGGAATTGAACCCGGGTCTTCATACATGCTAGGCAAACACTCTACCACTAGGCCAAACTTCCAGCCTGACAAGTATTTTTTATCACAATTAATGAAATGGGTGGCAATTACCTTATCTCTAAAATACCAAGTTCATTATTTAAGTTTGACATGTCTGCAAAGACAAATACAATAATGGCCAATATAAAAATCCAATATGCTTTTCTTCTTACACATGAATTAATTTTTCCAACTACTCATTGTGTGTATGGATACTAGTCATATTCCTCAGGATATTTATCCAGATCAGTTTTTCTCAGAGGGAAAACTTAGGCCAATGAAAAGATTTTCCCTTATTGAAATATAAAAAATATCAAATAACTAAATACAAATAAATTCAATATATCAGATAACAAAGTGAGGTACTGTAACAATATGAGATACCCAAGGGACAGCAAAGGAGATGAAAGATAACATAGGACATTAAGGACAACAATCATTCGTTATATGGCTTTTGTTTCAATATCCTGGAGGTCCTTTCAATTAGCTTCATACTATATGGCCTTATGTATCAAGGTTTTGCTCTATTGCAGATCTTTGCTAGGAGAGCACAAGGTTTCTACAGATTATGACGAATGAGGGAAACCATTGAGCCTAAGTTCCTTTGAGTCTGGCTCACTTCACTTAATATGATTTTTTCTAAGTCTTTCCATTTCCTAACAAATGGGTTGAAGTCGTTTTTTCTGACAGAAGCATAGAATTCCATTGTGTACAAATACCACATCTTGTTGATCCACTCATCAACTGAGGGACATCTAGGTTGGTTCCATATCTTTGCTATGGTGAATAACGCTGCAATGAACATTGTTGTGCTAGTGGACTTAGTATGCCCTAGATTCTGGATGGTTGGGTAAATGCCAAGTAGTGGAATTGCTGGGTCATAGGGGAGTTCTATGTTTAGCCTTTTGAGGCACTGCCTCCATAGTGGTTGAACGAGTTTGCACTCCCACCAACAGTGTAGTAGTGATCCCTCCTGGCCACATCCCCTCCAGCATCTGTTATCATTCGTTTTCCTGATCCTGGCCATTCTAAGTGGAGTGAGGTGGAATCTTAGAGTTGTATTTGGTTATTTGAAATTTGATAGGGAAGGGGGGAAAACCAAGATGGGGCAGCGGGTGGTGGGTGGGGGGGGAAGGTAATGGGTACCAAGACATGTGAAAGGTTTTCAATGTATGTGAATTAATGCACCGTCTATCTGGCAAATGTCATGTAACCCTTTTATTACTTACAATAAAAAATATAAAAAATATAATAAATATACATTGGATTTTCTTCAGTTTGCCAAGTATCTCCATTTTCTATTCTTTTGGCTATATTCTGCTCAGTTGTAACTGTTGATATTATTTTACATTGAATAAGAATCATTCAGGTATCTTTAGCATTTAATATCAGCATTGTTATATTGGTCCAGTTTTAACTCTCTTCCTTAACAGACAGGTTTGTTTTTATTAGCATTTATACTT